>NC_048226.1:87646993-87661170 GCF_002007445.2 Ailuropoda melanoleuca | reverse complement strand
CACAGAGAGGCTGAATAACCCACCCCAAATCACACAGCTAATAGTGGTAGAGCTGGGCTCGAACCCTGGCGGTCTTCCTCAGAGCACCTTCGTACGCCATTTGCTACACACGTTTTTCTAGCTCATGGCTCCAGCTGCGTCACCAAAGGAGAAACGGTTCTTAACAACCCCCAATACCTAACCACTCTTGAACATCTGTCAGCATCTTGAAATTCTGTTTTGTGACCCAAAATTAATTGCTCTAAAACTTGATACCTTCACGTCTCCAACACGGTACTTTGATTTATTCAACTTGAGTATCTGTATCATTTGCCAATGTGATTCTTAATTATTATTTTTAGGGGTGGTTTTTTAGAAACATTTTAAAGTGCCAAATCTCCCTCTTTTAAAATGTTTTTATATTTTAAAAATTCTATGTAGAGGAAGCAGGGTATAATCATTACTAGGAGCACAAGTAAATGATATTATAGTAATAAAGGAAGATTACTTTAATGAAGCTAGGAGCATGCATGCCTAATGGTGGAATTTGGTTTGTTGTCAACAGTCTGATGGAGAAGACATTTTGGGTTAGATCGTCTTCCACGGGAAGTGAAACAAATCAAAAAAAAGTAACCTTCTTGCCACTTCTCCAGGGGTGGGAAATGGGAACCTGCTGAAATTTCGACCTCATGATTTGGCCGGCCAGGAACTTGGCTGCTTTCAGAGGGCTGTCTTCCTGAGTCCGGCTGCAGTGAGGACGGCAACCGTTAAGAAGTGACTCTGGAAAAAACAAAACATGGCAGGGAAAGGAGAAGAAAACAGAAGTAGTAGGTAGTATACCGTCCTGTCAGCTGTGATGGCTAAGATGCCAAGAGATATGGTCCAGTTGACAAAACGATTATTGACAGATCAAAAAATAAAGGTATAGTGACATTTAGTTTTATGGTTGCAGCCATACCATTAATTTGTAAAAATCAGTATCAGAAGG
This sequence comes from Ailuropoda melanoleuca, assembly GCF_002007445.2. Classification (NCBI taxonomy): domain Eukaryota; kingdom Metazoa; phylum Chordata; class Mammalia; order Carnivora; family Ursidae; genus Ailuropoda; species Ailuropoda melanoleuca. Next base: position 87,660,203 of record NC_048226.1, on the reverse strand, counting down.
TGGGATGGCGTGCTCCTCTAGGAACTGGAGTGGTGGGTTTAGGGGAAAGCAGAGCTTAATTTTTCCATATATCCTACTATTCTATTTGAAATCTTAAATCAGGAATATAACAGAAAAATAAAACGCCAACAATTATAAAAATGTGTCTATACATATAGATGTCTATCTGTCTATCCGTGTGTTTAAATGTCCATACACATGTGTACGTGGGTACATGCATACGCACAAATACGCCCCTACGTATACACACAACCATCTTTTCCGATACATCTTTTTGAGGGTGTTTGTAAAACCCTGATAGGTATCTATTTTCAGACAGTTAATGCTGTCTTTTTAATTCAGATCTTTCAAAACACAAAACCAAACCAGTGACTCTGAGAACCTCTAGTCAAAGACCCTTCCTTCTATCGTAGGAGGAGAGAGAAAAACACCCCTTCCCCAACAGTTATGGTGCCGCTGGAGGTGCCAGAAGACACGGCCCTCAGACGTGAGGCCCTGAGACGCAGGAATAAATAACTCCCAGGGCTCCTGACGAAGATGAGGGGCCAAAATGTAGTTGGCTAACGATATCACCGCACCAGTGCAGTAAGTGGAGAAACCGAAGTAAAGTGCGCACCTGAGATGGCGCAGAAGAAAGAATTGCAGGTGTGAGCTCTTCCTCGATGGGGAGGGATCTTCTGGAAGGCAGAGAATTTGAAGTTACTTCCCCTTGTCCAGAGGTCTGGACCCTTCTCAGTTCTTGCCATCTGTCATCCTGCTTCAGCCAGATCCAGGCTGAGGCAGAGCCCGGGGCCCAGGCACAAAGAGAAATCCTTTCCCTGCCCCAGCGTCACAAGAGCCAGGCTATTTTAGGAGTCAGACAACCAACGGACATTTTTAGTCTTCCCAGCACCTAGATCCCTGGCAGTCCAACCTGACCAAGGAGTCCTATTCTTTCTCATGAACGGAGGCCTTCTGAATACAAGAGGCATGCAGATGGCCCTTTGCGTAGGAAAGCTCCCTGGTTACCAGTGAAATAGCAACCTCGTGCTTCCATTTTTCACTCATCAGACTGGCAACATTTCTAAAGACTGAGAAAATCCAGTGTTGCTGAGGATGTGAGGGAAAAGACACCCTCATTCACCACTGGTTGGAGTATGAACTGGCTTAAACTCCCATAGGGAAGTCCGAAGGAATTCAAATACAAATCCTTCAACCCGCAACTCCTCAAGGATATTTGCATAAGCGCATCCTTGCACAAGAGCATATGGACAAAACGCTCACACAGATGTTTACAACAGCAGAAAATTGTAAACAACCAAAATGCCCATCAATAAAGCAATGGTAAAGGCCACTGCACATATCCATCCTAAAGAATGCCACCATGTGCAACAGTTAGAATGAAGTGAATCTCTCCGTCTTGTCATATAAGGATCAATGAAGGATGCAAGTCGCATAATCGTACAGAATGTGATCTTGTGAATGTTCTTAAAAATCTATCTGGGTTGTGGGAATGCAAAGTTATGAGACAGTGGTTGCCTATCTGTTGTCCAAAAGTTTATAACCTGTATTCATATTTCGCTTACTGAATTTTTTAAAGTGAAGAAAAATAAGAGTATTTTAAAATAGGCCATTGAAAGAATTTTTAAATCAAGGGAGACAACGGAAGGGCCCAGAGCTCTAATCGGTGAATCTGGCAGAGTCCAAGGGTTGGTCTCCAGGCTGACAGGCCAAAAGACAGGATGATATCACACCGAGAGTTGCTGAAGTGTCTCAGAAGCAAATTCAAGCTGACCAAGCTTTCAAGAGACGGAGGGAGAGCTATCCATCTATCGTATCTAGTGGGGTTTCTCAACCTCGGCACCAAGGTTGCCGTTTGGGCTGGATAATTCTTTGTTGCGTGTGGTGGGGGCGTTGTGAGATCCTTTGCAGCATCCCGGCCTCTACTCAGCCAAATGCCAGCATCACGTCCCTCCCCCAGTGTGACAACCAGTGTTATTGCTCAATGTTCCCAGAAAAGTCCCCGGTTGAGAACCACTGATTTACAGTGAGAAATGTAACTGCCAAGAAGGCCAGATGCTGTCACTGCTGTCCCCGCAGGAAAATGACACGGACAACCAAGTTACAACAGAAGGTTGCTGGGAGAGCAGGAAGTTGGAACAAAGACAATTTTTTGGAAGAAAAAAAAACCTATATAAATATATATAAATATACAAATTTATATATAGTTTATAACTATAAATAAAAATATATACTTTAAATATTTGATGGCTGTAGCCTGGAAAAGGCAGGGACCCCTCCCTCACGCCAGGAAAATCCCTGCACCTGGGCGTACTTCCTCTCCCCTCAGGCTCACGCCGATTAACGGTTCCCCTTCTCATGGACAATTTTTACCCCAGAGACCAATTGTGTTAATGCTTCTCAAACATGCCAATGGCCTGGAACTGCAGAGGGGCCGAAACCCGTGGAAGCCGGGGACCCCTGGGACAGGCGGAGCCCCGAAAGCCCACCACAAGCACACCATGTTCTTGAAGTCTTCACCTTAAAAGGCCATGTGATTTTGCTTGCTGCTCTACATTGTATGTGCACACTTAATTTAACCAAAAGCAAACAAATTGCCCAAGTTCTAAATAGCAAACTTATAGGAGGATACACCAGTTTATCCTGTGGCTTCATGGGCTCCCAGGCACAGTCCAAGATTAAAGAACAACTTCCTCCTTCCTTCATCTCATCCCAGGAGACTATTTCCCTGAGCTTGAGAAATGCTCAAAGAAGTTATTTGGGGAATTGAGCCACCGGCACCGAGTCGCTCACCGCCTGCGCCACAGCTAAGCGCCCCCCCCCCAAGCAATCCTGATGAGCCAGGGAGTGAGACACGAGGCCTCCGCTGTCTCCAGAAGAATTCCAGTGAAGACGACTGAGTAGCTCGTTTTGGTTTCAAGCCATACAGCCTCTTGAGATTTTTTTTTTTTAAAGAAACTTCTCTAGTGAAAGAGAAATTGGGGTAAAAACGCATGGGAGGCTCTATTTCTAAATCAGACTTCCTTGGGATTTTATTTGCTCTTATTGAAGGGACTTCATGTTCCGCTGGGGATGGGATTTGGAAATACAGAAGTCTGTCTCAAGTATGGCTCATGGAAAGCAGGTATGAGGCCTGAGTGTGCAGGGGACAGAGGACTCATGGATGTAGATGATAGGAGACCCAAGAAACTCAGAGCTTCCTTCGCCTGTGGGTTCTGACGTCCCGGGGGGATCTCACGGTGCTGGGATAGGTCTAGGATTTTCTGAGACACAAACACTTCTGAGATTGCAGTCGGGATTTCAGAAATCTGATTCCAGCATCTTTTGGGAGCCCGCATTCCTTCCTCATCCCCGTCTCTCCTCTTCCAGTCACCTCTTTATTTATATGCCAGAAATACCAAACGTGAGAAAGGACAGAACTAGACACATCCCTTTCCTCTGATTCTTCCCAGAATTGGGATGGGCTTTCATGTTCTATGGTTGCCTTCCTTCCCCAATTCTATATGTGATTCTGTTGTACTTTTGTCCCTAAATAGTTCTTCAGCAGAACAAGATTTTCTATTTTTACATTTTCCTCTAAAAATGACCGAAAGAAATGGGCTCTGGATTTTTACCTTTTCTTCTCTCCAGAATACTGTTAAAGGACTCAAATGTCAGTCCGTTTATACTCATCCCCAGTGCCACCATATCAAAGAAGGGAGACCCAAGGTGATGGTAACTTTGAAGCCCTCTTGGTTTTTGGAGAAATAGATGTGACGTTGGTGTCCTGCATTTTCCAGGCCCGTGGCAAAAAAGTGCTCAGTCTCCTCAGGGACTATTTACACAGAGTGGGGGCGGGGATTGATGAGAGGCACAGCTCTGGGAGATTGTGTTCCACGTTAGGAAAAATCAGGCCCAGCACCAATTAGGTGGCATGCAGAGCAGAAAAGTAATCTGGCTCACTTTAATCCAGAAGAAATTGGGCAGGGAAAGATCACACCACCATGAGGCCAGTAATGCATCTGGATTAAGGGTTTTGGAGATAGGCAACTTGGGTTTGACCCCCAGCTCTGCCATTGTATAAACTGCACGTTATTCAGCCTCTCTCTGCTTCAATTTTCTCATATTTGAAATAGTGATAATAGCATTGAGTCATTCAACAAACATGGATGAATGCCTAGTATATGGCAGGTACTCCTCTGGATGCTAGGGGTGGGGTGGGGCAGTGATGAGCAAAACATTCATGGTCACTGCTCTCAGGGAGTTTACATCCTAGGGAGGAGTGACAAGCAATAAAGAAATGTATAGGATAAGTTCCATAGCAAATGCTACAAAGAAAATAAAACAGGAAGGTGTAAGGGTAAGTGATGGGGGAAGGGGGTGATAAAACATCAGAAGAAGAAATAAATGAGCTGATAGTGAATGATGGAAACAAACCAGCCCTGTAAAGACCAGAAGAGGGTATTTCATAAGGACCCAGTGAAACAAAGTATGGAAAATTTTAGTGCAATGCCAGACAAAACAAATGTAAGTTACTCAACAAATGTAGGTACCCATTATGATTCAGAGGGCTTGGAAAAGTTCCCGGAGGCAGACCATGAGGAAGCTGGGAGAGGGAATGGCAAGGACATCAGGGAGGAAATGGAAGCCAGAGAATCGACTCAACTGTGGAGGCCAGGTGGAACAAAGGAGGCATGGAGGGCCCGTGGAGGAGACCGTGGAGAACTAGAGAGCCCCTGCCCCATCTACAAGGAGCAGCTGGGGCTGGCTCCACTTCCCTAAATTAGGGATCGCTGTGACTTGAGGGCCTTCCTGGCCAGCACAGCACTTCTGTCAGCTCACCCCACCCATGTGCCTTCCCTCTCTGTGCCTGGGCTGCCTCTGCTCAGTTCGCCCTGGACTCTTGAGCAGGAGATGAGCAAACAAGTCAATGAGCATCTATCTAAGCTCCCTGTTTTATAGATCAGGAAACTGAGGCCCAGGGCAATGATGAGATTCTAGCAGGGAACACAATTACTCCCTCAGCCTTGACAAAGACTTTGCCTCTCATAGCAGAGAAAGTCGTCTTCTTCCACCCTGGCCCTCTGTCTGTCTGTCCTGCAGCTCAAGAGGTGGCATGCACAGAGCAGTAGGAGAGAGGAGACACCCGCCCCACTAACCAACCCTGCTGATCCATGGTCACTGATGGAAGAGTGGAATATCCCCCACACTCTGCGGGGCGAGAAGTGAAGCTCTGCACACCCGGGTTTCCAGAACTGTCCGGAGTAGTTTCTGGCAGGTTGTGGAGAAAAGAGAAGGCCATGCTATTATTACCACCTGGGGTACTGACTGAGCAGGCCTTGCACACACCAGGGCAGAAGGTGAAAACAGTCCTAGAAAACAGATCTGGCCAAACGAATGACTCAATCATCCCAAGAGGGTCGATGATACAGCCTCAAGCACGGGACTTCAGAGGAACCCAAGAGAAGCAGTGATATTCCCTTCCATTTGGAAATTGATTTCACATTCCTTGTCGGGGCAGCTTACAGAGGAGGCAATCACAGCCCAAAGAGGGTAACTGAGATGCTGGGACTCCCTGGTGCTCTGCTTTCATAGAAATCAAAGCCCATGGTGTTTGGGAGGCCTTGCATGCATAGATTCCCACCTGTGAAACAATGAGAGACTGGCACAACATGCAGAGTAATACCACGGGGGCACCTACTGCTCGGTGCTCCAGACTTTCGAACAACTTGTAATCTCTGGATAACAGCATGCTCTTTTCATCTGTATGCTTTTGTAAATATTATTTCCTCAGCCTGAAATTCCATTCCTCACTCCTCTCCCCACCATGACCCTCATTCACCTGGATAAGTCTTATTCCTTTTGTCCCAACTTAAATATCACCTCCTCCACGGAGCCTTCTCCCCCATCCATGTGTCTCCTCAGCAGCTGATGCCTCTCAGAGCGTTCACCAAACATACTGTCTGTCCTACGATGACTTGATTATGTTTCTGTGTCCTCCATTAGACTATATCCCATGACGGCAGAGGTTGTGTTGTGTCGTGTCTGCTGTTTTATCCCCTGGCCTCAGTAAGTTGTCATTTACAGCATCACGAACAGAGACAGAGCCCTGCCCTCTCAGAGCTCACAGAGTGGTAGGGAAGCCCACTGCCAGGGATGGTCATTCCACAGCCGACTCTCATCCTGAGAGCTCCATGCCTCTTATGGCTTGCTCTCTGTTTTAGGAATTTCTACTCTCCCTCCTTGTCAACAACTCCATGTTAGTCAGAGGAGATCTGGATAATGCCAACCCATTCCGGAGCCAGCCAGCTCCTCTCTGCAGACTGGGCACCGGTCCATCTGATTTTCTCCCCTCCACTGGCATGAGACGTCCAAAGCCAGCCAGGAAGTCAGTCTTGGGAATGTTTGGCCTTTCCAGGCCCTTGGGATTAGAGTCAAAAAATCTGATCCAGTGAGACAAGCTAACAACCCATTCCCCAATTGTTTGGTGGGGATTCCTTGCTCTCACTGAGGCACTTGTCTCTTCTCTCTCCTCCCAGTTCTTTGGCATCATTTCTAGGTTTTTATTATTTGACAATAACTCTATGTGTAGACTATAGGGAATGTGTTGTGGGGTATCTGCCCAGTTAATGTGACTCCTGAGGTGTACCACTTACCAGCATACCTCATACCGCATCCCCTCACCAGGGTTGACTGGACCAGGACTGGAACCAACACCTTCTTTCATCTCAGAACTGGGACTAGGAGAGTCTAGCTCAGTCTGAGTTGGTCTCTTAAATGGAGGTGAGATAAACTAAGCAGCTGTCCGGTGGCCTTCTCTTACCTACTAATTAGACTGGGAAGCACAGAAGGCTGGTCTTCAGAGAAAAGAGAAGGAACCAGAGACCCTGCATGAAGACATCTGGATTGGCCTTTTTGTTCCTCGTTGCAGCCCCTTCCTGAGGTCCAGTCTCTTTCTTTCCCACAGGTACCTTGTCAACATTCAACCACCATCCACTGAGCACCTACTGTGCGCCAAGCAGAGGGTCTAAGCTCTTGGCCTAAGTGTTGGGAAAAAATAGACATCATCTCTGCCCTCATAGAGTATACAATCTCATAAATAATACAAAACTAAATATGGAATCACAAACTGGTTTAACTGCTATGAAAGAAAAATGCAGGGAAAGGGAAAGAACATATATATATGTAATCAAAAGCCTGACCTGGTCTGGAGAATCAAGGAGGACTTCCCTGGGAGAGTGGCATTCAGATGCAGTTATGAAACAGAGGAGCACCTGTAGGCTGGTAAGATGATTCCTACACTAAACCAATGCAGCAGAGACAGGGTTTCAGGAACAGAAGTGGCCATCAGGATGTAAAATCACCAGTAACAGTGAGGAGCCTGGGCCCTCCACAGACTGAGGGAGGGCAAAGCCAGTCAATCTCATCTGGATCTGGAGAGGCACAATGACACCTGGGTCCATCTGATTTCATTGGTTGGGGCTGTACTTGAGCACTGGGAGTGTTTCACTCCTTGGGTGGTTCTAATGTGCAGCTACAGTGGAAAACCACGGACTCGTGGCCTGCAGTGAGAGCCTAGCAGACAGCAAAACCATGGCTTCCTAGAAGCCTCGATTTCTGTAGTCATGCAGGTTCTCTGGAGTCACCAACCCACCCATTCCTGTGATCAAATCTTGCACCCTCTGTGTCATGTCTGATAAGACTCCTGCCGTATGGCGTGCTGGCAATTTAGATAAAGAGAGAGATAGAGAAAGAGACCTTGAACGAGCCTGAGGTGTGATCTAGACTCATTTACCAGGAAAGAAGAGCTCAAATTCCAGGGAAAACAAGTAGAGGTAAGGCCAAGAAAGAGAAGGAGGGAAGACGGCTGGAAGAGGTAGAGCATACAGAACTGAAAACAAGTCTCCTTAGCCACCTAGCCTCACTGCCTGTTGCAGAACACCAGGGATTAGGAAGAAGGAAGGCATGCCAGGGCACCCTGAGGTTTTACATGAGAGCCAGAGATAGGGGTACTGTCAGTGGTTGCAGCAGTGGTGTGCTGGTCAATGTTTAACAACCCATTCTCAGCAGAAAGCCCGCGTTCATAGCATTTGTCCATTTCCATGATGTAAATACTCCCATGGCCATTTCAAGTTATCAATGTGGCGTCGCTGAGAGCAGAGCTGGGAAGAGACACACACAGTTGGCACTGTGAGCTGATGTGAATGGCTGCAGCACCCTGCTGGCTGAATGAGTTCTGTAGGCCAGGGTCACCCCAGGAACTCTAGGCATCCAGCATTTACACTTAGTCTGACATATGTAATAAATAGTACTTTCCGTTAAGTAGCACTCTAGACGTGAGAAGGGAAAAGATTATTTCCCTTGCAAGGAGGATGAATCTTAAAGAGGATGTGTCCAGATAGTGGGACAAGTTACCAAAAGGGGAGGGAGAATATTTGGGGGGGGTATAGAAGAAATGAGGTTGTTCGTGTTAAGAGAGGAACTTTCAGGAAAGAACAGAAATGCTTAAAAGGGGGATTTTGTTTTTTTAGGTTTTGCTGGTGGAAATCCAGATTTCCCTAAGTAATCTTCAGTAAAATCTGAATTTCTCACCAAAACTTTTGTAGTTCAATTTGATTTGAAGGAAGGAATCCAGTACGGTGCCGAGTTTGGTCTCAAAGTGGGTAAAGAGTGAAAGAAGGGGCTGCCCAAAGGAGCACAGTCACATTCCGATTAGCTGGAAAATAACAATAACACCACCACCACAATACCATTCCCACCGCTGAGCACCGATCATGTGCAGGCACTGCTCTACTCCACTTTATGAACTCAACTATTATGGCTTTTAATCTCACATCTCTATGTGGTAGGAGCCATACAGATTAACAATTTACTTAAACCCCGAGGGGCCGGTCCCAGAACTGAGCTTGATTGATTGTTACACTATACGACCTCTCAGTGTAGCATAAGGAATACAGTGTATCTTTTTAGATAAATAGTATATGTTTTAATATAGAACACCTTAGACCTCTGGGATTAGGATGCTTGATCTATAATTCAGATACTTCTAGGAGAGCGGAAAACCTGATAGCCCTTTCCGCAAACATTGCTTTGAAGTGAAATGAAAGGCTCAGGTGAATTGTAAGGGGGATTTCAGTCATCAGGGAGTTGGACGCTCTCTTTCTGGAGCTTCTGAGACCACTATAGAAATTGTGCACCAGCTGCATCCAATCAATTCAACAGACATTATCAGGTACCCTTTGAGGGCTACAACACAAGCATGACAGTCTCTTACACTCCTCACCCCAACAGGGGTATGGGGCAATGAGTAGAGTGGAAAAGCAAGTACACTCTTACTTCTGACAGGGAGAATAAACTGGGTGCGTGACAGGCAAATTCGTAAGCACAGCTTGGGACGTGGCACAGAGATAATGAGAAACTTCATGAGAAAGTCTGGGGTCAGCTTTGAGGGATGGCAACAGGTCCCAGTGGAGAGAGTGCAGGCGCCCCGGGAGGAGGGAAAAGCTCAAGCCAAGGTGTAGAAGCGACCTAGACCAGGCCAAGGAACAGGACCATGGATGGGCACAAAGAGGGAGCATAAGGCACAGAAGCCGGGTGCTATTCTCAGCGAGCTCACAGTCTCCTCTGTATGGTCTCACCATAATGAAACTACAATAGAATGATAATGAAATTATTATGAAAACCCAAAAAGTCAATAAGACAGTTTTCATTTTGACAAAATGAAGAGCACGATGAAATTTCAGCAAAAAATAAATAACCATACTTCCACTAATCTTAATGAATAATAATTAAACAATAATGAACCAGCTCAGTGAGGCTTAAAATTTTAAAGGCAGAGTAGAGTTACTCTGCCCAGATCTGTGGCACAACCATATCTCTACCCCTTTCTCCGGATACCCCATCTCCATTTCTCCATCCTGCCCTGGCTCAGTGTGCGAGGCTCCATATGCCCTCCATATGCCAGCCACTCTGGGCTCCTGTCCACACTGTCCTTTCAAGGTTTCCTTTTATGATTGTGCCTTTTCTGTCTTCTGTGCTCCAGGCCCTTGGAATCTGACATAACGCTAACTGGAGCTCAGTGATAACAGCTAATTATGATCTTCAATGAAAATATATTGGCTTCAAAACCAAAAGTGCAGGTAAAGGGAGAATTCAGGCCAATAAGAGAGACTGGGGCTGGATCTTCCAATTCCCCTCAGATCACATCCAGTAAGAGACTCCTTATTCTACCTGCAGGGCTGGCATTGATAGGGGAAATTTCTTTAGGAAACCAGAGGCCAAATTTCATAAAAGAAAAAGTAGAACATGGTTAGAGTATCCTCTCTGCCCTCTTTTGCCCTGGTCCCTGTTTTCCTTTCTCCCCTGAGGAAGCACAGAGATGTTTTTGGAATGTAATTCTAGATAACTCAGGCTATCAAGTTTCATTTCATCTGGCAATTCAGACAGGCTGGATGAGCCAGCATAAAGGGAGACTGGAGGTGGGGGAGGGAGGAAAAAGCCACAGGGGAGAGCAGGGTAGAAAGGAAGGTGATGACAAGAGGAGCTTATGGAGACAGGGACTGGAAATCTGGACCCAGCAGGTTCAGCTTCTGAAGCCACTGTCTGTCCGAAGGCCAAGGGCACTGCCACAGCCCTATGGGAATCTCCAGCATTTCCTAACTGCCTTGGCCAGAGTCCACACAACTCATATCTCTAGGCATTTCACTGTTTACAGAGCCCTTCCCAGACAGAATGTCTCACAAGGGCCCTGGGACAAGGACTACTGGTGTTAACATCCCTGTTATACAGATGAGTAAACTGAGGCTAAGAAATCCAATGATCTGCCGAAGGTCACTCAGTGAATGAGAAGGAAACTGTGACTCCATGGTGGGTCCATCCATTTTAAAGCCAGTCCTCTCCCACCTGCTCTTCCTTCTCTCCTCTACCACGGACAAATAAGTAAGCAGAATTCTCTTTGACTCCATTTAGCTGATGTCCTCCCAGCATCTACTATGAACAAGTATGTGGTATTAGACAATATCATAGGAGATAAAGGGATAGAACAAAAAATGTCCTCTCTCCTCAAGTTACCTAGAAGCTTGAGAGATTCTGAAAACGTTTCAATGTGTTTTGAGTGCCTGCTCTGTGTCAGGCCCTGTCCTAGGTGCTGAGGTTATAGTGGAGACCAACCAGTTACAGCCCTTGCTCTCACAAAGCTTATATTCTAATGAAGGCAGAAAAGTAAAAAACCAGAAAAATAAACAAGCGTGTGTTGAAACTAAAACAGATGCAAACAGAGCTTCTCTTGGGCAAAAAGAAGACCAGATCATATGAATGTCAGACTGGGCTTCACTAATCAGCCTACAGTCTTCTAAATTAATACCAAGAGTTGGTTCTCTAGTTACCAGCTCATATAAAAACAAGTCTCTTTATTCCAAAACCACAAAAAATACCATGTGAGAGCCCAGTCAAAAGTCAAACTGGTAGAAACTGTTGCAAGACCAAAGGGAAGATGTTACTGCTAATAAACCACAGCCCCGTCTTTAAGGCCGTAATGAATACAGAGCCTGAGAAAAGGGCAGATTCATTCATGCTGGGATGATCTGGGAAGATGACATTATCATTATGACTTCAGGGTCGAATTGGAGACTCTTGTAAATCAAAATTAAATTACACTTTCAGTATCCCAAGCAAGGATTGCAGCTTCCAAGACGTCAGTATGTATTTGTTCAAATGTGGCTTTTATATTTCAAAAGATCATACTGTCTGAAGCCAGCCCAGCCCACCCCACGGAGGGTGTTCTCTTTGAACTTGATGCAGTTGACATCCACTGTGCTTGTTTGGCAGTTAACCACGCACTGCCTGTGAACTCAAATTATTGTCCTGTGTTGTTCTTTATCTCTTATAATGTTGAACTTCTGTAACGATGATTCATCTACCAACTGGTCTACAGGGATCACCTCTCCCCCTGTGCTGTTTTAACCTTGCACTATAAGATAGGCTTCATTTAGTCCACAACTTGTCGAATGCCTACTATGTGCTGGGCCCTGCGTTAGATACCGGGGAGGTGGCCTTCTGGAGATTTTAGTCTACAGAGAGACACAGACACTAGCCACCACTCAAAGGAGTCTATCATTAGGTAGAGTCTGTATGGTCAGATAATGAGTCTACAGTTACATATTACAGACAGAGACAAGTGCAGGAAAAGAAGTCAGTTCTATGAGCATGGACCACATTCAGGAAACACAACCTGGGCTGGAAGGAAGGAAAGGATTCGCAAAGAAAGTGGAACTGGAGCTGAAAAGGGAAGCAGAGGAGGAAGAATGTGTAAAGGCCTCAAGCAAAAGGACACAGGAGAGGGGCGCCTGGGTGGCTTGGTCCCTTAAGCATCTGACTCTTGATTTCGGCTCAGGTCATGATCTCAGGGTCGTGACAGCAAGCCCCACATCGGCTCCTTGTTGAGCATGGAGCCTGCTTAGGGTTCTCTCTCTCCCTCTGCCCCTCCCCCTTTAAAAAAAAAGACACACAGGTCACTATGTGCATGTGCAAAGTCTGCTCTGTCGACTGGCACTGGCGCCAGAGGAGAGAGAGCAAAGGGGGAAGGAGGCAAGAGACTTAAGTGGGTCCTTGCAGAGCTTTCCTTAAAAGCAATAGGAAGCCGTCAAGGGGTGTGCAGCCAGAGCAACATGATGAGATTTGTACATTGAAAAGGTCTGATTGCATCGCAAAGCAGCCTTCTCTAAACATTTGATGACACATTCTGACTGCATCATGAAGCAGCCTTCTCTAAACATTTGATGACACAAGTCCTGATGAGCAAAACATTTTCGAGTACACGCCTTTGATTTATGTCAATTTATGCACTGAGTATTTGTTATACATTGTAGAGCTCGTGTATATTATAAAACATACAAATAGCAAAATTCTTTAAAGGCAGCTCATGATAAAAATGTTTTTAAAGTTTTGTCTTGACAAAAGACTGACAATCATTGAAGTTAAGCAATAGCCACATGGAGTTTCATAATTATATTTTCTCTTTTGTGTGCGTTTGAAAATGTCCACAAGGAAAAGATTTTCTTTAAGTTTCGAAAACTATTATGATGACTACATTAGTTAATATCTCAAAGCATAATATACACTTAGGGTGAGGTTTATTGTCAATAACAATAGATGTTTGTCTATATTTCATTTGATATTTTTGATCACTCTGAATCTGGGGGGACCAGCTTACTGTCAGACTTGATTAGGTCAT
>NC_048226.1:87350462-87646893 GCF_002007445.2 Ailuropoda melanoleuca | reverse complement strand
CTTTAGTATTATCCTCAAACTATAAATGTGATGCAGGAATCCTTTTAAGTTGCTTGTCCTTGTTTGAAAGTTCATTTAATTAAAACTACTTAATGTAATCCAGAAGCGGTTTCCCCCGGAGAAGATATAAGCCACAGTACATTGCAACACATTGAGAGCAATTGGGCAAAGGACCTGAATAGACATTCTCCAAAGAAAACATACAAGTGGCCAACATATGAAAAGGTGCTCAACTTCACTAACCATCAGGGGAATGCAAATCAAACCCACAGTGAGATATCGCCTCACACCTGCTAGGTTGGCTGTTATCAGAAAGACCAAAGATAACAGGCGTTGGCAAGGATGTGGTGAAAAGGAAGTCCCTGTACACCATTTGTAGGGATGTAAATTGGGATAGCCACTATGGAAAACAGTGTGGAGATTCCTCAAAAAATGGATCCAGATGATCCAGCAGTCCCACTTCGGGGTAAATATCCAAAGGAAATGAAATCAGGATATTGGAGANCAGCAGTCCCACTTCGGGGTAAATATCCAAAGGAAATGAAATCAGGATATTGGAGAGGTATCTGCACTCCCGTGTTCATTGCCCCATTATTCACAATAGTCATGCTATGGAAACAACCCAAATGTCCACTGGTGAATGAATGAATGGAGAAAGAAAACGTAACATATATATAATGTAATACAATTCAGCCTTATAAAAGAAGGAAACCCTATTTGCAACAACATGGATGGACCCAGAAGACATTATGCTAGGTGAAATAAGCCAGATGCAGAAAGACAAATATTGCATGATCTCACTGACATGTGGAGTCTAAAATAGTCAATCTCACAGAAACAGAGTCAAATGGTGATTACCAGCAGCTGGGGAAAATGGGGAGATGTTGGTCAAGGTGTACAATGTTTCAGTTATGCAAGATAAATAAATTCTAAAAATCTAATGTACAACAATGTGCATGTATTATACTACAGTTAACAATATTGTATTGTGTATTTAAAATTTGCTAAAAGGGTAAATCATAAGTGTTCTCACCACAAAAAAAAAATAAAGTAACTATATGAGGTGATGGATGCCTTAATTACCTTGATTGTTGTATTTCACAATGTATATGTATATCAAATCACCAAGATGCATACCTTAAATATATACAATTTTTAGTTGTCCACTATACCTCAGTAAAGCTGGGAGGGAAAAAACAAAACAAAACCAAAGAGCGGAAACCATGAGGATACTCCCTGAACCTGACCAGGAGCTGGCGCCTCAGGACACCTCTTGAAGCAAACATGACATGCGACTGTCTGGCATGAGGATTGGGTGAGAGGTCAGGGTCAAGCCATCTGTTGAATATCAATAAAGTTTATTCCTAAAGCTTTATTCCTTGTTTTATGAAAAACACATAAAAATCTAAGCTCTAATGTTTTCCGCCTGCCCACAATGGGTCATATCGTGTGCATGGTTTTGGAGACACTGCAATAAAGACCAGCTAGGAGGGACCCAGCAGAGACACACAGAGGCCCAGAGCAATGGTGGGGTGATGACCATGATGATGGAGGGAAGTAGATGGATTCAGAGGTACTCAGATGTGCACCGTGGACTCTGCACAGGACTGGACATAGGGGTGGAGAAGAAGAAGGACACGAGAGCACCCCTGGGTTTCCACTTGCACAGGATTGAGCCTTATTATACAAAGGAAGTATATTGATTCAAATTTTGAATTAAATTAGCACACTAATGTGTGCTATTTAAATGAATTGTCCAGACTACCAGTGCTTAGGGTGATGTGTTCTCTGCTTTGGCTTCCTAATAGCTCTGCTTTAGAGGAAGTGTACCAGGTTTTCACTTAGCTCATCTCACTTGCGGGAAGCTTCCAACTTTGAACCCTGAGCCCAGGCTATGCACCGACTGGGACAGGAGTCTAGGAGACAACACAGCTCATGGTATTCAAGCTGCACATTCGAGCCTGGCGGTGCAACCCATATCCCAGGTGCTTTGTGTCAGATGAGAGGTCAGTCCTTCCCCTCCCACCACCCAGAACCAGCTTCCCAGATGGAGAGTCCTCAGTGCGGGAGCAAATCTCATACCAGGAGGATGGGGAGAGTGGGGTGAGATGAGCCCCGGATAAGGACCAAGCAAATGACCGACCACCTCCTGTCATTTGATTGTAGGGGCTCTAAGAAGACCAAGCCCTAAGGTCCAAATTCTTTCTCCCATCCACTAGGCACTATCATCTGAGATTCTCCCCCTTTGGCCTTGGAAATGAATAACTTTGCATTAAATATCAATGCAATATTCCAGGCATTCTGAGAGGAGTAAAACACCACTGTCGCCTTTATGTGAGTGGGTTCATCAGGTTACTTTTCCGAGTGGCAGGAAATGCCCAGGGTTTCACAAGAAATATACAACGTTTATCTGGCAAAGCATGAACACTTACAGACAGGAAAGCCCCAAACAAAAACATCACTGATGTGCCCTTGCTGCATTCCCCAGCTGTAAGGGTACAGACAGAGACGTCCCTTCCTTCCCATAAGATCATCCCCTCAATAGAGAGAGTATGCTGTTCTAAAATACAGAAGGATAGGAGCACCTGGGTGGCTCAGTCCCTTAAGTATCTGTCTTCGGCTCAGGTCATGATCCCAGAGTCCTGGGATCGAGCCCCATGTCGGTGCTCCTGCTTCTCCCTCTCCTCCCCACTTGTGCTATCTCACTATCTCTCTCTCTCAAATAAATAAATAAAATATTTTTTAAAAAATAAAATAAAATACAGAAAGATCATGACAATGTTGTCAAGAATTTTTAAAATCTCTAATTTACTGAACAATTATGTGGGCCGGGCACTTGGGAAAGTACTTTACAGGCTAAGTCTTATTTATTCCTTACCATCACTCCATGAGGTAGGTAGCTACGATTGCCTGTATTTACAAATGAGCCAAGAACAGAGAGGTTAAAGGCTTGTGTTAGGTCACACAGCATGAATGGTGGAGCCAAGCTTGTATTCAAGACAGCAGTATGTTGTAGACTAAAGAAAACCGCACCAAAAATCAAGCGATTTGCGTCTGAAGTCCAGCTTGCCCAGTCAATAGCAATGTGAGCTTGCGTTTCCTCCTCTGTAAGATGAAGAGCTGGACGATCTCCTCCCAGCTCTGACATCCTATGAATCTGCTGAGACATCACCTTCTATCCACCAGTCCTCCCATCCAACTAGACACTTTCTCTTGACCACAGTTTAATCAGCCCCTCTGTGCTTGAGCTCAAAGGAACAGACACCGTTTTCAGAGGGCAACCAGGCGTTATGATGGTTTTCTTTCCTTGTTAAGTTAAACTAAAAAAAAAGGTACTCTGGAGCTCTCAAGATCAATGCCTGGGTGTTCAAAGGGCTGAACAGAAGGAGAGATATCAACCTGCTGAGTGGACAGGACAATTGGAAGACGCGCTGCTGTGTTATGGCGCTGTGTTGCTGTAACCAAGGCTTGGGCAGGCTTAGTGCCTCAGCTGTTCCATCAGCTGAGAACTATTCATGTTTCTCAACTCTCAGAGTTACTCGGCCTTAGGCAGAATTATTTTCCACAACAAGACATAACAGGTGGCCCTGGGTCCCTGTTTAGCACCCAGGACAGCCTTAATGACCAGTCTTTGCTGCAAACTACTTTTCAGAAGAGGAAGTGCCTTCCTTTATAACCAGGAGGAGCCTTCATCTGGGGCCTGCCTCTTCTTCATGCATCTCACGTGTACTTTGATCACCCCAGGCTCTCGTTAATGAGATCGACCTGGCTCTGGCCGTGGGATCATAAATCTCGGCATTGCCACTCAATTGAGAACAAGACCTTGGCCAAGTCACCTAATGCCTCCAAGCCTCAACCACCTGGAAAATGGAGATGATCGTACTTTACAGGATCACTGAAAGTTTATATAGGAGTTTATTTATATGGGAACATGTCTGGTACAGGGTTCACATCCATTAAGCACTCAACACACATAAATTTCAAAGAAAATTTTAATCTGAATCTTAAATTGTAAGTCAGAGCCTGGAAGGGGAAAGTTCAAGATTTTTATGTCACCCAGAGGAATTCTGCAGCCCTCAAAAGGAATTGGAAATTTAATCCCATTTATTTTGCAAGTCTTTATTGAGTGCCTACTGTGTACCAGGCTCTATTCTGGGCACTAAGGATGCAGCCATAAATAAAAAACACAAGAACTTGCATCCATGGAATTTATTTAGTATAAGCTATTTGAAGTTTTCAAAAGTTTAAATCCATTTGGGAAAACAGAGTCATATGAAGCCATGAGGCCATTATGGAGAACCCAGTCTCTGGCCTCTAAGCTTGGCCTCAGCGGAGGGCAGCCACATGCTCTTGCAACACTTTCCTTGGTGGCCCTAACACAGAGTACATTCCTGGGCTAGAAGGACTGTGGCTCTGACCCAGTGTGACATTGCTTATGTCCTCAGGTGTCCTTTCTGCTAAGTGGACGGCCAGTACAGTGTACCACAGCCTCTCTCTCCCCAGGTATGTTCCTTAGGATGTGACTAGATGATTAATGTGAAAAGAGCTCCTTGTCTACACAAGCTCAGGGAACACTGAACTGAGCCAATTCCAATAGGTTTCTTTGCTGTAGGCCTTCTCAGAGCCTTAAGGAAGCTAAGGTACTTGTGAATCTGAGTGGACGACAGTGTGCAGCCTTTGACCAAAATGCTGCTTTAAGCATGGAACATGTCTTTATACTAGAGTATATGGTAAATTTGGCCTTCCCCAGCATGCAGTTTTAGACATGCTATATTCTTGGAAGGAAGACAAGAGCCCCAAGTTCTGGTTCCAGTCTACTAATGACTTGTTCCATGACCTCTAAAAGGTCAAGTTACATCCCCAGGTCTTAGCTTTCTTGACTAGAAAATGTGTTTGTGCTGTCAAGGTGGGGCCGGAGAGGGTTGAAGATAAGGGTGGAGGCTGGACCACATCATCTCAAAGGTCTCTTTCAGGAGGACCAGTCTATCACCTGCAAGGTCACCAAGCTCCCAGGTGTACCAACAGGCTCATGGCTCTGTGTGCCAGCCCCTGTATTCCAGTGGCCCCTCAATACTCAAGACCCCTGGGTTTGACTGGGATGCATTCTCTGTCCCAACGATCACTCCCACTCCTCCCCTTCAATCCTATCAGTTTTGGAAAGAATCGCCCAGTAGCTTTGTTAGCAGCTCAGCAGAGCATTGAAGATGCTCCAGGACAAGCAAGAGTCAGCCCAGTCCCATCTGAACCATTCTAGAAGACTGGGTGAAAATTATACAAATGGTATGAATTAATATTTTAACATGATCACATACGAACATGTCATTCTCTCTCTTGATTATATATCATCCATCAAGAGATAGAAAGGAGAGTCTGGAGGAAATAAAACAAAATATTATCAGTGGCTTTCTCTGGGTCGTGGACAATGGATGACTACTATTTTCTTATTTAAGCTTTTCTATATTTTCCAAATGTCCATCAATAAGCATCTATTAGGGGCACCTGGGTGGCTCTGTCGGTTGAGCATCTGACTCTTGATTTCAGCTCAGGTCATGATCTTGAGGCTGTGGGATCGAGCCCCATGACAGTCTCCCTGCTCAGTGGAGAGTCTGCTTGGGA
This sequence comes from Ailuropoda melanoleuca, assembly GCF_002007445.2. Classification (NCBI taxonomy): domain Eukaryota; kingdom Metazoa; phylum Chordata; class Mammalia; order Carnivora; family Ursidae; genus Ailuropoda; species Ailuropoda melanoleuca. The sequence continues at coordinate 87,641,277 of NC_048226.1, read as the reverse complement.
GTCTCTCCATTTTCCTCTGCCCCTCCCACCCCTCTCACATGCTCTCTCTCTCTCTCTCAAATAAATACATAGATCTTCAAAAAAAAAAAAAGCACGTATTATTTCTATGATAACAACAAAACTGGCGCCTCCCCCTTTTGTAAAGAGTCACCTAGCGCAGGTCTAGGAGTGAAAGAAACCATCCAGCGGATTTTGTCAGACTGCCCCAGCAAGAGTCCTCTGCGTTCCTATCTCCCATTACCTTGGCTTGTTTCCCTGATTCCTAATCTTCAACACTAACGCCCAAGCACAGTTTTTAATAGCTCCCCAACTGAGTTCCTGGCATTTCCATGTGACCTTCTGCTATCAGCTTATGTAACCCCATGGCCTTAGAGTGGCCACATATAGTTGTGTAGGTTGTCCGCTGCGCAACTCCAGGGTTACAATTAACATAGATGCCAATGTGAATGGCACCTCCTGAGTTGTGCAGTGTCCAGTCCACACGACCATACGGGTCGTCCCTGTCTGGTTTCCTGAACCATTATCATGATCCTCTAAACATTTTGCTGAGTAAAGTGCTACTCAGAAGATGAAAGTACCTGGGCTTGGGAAAGAGTACATCTAATGTATCACAGCATGGGCTCCAAGATCAGGCCATCTGATTTATACACTGGTTCTGCCATTTGGCGGTTGAATGACCTCAGACAAGTTATTTAACTTCTCTGTTAATACAGCTTCAGTTTCTTTACCTGTAAAGTGACATAACACTAGTACCTGTCCCTAGTGTTGTTCTGAGGATTAAATGCACTTAAAATATAAAGCACTTAACCAATTTTCTGTTTCATGGTAAGTGCTCAGTAAATGTTAACTATTAGAACTATGATCTCCTATGAAGTCCCACACCGAGACCTAGAGACAGAGTCTTCAATATTAATTAAATCTTGCATTCTTATTTAACTGTATATAGGTGGGATGGGGGGGCATCCAGGGCAGGAGTGAGTTTTCTGGGGCCAGAACGGGGTCATGGGTGCTCAACGAAACAGCATAGGGTTCAGAGAGCCAGAGGATGAAGCTGAGTCAGGATTGGTTAGGGTTGCTGCTGAAGAACAGGCACTAACAGCGAAGGAGGAGACGGGATGGCTTTGAGGGCTGCAAAGCCAAGATGGCAGCCCCAGACGGAAAAGACCCTGGGGGTGCCAGGGAAGAGGTACGGATCAGGGAGGAACTCCCAAATCATCTTTGGAACACCCTTGGGATGCTCTCACCTTGTAGAGACGAGATCTGTTGACAGGTCAGTGTTAATGCACTTTCTTTCCAAAATAATTAGGTTTGGCTCCAGCTGTGAGTTTTGAAAACACTCATAATAACAGTGGCTTGAACAAGATAAAAATTTATTTCTCACTCAAGTGAAACCATAAAGGTAGAAATTTCAAGGCTGCTCTGTGGCTCTGCTCCTTCCAGCTCATACCTCCACCTTCTATAGGGTAAGGCCTCATTCTGGTGGTCCAATTGGATCCACATCTAGGGAGCAGGATGGGAGAGATGAAGAAGGAGAAGAGAGGGCACTGTCTGCTGCCCGAGAGTCCCGGGAGCTGCCACACAGTCACTCCCCCTCCACCCAGGACTCAGTGGTAGCCACGCTTGGATGCAAAGAAGGTCAAGCAATGCCCTTCTTATTCTGGCCAATGTGTTCATTCCCTATGGCTGCTGTAAGCAGTACTACAAACGTAATGGTTTAAAACAGCACAAATTTATCATCTTATAGTTCTAGAGGTCAGAAGTCTGAAATGGGTCTCACTGGACTAAAATCAGCAGGACTTGGTTCCCTTCCAGAGGCTCTCAGGGAGAACCTGAGTCTAGCGTTTTCTAGCTTCAGAAGGTCACCCACATTCCTTAGGCCATGGCTCTCTTCCACCTTCAAAGCCAGGAGAGTCTTTCTCCCAGTGCATCTCTCAGGTTCTGACTCTTTTGCCACCTTCTTCCCCCATTTAATAAAGGACTTTTATGATTACATTAGGCCCACCAGCATCATCCAGGATAATTTCCTTATTTTAAGGCCATCTGATTAGAATCCTTAATTTAATCTGTAACCTTAATTCCCCCTGCCATGTAACATATTCACAGTTTCTGGGGAGTAGGATGTATAGACATCTTTGGGGAGCATTATTCTGCTTACCACAGGCAACCAAATTCTATCACTCTATAAGAAAGACAGAGGACAAGCCACACTCCCCGACAAGGCTATGATCTCAGAGAGCGGGTGTCATGGCCCTTCAGCTCTGCCATGCTGATGGTATAGAGATGCTCATTTTAGAGGAGCCTTCTCGTCTGCCCAGCGTCTCTGAGGGATCCCCATCCCTCATGTGCAGTCCAAGTGGTTCAGGTGAGGCAGCCCCATCCTCTCAAGCTTCTGATGGTACCAATCAGAATTCTCCTGGGTAGAGCAATTGCTTCAGGACGTGGGCAGGTGAACCAAGCCAGGTCAATCATGTCATTCCTGATACTTGGGCTGGGATTTTGGAAATGATGCTCTCCCTTATTTCTAGGATCACCAGCTCTGAGGTCAACTAAAGCTGGGAAGTGCCACTGGCTACCTTTGTCACCACTGAGACAAGCGTGCCTGGTGTTGAACCAGCACAGAGGTGAGCAAGGATGTGAAATGGAGAGAAAGACACAGAGGTACAGGGGATCTCTACCATGCCGATAGCCCAAGAGCCACTCCTGTGTTTTTAATGCACATGGGTCAATAAATTCCCTCTGCTCTTTTATTCTTCCTCAAGTCCCTTTCACTCGCAGCCAAGTGCCTTGACAAATAGACTCAATAGATTAATAGACTAATAGAGTCAGGAGACACCTGTCAGGGCAAGTCACAACTTCCCAGAGCCCTGGAGTGTCTCCTGAATCCCAGCTCTCAAATGCTCTGACTCTAAGTAAGTGATTGGGACCCATGAGACCCTTCCAGCTTTTATATGCCCTAGCAGAATACTCGTACATCCTGGCCTCATTTGACCTAGCTCAGCCCAAAGGCATATACAATTTCCCCAAGTCACTTATTCTGCATGGGAAATGCCTGTGTAACCAGAGGCCCTTTCTGGCAACTCTACTTCTTACGCATCTGCTGGGAACACTAACAAATACTCCGGGGTAACTGGAGACCTCCACTGTTCTTGTTAAGGACATCCATATGGAGGCAGAGGATATAAGAATAAAAGAAAAGAACAGCTTCTTCCTTTGAGGGGAAGCTGCAAGGGCCACTATTTCCTCTCTGCCGCAGCCCCGTCCCTACCATAGCTTTCCTGGCCCAAGTCTCTCTCTGTAGTCCAACTCGTGGCTCTGTTCCAGGGGAAAGACACTCCCTAAAGTGTAACCTGAAGCAGGAATACTACCTTCAGGGAATCCAGCCATTGAGAAAGAAATTTTAGGAGAAATAACCATCCCCCAACCATCCACTGTCTGGGGTGATGTCAGAATCCGAGACTTCTGAGTTGTCATAAACAGCAACTGAATGAAAGAATTTTACAAAACACCTGGGAAGTTGGAATATAAACGTTCCATTTCAAAGGTAGTGTGGCTGGCTGGCTCATGAGAGCAGCTGTGTGTGTCTCTTCCCAGACTTAACATTTACCAGCACCCTTTATGTTTTCCCAGGTGTACGGGACCTTCCCTGCTATGCAGGGCGGGAGAGCCTCTAAGGCCCACCTGGATTCTGGAGTCTTTAAAGAAAGCAACACCCTCTTAGGTCATTCAATAAATGAGAAATCAGTCCTTATAATCTTGGAATTTGTCTCCCACATACCATCACCTTATACAACTACCCACTCTAAACCTAACTATGACATTGACCAGGAGGCCTTGTTATTCCCATTTTACAAACCCGGGAAGGGTAGGTTAGTTGCTTACAAAAAGGGACTTGCTTATAACAAGAAGGTATGTGCTCAGAAATATTCCAATCCTGTTGGATTAATTAATAAATAAAATTCACCTTGGAAGTGAACACAAAACAAAAGGTCATCAACATATGGTGAGCGTCCACCCCTGCTCTCCGTGGAACAGCTCCAACTCCAACCATTTATCTTCTATATGATATATTTGTTCTGACAAAAGTCCTATGGTGCCACATAGTTTGAAGACCACTGGGTTGTGAAAAGAGTCCAGATCTTAGAGCGAGGGAGAGTCTGGGCTTAAATTCTGGCTCTGCTTCTAACTAGTTGTGAGACGTTAGATAAGTCAAGCAACCAAGTAACCTTCAGTTTTCTCATACGAAAAATGGAGCTGGGAATACCCATCTCTCAGGTATTTTTTAAGGATTTAGGTAATATTTGTAAAGCACCTAGCAATGAGCACATAGTAAGCACTCAATGCATGATATTAGTAGTAGTTAGGTACTAAAATTGATTGCTCTGAGACAGAGTAATGGGCTCGATGAATGGGAGGATGCTGAGGGCAGAGAACACACTGAAGGAAGGCCTATGAGATGGTGCTCTTAGGGGATTGGATGGCTGGTGAGGTGGGCAGGGAGGTTACAGAGTGGACCATGGGCAATAGAAGAAGAACCAAGAGCCATGGAAGACAAATGGGTCCATTATCAATGTGCCAAGGACTCCATGGCCTGGAACCCAAGAGCTACCTGGAGACAGGACTCACTGTAAGACCTCTCTTCCAGAAGGACCAATTGCCCTGATGCTGACTTAAGACCCTTAAGTTGACTTTCTGTGCCAAGGGGCTGGGACTTAAGTCACTTGCTCACTGCCTTTTCCATCACCAGATAAACATCCCCTCTGCCTCCTCCCTGCTTTTTGCCCCCATCACTCTCCAAGAGGCCAAGAAGAAACATTCCCTAGAGCTGCCTCTCCTTGCACAGCTATGGGAAGGAGGCTCTTTAAAAAGCAAATATTCAGCCTCATAAACATGTCATAAATCCATAACCAGTTCTCCGTGTTCTTTGTGTTTTTATGTGATGCATCTATTATCATCCTACCCTTGACTTTGAATCCACATCTTCTGGGTCCAGGTTACTAAGAAGTAACTGTTCACAGGAGATTTTATTACTATTTATTACTTTTGTGTGGATGGGGCAGTTGCTTCTTTTTGATTTATCTCCAAGAAAAATACATTCTCTGATGCACTCAGACAAAATGTGATATTAGATATATTTTTTCTTTTTCTGAAGAAGTTGCTTCCACTTCTGGTAAGATATTATCCAACCTGGATCTCCCAGAGGCCGACTTGCCTTCATGGTTTCAGAATGGGGGCCGCTGCATGGCAGCCTACATCACTTTCCTTCCCTCAGAATGAACGTGCCCAAGACAAGTACCATCTGATGCCTAGCAGGCCCCTTCAAATTTTATCCATGAATATGCATGAGCCACAAAATGGGAGGGGAGCCAACTCTTGATCAACCAGCCTTCAACCAACCAGAACTCCCAGTTACCCAAAACGTTGTACTTGACTTCAAAGGAAAAGACTAAGACCACAGAGGAAAGAAGCTAAGACTGGTTAACTTTAGAAACAAACACCTTCCAGTAGCTGTTATTATAATAGCTAATCCTTACTATGAGATCATAAGACACCAGACACTATGCACTATCTAATTTAATCCTCACAACAACCCTTGAAGGAAATGCTGTCATCGTACCCATTTTACAGATCAGAAAACTGAGGCACGGAGTGGTTAAGTAATTTGCCCAGTCACGCAGACTGCACTTGCACCCAGGACTCTGACTCTAGGATCCACAAGCTTAACTTATATCATCCTATTCTAGAAAATCAATAAACTCAGACCCAATGTCTACACATTTGACAGAGACATCTAGAACTGAGAAGAGTCTTCTCATCCCCCTTTTTACATTTGAGGAAGTGGATGGCCAAAGAAAGGAAAGGGCTGGACTATGGGCACCTGGCCAGCGACTGAGAGAGCCAGGATCTGAAACAAGTTCACCCCTCGGAACAGTGCCCAGAGGCTGCATGTACAGAAAGACAGCATAGCCGTATTCCCCGATTTCCGTATCAGTCCTTCCTACTGTCCCTGGGGCTCATTAAAATAGGACAGTGAGACCTTAGCTTTTGGATAGATTTTCACAAGAAAATTTGGAGGGGAGTAATTAGCCACTTAATTAACTTTTTAATTTATCAGTCAAGTAGCAGGTCCTAATCAAAGGTTCCTTTGGGTGACAGATTCAATAAACCAACATAATAACTAGCATTCATTTAGCACACGTAATGTGCCAAGTCTTACCCTGAGCAATTTACACGTTTTCACTTAGCTCATCCTCACACAACTTGATAACACAGTACTGATAAGATTTTCCCATTGCACAGGTGATAAGATAGAGGCACAAGAGATTACACACTTGCTCCAGGTCTGCTAAATTTACCTCATATTTGTCTAACACTCCTTCCATATCGATTTCCTTCTTTGTTGTCATAACAAGCTTGAGATTCACAAATGAATTTTATTACTTTTAACTACCCCCATTCTGGAGAGGGAGAACCAAAGCTCCGCCTCGGCCCCGTCACTTGTGAGCTATGTCAGCTTGAGCACGTGCTCTACCTCTCTACGCCCCAATTTCTGTAAAGGAGTCAGGGTGGAACCAGATTCTCTCTAAGATCCCCCCAGCTGGAATCCCCAGGGTAACAGAGACAGCCTTGTTCTCTGGAATGTCCTCCTCCTATGTTCTGGCAAATCTCAGGTCTCTTGGCTTAAATACGGGGAGGCTGGCATCTCCTTAGTGGTTGTGAGTGATTATGTAGCTTCATTATCTATGCGCCCAGGGGGCAAAGGAGAGTGGGTGCATTTTTACACAGATCTCATTGAAGACTGCTTAATTCAGGATGAGGCCTCCCTCTCAGATGGTGCAACCAGTCTGTTTCCATGGACACCAGATGGATGGTCTGCTTCCCTTGAGGTGACGTTGAAGAAATACCACAGGTAGGGGCGCCTGGGTGGCACAGCGGTTAGGCATCTGCCTTCAGCTCAGGGCGTGATCCCGGCGTTATGGGATCGAGCCCACATCAGGCTCCTCCGCTATAAGCCTGCTTCTTCCTCTCCCACTCCCCCTGCGTGTATTCCCTCTCTCACTGGCTGTCTCTATCTCTGTCAAATAAATAAATAAAATCTTTAAAAAAAAAAAAAAGAAATACCTCAGGTAGGTCACAACGTGACAATCCTGGGGACATTAACAAGGAAAAGCCACGTGCTTCTCGATACAGAGGGTAAGAGGGTGGCAAAGAGGTACAGTCATCAGGCCACTCCTCTCCAGGTCTAAAGCAGCAGGGAAACTTCCCAATCACATGTGCATGACAAGATCGGAGGCTGAGGTCCTCATGTTTTTTCTAGGGTTTTTTGGTTTGGTTTGGTTTGGTTTGGTTTTGCTTTGTTTTAGGCACTCAATTCTGCTTACATTTAAAAGGGCACTGTGTTCTGGCAGGATTTGCTTTTAAAAGGTGGGGGATAGATAAGAAATTAAGAGGCCTCCCTCAGTACATGATGACCTGTCATAGTTTTGACACCTGACATTTGGAGAGTGGGGACTAAATGAAAAACAACATGGTAAGGCTTTCAGTGACTCAAAAGGTTCAGAGGACTGGGCGTCTTGTCAGAAGCTATCAAACAACTATAGTGTATTCAATTCGGAGAGATCTGGCTTTCCACCTATTACTAAAGTCATTTTTTTTCTATCCAACACTAAATCTTCCTGCTCCAGAGACTCCCCCACTAGGAGTCCCGGGATAAGGCAGACCCCACCTCCACTGCAAAAGCCTAAAAGGCCAGACATTCATTTTCCCAGCTTTCCTTGTGGTAAGTCACAGCCAATCAGACAGACCCACGGACTTTAGATCAGAAGCCGGTGATGCGGAACAAGTAGGGCCAATGGTCTTGGCCTTCTGGTGAGGCCACCAGCAGTAGCAGCGATGTCTGGTATCCAGAGCCAGTGATGGTAGCAGTGCTATGCTAGTAATGTCCTCTGTTTGGGGGAAGGCAGGGATGTCAGCCATGTCCTCACTAGGCTGCTTCTCAGACATCATTTTGGCCTTGGTCCCAACCGCCATCTTGGCTCCATTGTTCCAGCTCATTTTGTAAGCCTGGGCCTTCCTGGTGATTCTGTGCACTCCCCAATAGGCTTTCCATTAGTTCTTTTTCTTCTTAAATCAGCCAGAGTTGGCTTCTGTTGCTTATAATGAGGAACTGTGATAGACACACCAGTTGCATGACTTAAACAAGTCAATCTCCCTCACCCCTGTCTGTAAAATGGGGATCATACTCCTATGTCTTTCCTTTTTTCAGTCAGCAAATATGTAATCACCGAACACCTACAAAGTGTTAGGCACTGTGTAAGCTCTTCTGCACTCATAGATTCATAGTCTGATGGGAAAGACAGACATTAACAAAGTATCATGGAGTAATTTATCACAATTGTGTGCGATTCTGTGAAGAAGTCATAGCAGCATAATTCATAATGGCTGAAATGAGCCAAATGTATATCAACTGATGACTGAAGAAACAAAACATGGAATGTGCATGCAAGGGAATATTATTCATCTATATAGAGAAGTGAAGTACAGGTACATGCCTCCGTCTGGATGAACCTTGAAAACATTATACTAAGTGAAAGAAGGCAGGCACAAAAGACAACAGGCAGTATGATTCTATTCAGATGAAATGTCCAGGATCGGCAAATCTATAGAGATAGAAAGGAGATTAGTGGTCTTCAGGGGCTAGGAGGAGAGGGTATTTGGGAGTGACTGCTAAAGATGACAGAGGTTCCTTCTGGGGTGATGAAAACGTTCTGGAACTAGATAGTAGCAGTGGTCGCACCGACCTGTGACTGTACTGAAAACCACTAAATGATGCACTTGAAAAAGGTCCATTTTATGGTATGTGGAGTATATCTCTAGGGGCACCTGGGTAGTGCAGTCGTTAGGCATCTACCTTCAGCTCAGGGCGTGATCCCAGTGTTCCGGGATCGAGTCCCACATCGGGCTCCTCCGCTGGGAGCCTGCTTCTTCCTCTCCCACTCCCCCTGCTTGTGTTCCCGCTCTCGCTGGCTGTCTCTCTCTCTGTCAAATAAATAAATAAATAATCTTTAATAAATAAAGAAAGAAAGAAATAGGCTCTCATTCTTATTCCACTCCTCATCACTGTTCACTTTGTGCCCTACCTTCTTTCTCTCTTAATGCTGACCATTTTTCTCAATGCTGCTGAGAAAGAGAGACTCTGATATTCCTAGATGCACATGTTTCTGGTTTAGCAGACCTAACGCAAGGACCCTCCTTCTCTCCAGATCTCTCTAAGTCAATTCCAGAGAAGATTCTGATTGGCTCCACTTAGGTCACATGCCCAATGCTCATCTATGGACTAATCCTGTGCAGGACAAGGGGTGGGGGATGGGGACTATGACTGGCCCAGCCTTGCTACCTGGCAACGCCCCTAGGGAGGTAAGTGGGCACCGTGATTAACACCCCCACTGGAACCACATAGAAAGGGGGGAGTCTGCCCCAAAAGGAAAGGAGGAGCTGCTACCAAAAGGGGGTGGGGGGGGAATGAGATGGTGTGCCTGACTACCAGTATCTATCCTGCTTTACCGTGATGACTACGGAAACCAAGCTGTTCTAGGCATGCCAATAAAATCTCCATAACAACAATTAATAAAAGACCTAAAGAATAAGTGGAAATTACTCAAATAAAACCCAGTACCTGGGGAAGAATATTACAGGTGAAGGGAATACATATATTGATATACGTTAAAATATATCATCAACCCTTAACCACTAAGTAATGAAGTGGTTACTCTAGGAACCAGGAATCCTGCCTCCCAGACTAGGTCTCTTTGTGCGCTGGAGAGCTGTGGCTTGGAACACGTTCTGCCTCAGGTCGCCTGCAGACGCTCCACCCGAGACCTGTCACTGCGGATGAGCAACGTACCTGATTCATGCAGACTCTGCAGCTGTTTCGTATCACAAGCAAAGCAAATACCATTTCATGCCTAGTGTTCCAGCCCTCTTCCCACATAAAAGTTGCAGGGAGATATTTTAATAGTCCTCACTTTCATCTAGGTAAAACTGTGCCAAGGGACGATAACATCAGCTCAAGCACATTGCTTGAATCTTGGAGCACTCTGCACAGCACGTTTGTTCTGTTTCGTTTTGTTTTGATGTTAAAAGGTGGGGGGTGGCTTGCAAGATGGGGCTGACACAGATGCATAAACTTTATGGGGCTGGGAGAGGACATAAAAGTCACCCAGCCACTCATCTTAAAGATGGGGAAATCAAGGAGTACTGGAAGACTTGATTTGGTCTAAACCACACAAATGCTCCTGGCCCCTAAGCTGCCCATTTCTGGCTCAGTCAGGACCCATTTGGTTGCAAAAGACAGAAGCCAGGGAAAGTCCGCAGGCAGGGCTGGGACTTGGGGCTCCAGTGATGTCATCAGGACATACCGCCTTCTGTCCTTGAGGTAGAGACTGTCCCAGTCTGCCCAGGACTGAGGGAGTTCCTAGGATGTGGGACTTTTAAGTTTTAAACACAGGACAGTCTGGGATCGGTTGGTCACTCTAGTCTGTATCCTCAGCTGGCCATCCCCTGTGTTAACTCAATTCTCTCCAGCTTCTCTCACGGAGGCAAGATGGCTGCCAGCACGTCCCACCCTCTCTGCAACTCAGGCAAAAAAGAGACTTCCTAGCATCACAGCACGAGCCCTGCCATTCACTCTGTTTGGGTCACATGCCCTGAACGCCTCACTATACCCAAGAAGATGATTGGCTAGGGTTGTGTTCAGCCCCTCTTAGACCTTCTAGAAAAATGGCTACAGAAGCCCACACACTGATCATCATTTCATGGCTGTAATCTGATGCCCATGTGTGATGCTTGGAACTATATAACCAATATTTATGTAAGATGATTGAGAGATAGATAGCTATACAACAAGATGATGCTGGTGGCCCAATAAGAAATTGTTCCTAGAAACTTGATGTCGGATCTACACGAAATACCTTGACAAAGGCACTTTTTGCAATCATTTAAAATGACATGGCCGGGGGGGCGCCTGGGTGGCACAGCGGTTAAGCGTCTGCCTTCGGCTCAGGGCATGATCCCGGCGTTACGGGATCGAGGCCCACATCAGGCTCTTCCGCTATGAGCCTGCTTCTTCCTCTCCCACTCCCCCTGCTTGTGTTCCCTCTCTCCCTGGCTGTCTCTATCTCTGTCGAATAAATAAAATCTTTAAAAAAATAAATAAATAAATAAAATAAAATGACATGGCGGGAGTTTCAACGGGACCTCACCCCGGACAGGCAGAATCCCATCACCACACCAAATGTACCTCCTAAGAGGAGACAGGGTGCCTAAAGGTTTGCTTTCCCAGCCCATCCTCCAGCCTGAAACCTCCTGGTCCCTTTTTCGGAGAGTGTACTTCGGTGCTGGTCACAGGGAGTTGTGACATTTTGAGCATTCAGGGTGGGTTTCACCAAGCCTCCAACCATGTGCTCTGGAGAACTGCTTCTCTTGGGCCACATGCCCACCCTGTCGCCTCCACATGCACACGTGTTAAGTATCAAGGAGAGGTACGGTTGCCAAAAGAAGGGAGAAAATGGATGTCAAAAACAACACACGTCCACCGCGCCTTTCCGTGCTGTTTAATCCTGCTGACAGATATCCTCCAGGTAATTGTGAAGGTGAGCCATGTAAGTATTAGACNAATAAATAAATAAAATAAAATGACATGGCAGGAGTTTCAACGGGACCTCACCCCGGACAGGCAGAATCCCATCACCACACCAAATGTACCTCCTAAGAGGAGACAGGGTGCCTATAGATTTGCTTTCCCAGCCCATCCTCCAGCCTGAAACCTCCTGGTCCCTTTTTCGGAGAGTGTACTTCGGTGCTGGTCACAGGGAGTTGTGACATTTTGAGCATTCAGGGTGGGTTTCACCAAGCCTCCAACCATGTGCTCTGGAGAACTGCTTCTCTTGGGCCACATGCCCACCCTGTCGCCTCCACATGCACACGTGTTAAGTATCAAGGAGAGGTACTGTTGCCAAAAGAAGGGAGAAAATGGATGTCAAAAACAACACACGTCCACCGCACCTTTCCGTGCTGTTTAATCCTGCTGACAGATATCCTCCAGGTAATTGTGAAGGTGAGCCATGTAAGTGTTAGGCAGCTGCTGCTTTAACATGGCGAGTGGAAGTCATGAGGTCAGAAAAAGTGGGGGGGGGAGGGTTAAACCTCCTCTTTATGCCTTACTAGTTGTCTTGGCTATTTCCCATTTGTGTTTCCAGACTCAACACTCTACCCTTCTCTGCCTTTCTCTGGACCCCAGGAGGCTGCATCAGCGGGCATTCTTGCCCTCTAGCTTCCAGGGTTTATCAATGGGAGGGATGGGTGGGAGACTGAAGGGCAAGAAGAAAGTGAGGTCAGGGTATTTATCCCCCTTGGCTCCTTTGTCCCAAGTCTTGGGACTTGGCTGTATCCCTTACCAAAGGCCACTGCTCCTCTCTGGCGGCCCTCTCCTATAGCCATGGCTCCTCAATCCAAGTTCCTATAACTGCTCCTTCCACTTGCCCCTGGAGGCCTTGTGGTGGGAATATTCCTCCCCACTGCTGTCTCCGCACTGCTCTACCATCCCTTTCCGGTTTCCCTGCCCACGCCATTATAAACTGTCCCTTTACTAAACTGTTCTCACATACCCCATCTGAATGTGTCATCTCTTCCCTGCAGGGATCCTGAGTGATATCCCAGCTATGAGACCTCAGGCAAATATCTCAGCTTCCAGAAACTTCAGTTCTCACAGCTGAGAATGAGAATGACTATATTTGCTTCTCATGGTCATTATGGGATGACATATGGAGCCCAATACCTTGCCTGATACAAGGCAGACACTCAGAATAAAGACTCAACTGTCTCCTTCACTAGTCTGTGAGCTCCTTATTCATCTTTGAATCAACAGCACAGCACTGTACATGATACACTCTATGTGCTCAATAAATGTTACTTCATGGATTGTCGATCTGTTGTTTGGGCCCTGTTCCTTCCCTTTGGTTCTGGAAGATAGATAAGAAACATAAGGCAGCACTTGACATCAATTCTCTGACACCCACCAATCCCAGAAGCTTATAGTGGTGGTCTTCATGTTGTATCTTATATGTTCGCTATGTGGCAAAAGGAAACTGATTTTGTCACACATGATCTATGTGCTTTCTCTGGAAAAGTCTTGCTGAGGAGGGACGCCATTTAAACATGTGATCCTATACCATATTTGGAGACTCTATTGTGAAACAGCTCTCTGGATCCATTGGTCTCCCCAGCATTAGGGGCTCCTAATGCTGCTTCAGCCCTTCAAACTATTGAAAGCACAAGACCAGAGAGTGCCCACCCACAAGGATAGACACACTGCTTCCAACATGTCTGCAGTGCTGTAGGCTTGAACACTATGCAAGATGCTCACCTCACTTCCGAAAGGCTCTCTGCCCTCCATGTGATAGAGGAGGGTCTTCACAATCAGGCTCTAACTTGCCTTCCAGACTCATTTCCTGTCTCCTTCCATGCAACCTCTGCTCCAGCAACACTGAGTCGACACCTCTTCCCAAACGCCCCGGGCTCTCTCACTCTTGCACAACTTTGCACTCTGCCTGAATGTCATCCTCCCTTGTCCTTTCTACAGTGAAGTGAGGTTTGTCCTTCAGCCATCACCTCTCCTCTAGAACCTTCCATGACGTCCCTATAACAGAATAAGTTCCTTCCTCCTCTACGCTCCTCTACCATTTTGCACAGATACACCACACATCACATTTTAGTGCAATGGGTCTGTCTCCCCAGTAGATGCTCATAATCTCCAGCATTTATTAAGCATCTACCACATGCCTGTTGCTCCATGACTGTCTCATTTAATCCTCATACCAGCTCTGCACTAGCTCCCGAACCTGTAAGTGCCATGATTGCAAAGACCAGCTGAGTATGTGCTTGGGGGTGCTGGTTTTTGGGGGCAGTTCTGTTTGTTGGTTGGGTTTTCTCTTCTTTGCTTTGTTTTTCTTTTGTTTTGTGTATTTGGGAGAGTTTGTTTTTTGCAGTTTTCCTTTCAGTCTTATACCTCCAGTACCTAGCACTGGCACATTGCAAGTATTCAACAAACACTTGTTGAATGAATGAAAGTTAGTTTTTTGTTTGGGGGGATTTTTTTTTTTTTAACTTATGGGGACACTCAAAAGCAGAGACTGGATGAATTTACCTAATTCTCTAATTGAGTATACTTTTCTTGAGTATGAATTTACCTGTAGCTCTCTCCCTGAGCTCAGCCTATGTCTGGTGGGCAAGGGCCGTGCCCCATTCATCTTTGTTTCGCCAATGGCAGCACTTTGTCTAAGTACAAAATAAAAGCTTGAGGAAGGAATAAATGATGGAATAAATATGTATATCCCGGAGGATTATAACTTGATGACAGGCAATTGGAAAAAAAAAAAAAAGGTAGAGTAACAGTTAAATTCTACCACATGTCTGTAGAAATCAACTTTCTCATTTAAACTATTAAAATGATGTTATTTGTCATAAGTAATTCTAGGAGGAAAGTCTATTTCCCTAATTTTCTTAGGTAAAAGAGACTTTTAAAATAGCCGCGCACCCCCCCCCTTATTTTGTATTATTTCTGGCTTGCCTTCTTCCTGGAAGGCTGCACGTAAATCGAACATTTGTAGATCGAATTGATTTAGATATTGTAGGAACCCTTGCTTTTTCAAGAAACACCAGTACACAGCCTCTGGGAAAATGAAGACCGCTTCAATAAAATGAATAAAATGGTCATTTTCTGCTTCAATAAAATGAAATCAGCTCGCAATTTGTATCACACAGGGGCCCAGCGGGTTACCAAACTCTGCTCAAATGGTTCAACTTAAGAGGTTTTAATGAAGGGACCAGTTACAGGGGTGTGGCTAGAGTTAAGGGAGCCTACAAGAGGCGGGGCGGCAGGAAGCTGCTACTACCTCTGGGTCTTGGGGGCCAGAGGAAGAAAGTGATTTTCAGAGTCCAGTCAAAGATGAAATCAGGGCAGAGCAGCTGCCTGGCAGGAACCAAAGGCATGGAAGGGCTAAGCCTACGGTGCTGAAGGAAAGAGGGAGAGGAGGAAATCTGTTTCTCTCTCTCTCTAATCTTTTGCCAGTAACTCCCATTGACCAAACTCAACCAGAAACCAGAGCACAAGGAAGCCCAGGTGAGGGGGTCTAGATGGACTGGAGGGAAGGGATGGGGAGCGATGCTGGGAGTAACCACTCCTTTTGCATCTACTCAGCATCCATTTGCCCCTCACTCAGATGAAGAAACTAGTCCCCAACATCCTGGAGACCTGAAGTCCCATAAACTGCTATAAGGAGAGGTCAATACAGTCACACTTTCACTTGGAACCTATATTGTAACATACCCTTCACATGAGGCAGCAGAAAGCCAAGCCCCAGAAGAAAAGTATACTCAATTAGAGAAGATATGCCTAACAGCAACAATCCAAACTTCAACTGCTGGTCATGGGACGAAAATCAGCAATCCCTCCCCACCACCATTCCGTCTTCTCCCTCAGCACCTCCACTGGCTAGAGTTTTCTTACCTGTAGGATGAGTCCACTCTTCATTTCCTAGATATCAGAGCCCTTAATGACCCTGTACTGACTGGATTATCACGGTTTTCCACTAACCATTATTATTATATATGGCAATGCTAAGAAGCGACCCAGTGAGCCTTCTGGGCTCTGGATATGGTTTCTCTTGCCTTCCTTGGGTAATGGTAACCTATTTCCCCTGATAATAGGATCAATCACTCCAGTCAATACACGGACCTTCTATCTGCGTGTTGGTTCAATGGCAGGAGGAGCCTCAAATGGCTAGGGACAGTTTCAGCTTCAGCTTCAATGGAACCACATCTGTGCTCTCTGGTGGAAACCAGAAGCTCCGAATCCACCAACCCAAGATTTCAGGGATGGGAAGACAAGTGCCCCAGGTGGGGCTTGTTAGGTATAATAGATTAAAAATGAAATGGGGCTAGTCCCACCTCCCCCCTTCTGGTCATGGGGGAAACACAATGTTTACTGCATTCTGTGAGATGGGAGCCCTAAACTTTTAGAACATTACTCCCCAGCAGTCTTTAGAAGATCTTTTACAGTTCAGACAAGCTTCTGAGTGATGGGTTACACAGTCAAATCAGCTAATTTCGCCAGCAAGCATCCAGGGCTATACTTCTTTGGTCATAAAGTAAGTTCCTCGGTAATTTAGAGGTAGGATACCAAGACAGTTGAGGTCCCTCCAGATTACACAATGGCAGCAGTGATGAAAACCAGTCCGCCACGTCTCCTGTCCTGAGTCTCACTTACATGAAAGAGGGATTTTCTTTCTGAGGTCTAGACGTTGGCTTTCTCTGTCCTTATTCTCCCTGTTGACCTCACGTAAACTTTGGAAGGCAGAACTGTTTCATGGAAAGAGCATAAGCTTTAGAATTAAAAGTCCTGGATTGAAATCCCAGCTCTGCCACTTGTGAGCTTGTGACCCTAACTATACAGGTTCCTTGTGAATAAAATACGGATATTATACCTACCTTGTAGTGTTTGGGGGGTGAATTAAATAAGCCAATGTAGATAAAAGTCAGGCACACAACAGGTACTCAATAAATGTACTCCCATCCTCCTGCCTTCAAGCTAAATTCCACACCCAAAGCATCAATTTTTAGAAAATGTTTGTAACAGAATGTGTACATTACGGGAATTTATAAGATATCACCAGTTGAACTTTCTCGGGGTTCAGCCTTGCTGCCCTGATGAGGTTCATGCCATGGATTTATAAGAAAAATCTACAGCTCTGGGCTTTTCAATTCCTCATCTTTTACTTTCACACATGGATAGCTCAACATTCTTTTCTGTCTCCATATTTCTAAATCTGCCAATTTTGTGCAAACCAAAATCCCCTATCTGGGCTTGAGTCCAGTTTCCTCAGCAGATAATTTCTTTAGGTAAGTCCTAATACTTACAAATCATCCTCTCTGGTCTAATTCAACGGTTGGCCTGAGTGCACACATAAGCACATGAGACCACAGGGGCTTGGAGGGGTGATGGGCAGAGGAGACAGTGTGTTTGTACGTGGCCTCCTGAAGGCCTCTCCTCCACGGAGGCTCCACACTGTCACATTTACTGTTAGCAAGCAAGAGACATTGACCCTGGCTCTTCTAAGCACAAAGATTTTATTGGAAGACTATTGGGGTGCATAGCATCAGCAAGAGGTTGAAGAAACAGGCATGGGAAACTGAGGCAAGAACTGAGAGAGTCCCAGAGGACCAGACAGCAAGGATCATGGCAAAGTTGCTGCAGCAGTGGCCAACCGGGGTCAGCACCCCTCCAACGATGCTGGCCAGGAACCACCAAAGCTCTTTCCATCATTTCTGCAGAAGAGTGTGTGTGATTGGTCCAGCCCAGGTCACATGCCTGCCCCTGACTGGACCACAGCAGGGAGAGGGAAGAGCCAGTCCCTTTAGATCCTGAATTTGGAAGTCAGCCCTACCTCCCACCAAGAAACGTGAGGCATGCCCCCCCACCCCAAATCAGGGGGCTAGCAGGCAGTACAAACTGGATGGTAAAAATATATACATAAAAATATATATGTAAAACAAATTTTCAGCACCCACCCGTTCACCTGTTGGTTTTAGGCAATTTCATTCTTTGCTTCTTTGTTTAAAAGAAAGTTTGTTTTGACTTATTTGTAGTGAGAACAGCACTATATATATTCATAAAATTTTTAAGGCATTTGAAAATGGAACATTTCATACCCTAGGACAGGACTGTATGCTATAACCACTGGCAGGAAAAAAACAAAAAACTATCTTATTCAAGATGAATCAGATAGTGGAAGACAGAAAGAGAAGATTCCATTTGAATGTTGTTCTAAATGAAGGTCCTGCCTCTTCCGTGGGCAGGCCTGGGCCATTAGAAAGAAGTCCCTCCCGCAACACAGGCCATCTCCCCAAGGCAGAGGAAACAGAGTTCCTCCTGTTGGTGGCCCTAAAGCCAGGGAAGGTGAGGTCTCATGAAGAACAGTGCAACTCAGTCCTCAGCCTTCCACCCAACCATTTGTTTCTTCTTCCACCTAAAGTAGAATCTGACTCTTGATGTTGAGGTCGTGAGTTCACGCCCCACATTGGGCATAAAGGAAAAAAAGAAAGAGAAAAAGTGAGAAAGCGAGAAAGCAAGAAAGCGAGGGAGAGAGAGAAAAGAAAAGAGAAAAGAAAAGAAAGAAAAGAAAAGAAAAGAAGAAAAAAGAAAAGAAAGAAAAGAAAAGAAAGAAAAGAAAAGAAAAGAAAAGAAAAGAAAAAAGAAAAGAAAAGAAAAAAGAAAGGGAAAAAAAAGAAGAAAAGAAAAAAAGAATCTGGAAAGCCCTCCTTGGCACTGCCCTCTCTTCATCACTTGCATGGGATCAATCACCAAGTCCTGGGTGTTTGCCTCCTACAGGAGTCTCAAGTTTATCCCCTCCTCCCCGACCCAGCTACCACCCTCCTGGCTCTGATTCTCATCAGCTGCCGCCTGGAAATAGTGACATCCTCCTGACCTGTCTCCTGTCCGCAATGTACTTCTTCCATCCATCCCTCCCCCCTCCCCCACAAGAGATATCCATTACAGCGCAACCTCACAACCTACCTGAGTCATTCCCGTTTACAGCTCTCTTCAACTCCCACCCCTTCAGATAAAGCCCATGCTTTCTACCAGACCACATAGAGCCCTCTGCAACCTACCCCCACCCCTACCCCCAATCCCCAGCTCTCCTATCTGCTCACATTCTGTCCTTCAAGGCACCCCAGCTGTTCCACCCCTCCTGTCCTTGTTCCTGCTGTCTCCTTTACCTGGATGCCCGTCCCACTCTCATCTTTCTCTCCATTTGCTTCATCCCTTCCTACTCATCCTTTAGGACCCAGCTCAGGAGCAACTCCTGGCAGCCTCACCTGACGGTTCCAGGTTGGGTCACATGATTTATCCTCATGGGTGTCCCAACAAACCCCTTGCAAATCCCTCTCACTACGCATGCCACATAATTTAAGGAATACATATTTGTATGTCTCTCTCTCCCTATAGCCTATATGCTCCCTGAGAGTAAATGTTCTAAGTTGCTTTAGAAGAGTACCAGGAACATAGCAAAGGCATGAAGTATCCCTGTTGAGACAACGAATGAATGATATTCTACAATAAATTTTACAGCCTGTATGATGATCAAAACCAGAACTAAAGATAACCACTCCTTCTGCTTGGTTGACAGAGGAGAGAAAAAATCTAACTTATGCCCCATCTCTTCAATAAATACACAGTTTGAAGACGTTTAGCAAAAGCTTTTATACAATACCATTTTTAGCAAAGCAGATGTTTAGAAGACTAAATTATTTCTTAAATTACTATCAACAGTAAACCCTGGTTGAAAATATTATGTCCCTTAAGGGACTGGATTTCTCAGGCCGTAGTCAGAATGGGAAAGAAGATGAACATTCTGTACTTATTTTTAAATTACATTCTTCTTCCTGAAATGAATGTACTGTTGTTAAAAAAAAAAAAACCCTCATGGGCTCATTTTGTTTTTATTTTTATTGAATCATCTGAGACAAACGGTAAAATGGTTTTCAATTCATGGACCACAATTTCTAGGTTACAACTTAGAAATTCAGTTTCACATACACTGAGACCTCCTTGGCACTTTGATTCTTTGAAACATGCCAGGCACCAGGCATACAGTAGTGAGCAGAACACATCTACAGATTTTGCTTTCTGTGGGAGAATGATGGGTATGACAGACAGCCACCCAAGAAAGACAGGAGAGACTTGGGTTTTTCTATTTCCCGAAAAAAATTTGTAATCGTTGTTAATGATCGCCCTTCACTGATGACCAGAGAATCATACAACCATCTTTACAGCAGGTGTGTCTATCAATGGAAAACTGAACACTAAACAGGTTAAGTGACTTTTCCAGGATTTGACAATTCAGTAATTAACTCATATGAGGAAACACACTCCATATGACTCACGAACCACTTCTCCAATCACCAGGGTTGACGAGTCAGAACAGGCAGCGGTTACGACAATCTGTCAAAATGTAACGAGCAGCAGACCCGCATTCAATCTGATGGTCAGGTAAGGACCTACAAGGTGCCTGATTTTTCAACTCTGCTGTTTCTCTAGGATCCTGGTTGACTTTGAGGAGTAGCCTCTTTAGGGGATCAAGTTGTTTTTCTCATATCCTCTGGAACAAACACACTGATGACAAGTCCTAATAAAAACCTGATTACTGGAGTGTGTAAATCAGAAGATTTGAATTTTACTTCAAAATTTACATTTCTCAGGGACATTGGTCAGTCCAGCAAGATTAATGGAACATTCCAACCCTGTTGGTTTGGTCTCATGGCGCCTAATTCCCAGGCCTGCTACTAACTAGCTCTGTGTTCAAGTGAGTCTCTCTTCCTTGAGATTTACCCTTCTCAAGGGTAGAAGGAGGGAACTGGATTAGGTAACCTCTCTAAAAGTTTGTTCCGATTTTTAGGCAGACTTGTGAATAAATGTTTAACATATCTGAGCCTTAGTCTCTTCATCTATAAAATGGTGACAAAAATACTTACCTTGCAAAGTTATATAAACATTGGTGATAATAAGTAAGTAACCCGCAAGACACAATGTCTAGATGAATTTCAGTCCAAGCTATTTTTGTATATGAGAAATCTCAGAACTAAAATGTGCTATTCAACTAGTCAAGATACCATTTGAAAGGTTATAGATAGGATGGTTTTAACCAATTTCAGTCACTGATATTGTATTTAAAGCTTGACATCCATAACAAATTTAACATCCTCATTCTAAAATGTGTTTTTATAAAAAGACACTGGAAGTCTGGGCTATTCATGTCAAATGTTGTGGCTTCATTCATTTCTCTATATTGTACAAAAGTTAGCAGCCTTGCCTCCAAATCCTATTTATTACTTATTGAAAGAAAAAAAAAGAATTTTCATTAAAATTGAACAACTAGGCTATGAAAGAAGGAGGATTATAGCAAAATGCCCTTGACCCTCTCTCAAAAACAGAACCAGGCCCACATTTGAGGAATGCCAAATGATTCTCATTAAAGTAATGAGAATATTTTCAGTGACATGTGTCTGACCGACTTTAATTTAGTTGGCAGGACTCATGGCAGCCAGAGACCCAAAAATAACACGCAGCCAACAGTTCCTACTCAAACACACCTAACAGACGTATTTCACACTGTTTCAAGGATGCCCCACCCTAGACAGACAGGGTGTAAGGTCATATGCAAATTGTTGTGGCATGAAACACACAGTCCTGTGACAACACCAACAGGTTGAATTTAATACCCTGAGTTCTCTGGCTCCTCCTTCATAAAATTCGCTCTAACTGGGACAGGGTGAACCAACAGATTTGGTTGATCCCAGCCCTGCCCCACCCAACAAGCTAAAGTTATTTTTAACTTACAACTACTGCTGATAAGTATTTAAAAAAATATATCCTTTCAGAAGGAGAAACTATGAACAAACAAAATACCATTGCTAAATATCATTTTAGTAAGAAGTAGTCAGTCCCTCAGCCAAAACTATAAACGAAGGTCTTTTGGGTTAGAAACAACAGAGCAGTTCATATTTATCAAGTTTTCAATCCTCTCTACAAACAAATTCTCTAAACAGTCTTGTGAGGCAGTGGGCAGGCTAAATTATGTTGGGTTTACCTTTGGAAAACAGAATAAGGCCTGTTTCCATAGTTCAAGTGCGATAAATAGCAACTAATAATATGCAAGCTATCGTTTCATTGTATATCGCTCCAACGTAAGCTGTTTTTCCCATATTTGGAAATTAGCTGAGTGAGCTATGCTCCATGCCCTCAAAACTTAAAATCTGGTGGGTAGATGTGAACATAAGCAAGTAAAAGATGGAGGCACAAATTTTGCCTAAAGGTAAGAATATTCATTACCGTTGGTGCTGGCCCCTTTATAGATCCTCTCTATGTATCACTTCAGTAAATCCTCGCAACATCCTTTGAGGTGGATACTACCATTATTCCCATTTCACAAATGAGGAAATGGTGACACAGAGAGGTTAGGTAACTTGCCCAAGGTCACACAGCTATTTAAGTGGGAAATTATAAGTTGAACCCAATCTGGCTCCAGTTAGGGTTGGAGACAGACCTGGGTAGCAGCTTGGGTTTCACCACATGCTAGCTGGCTGATCGTGGACAGGCTACCTAACTTTCAGAGCCTCGGCTTCCCAGACTATAAAATAGGGAATAACAATACCCACCTCACAGGCTTTTGTGAGGAGTATTAAACAGGATTACGTTTGTAAAGTGCTTGACACAGGGCCTTTAGCAGGGCTAGCATAGGCCATGAGGGGAACAAATATTTAAACACTCAAAACATTGTTTTTCTAAGATGCTACCTTTTAACCTCCTTCCCTATTTGTCTCACCAACTGGTAAGGCACCACTTACGGAGGACTCAGCTGTGCAGGGGAGAATTCGGGGCTGCCGGCCGTTCCTCCTCCCTACCCTGCTACATCCTGAGGAGTAAGAAGACGTCAACAGGTAAAGACATGGGAATAACAGCATCCCAGAGTAGTCCAACCACATTTTTTGAGTTATTTATTGGTTGCGAGTCACGTAGCAAGCACCATCATGGGCACCGTGGTGACTAAAGCTCTAAGACACAGCCCTGCCCACAAGGAGTTCGCAGCCCCATAGGGGAGAAACGCACATATTTTTTAAAAATCAAATACCCAGCATGTCAGGCGGGCAACTCTGTGGCATGAAACTCTTCAGGAGAGGCAGTGGCTCAGTGTTCATGCAAAGGGACTCAGCACCACGGTGCTCGCATGTTGTGCCCTGCTCAAACCACGAGGCCATGCTGGTCCTCCCCAGTCTGTGTCTTGAGAAAGTCTTGGAGCATCCTTCTGTCTCTATATCTTCAGTCCAAAGTGAAGACACTGACACTTTGCTTTTGTGGTTCTCAATGCTCAGTCATGATAAGGCCTCCACTCACAGAGACTTTGCAAAGTCAAGCCAGTATTTGATACGAAGGTTAACTGTTCTAGACATGGCCTAGCACATTCTTTATCCTGAGTGGCTCAGCATGCCAAGGCTTCCCAGTAGAAACCATGTGTTTGAAGAAGTGTCAAGTGAAATTTTTAGTGGTGGGGGAAATCTGAAGCAGTCACTGACACTTCAGAAGGCTGGGTTAAGATATGATAGCCACAACTTTTTTTTTTTTTTTTTTTTTTTTTTTTTTTTTTGAGAAGGAGGATAGAGCTGAGGGACTAGAGACAAACACTGCGGCTTCCTGAGATTAGTTCTTAGCCGAAAAAAAAGAGGTGATTTCCTACTTATGCTTGAATTTTGGAAGTTAAAATCAACAAACTTTCAGCCGCTCAACTCTTTGTAGCTGCTGGCTGTGTAACAAAAGACCACTACAGTCTTAGTGGCATTCAACAATAAACACTGATTTCTTGCTACTATATCTGTGGGGCAACTGGGGTGTCTGCTCCACATGTCCTATCCCAGGACCAAGTTTGGAGCAGTGGCTACCCAGGGATATTCCTGTCATTGCATTCACAGAAACACAAGAGGGCAAGACCATCCAGACAAGCACACACACCATATCTTCTGCTCATATGACATCTACCAGCACCCTACTGACCAAAGCAAGTCACATGGCCAAGTCCAATGTCTAGAATCAAAGAAGTATACATAGGGGTGGCTGGGGGGCTCAGTGGGTTGAGCATCTGCCTTCAGCTCAGGTCATGATCCTGGGGTCCTGGGATGAAGCCCTATGTTGGGCTCCCTGCTCAGCAGGGAAGTCTGCTTCCTCCTTCTCTGCTCCTCCCCCTGTGTGTTCACTCTCTCTCAAATAAATAAATAATCTTAAAAAAAAAAAAAAGAATCAGAGAAGTACATATCACTAGGAGGCCATGGGTCATGTGAGGAGGAGGAAAGAACTAGTACCAATAATCCCATTTACAACACTCTCTAAATAATCCTGAAAGGGAAGCTTTAGAGGCTCTGTTTTTTTCCCTTGATAGCTCAAAAAACTGAGCCTCTAGAATTTAAGTCATTCATCCGGGTCAGACAGCAGCTTGAAGCTAACAGAATTAGAATTCAAATCTCCTGCCTTCTGTGGTTTCTAGAGATATGTAGCTTACGGACATGTAACTAACAAGCATCTGTAATAGTCACATCCTTTAATTACGCACCCTTGCAGATATCAATTCTCTCCAACAAAGGCCAGACCCAACATTGTCCCATCTGTTAGCATGATCATAGTGTTTATCATTTGTTTTAGACCTTCTGCAGTGTTTTATAAGCTATTTTTACTATTACCACACTAATAAATTATTTATGGTGGGAAACCTGAATCAGAACACTCGGGCTACTTGAAAACAGACTTTATTAAAAACATCTCCTTCCCCCTCTAACATGCACCCTCCCAAGGCACACACAATTATTTTGCCCTACTCTAAGCCTTAAATATTGCAGCGTCTGTGGAACAGAAGACCCTTGCAGATGGCTGCAGAGGAAGGAATGTGGAGGCATCGAGTCTGAAACTAATTCTTGAGCAAGCAATTTTAACTTGCAGCAACTGCTTCGTGCAATCTAATCGCCCAATAGATCAGACCGTGAAGTATCCCAGCTAGAAGTCAGGAAGGGCAAGAAGCTACCTTGATGCCAGCAGCCTCCCACTGCCTCCCATTCACTTACTCACACAACAAACACTGATTGAAGGTCTTCTTTTGGCCTGGCAAGGTGCTGGGATGCCCCTTGCACAAGACCGACTAGCTCTCAAAGGGTTTACATTCAGCAAAGAGGGATGGATTGTTACAAACAATCCAAAAGTAAAACCAACAGGGTAATTTCAGATTGAACTAAGGACTGTGAAGAAGCTAGCCTTGCCATCCTGGGTAAATCACCGGCTTAACTCTTCTCTGGGGCCTTCTGTGCCGGCATCTGGAAAGCTGTGCAGCTCCCGCACTGGCCTCTAGCACCAGTTTAAGAGGATTAGCTTAAGGAGCTAGTCTGTGAGGGTCTAGGCACCTGCGCCCGGGCAGGGCCTGCTCGCCTCACTTCCTCTAGTCCGGGTCGGCTGGGCGGAGGGGCATTCTGCGTCGCTCTCCCTTAACGTTAGCCAAAGCTAAAACACAAACTCCTGGCCTGGTATTTCCCGGAGAGGAATTAACAGCCCCGAGGATGCCCAACGACGGGAAGAAGGGGAGAGTATAGCGGTTCCTCAAAACAAAAGCCCAGCCAGCCCTGGCGCTGAAGCGAGGCTCGGGCACCTCTAACGTGCTCGCGGCAGCTCTGTGCCGGCCCGGCGCCCCAGATGTGGGCGCTGCGCGCAGGGTGGGGGGCTGTCCCTGCTCTCCACTCCCACCCCGCGGGCATCAGATGCCGCCCGGCCTCCCAGTCCTTCTCCTTCCGCTGCCACCCTCGGACTCGGGCCTGGCAGCAGACCTGTTAACAACAGTTCGGGGACTGGGTGGGGTGGGGGCTGCCCTCCTCTCCCCACCGCCGCCTCGCAGGGGTGGCCCTCTTCCGCCCCAGAGCCGGGCTGAGGCGGGGAGAGAAGCCAGGAGGCCGTGGTCCTCCTCCCCCAGCCCTGCTCCGGGCGGCGCTGTGCTTCCCCGCCCCCCGTTCCCCAAGGGCTGTTGTGATTGCGGGACTCGATGTGACAGCTCGGGGCTGGGAGGGGGGTATCCCTCCTCCCCACCCCCGCCCAGGAATGACCCAGACGCCGCTCGGGCCTCCTTCCAGCACCTCGCCAGCCCGGGAGCCGCGGGACGGGGCGCGGCTTCCTGAGCGCCGGGCCCTGCTCTCCCCCGGGCGGTAGCTGCGCCCTGGGGGCGGGGAGTGGGCGCTGGGGGGCCAAGGACTGAGGGGCGGCGGGAGCCCCGGCCTGGCAGCACGTCTTCAAGTTTCCACCCGCGCGTGGTTGTGCAACAGCCAGAGGAGCGGGAGCCGCGGGCGCCTCGGAAAACAAGCCGAGCCATAAACAAAGCCACGTGGGCTCCGGCGGGGGGGCCGGGCTAAGAGCAGGCGGCTCTTCCGGCAACAAAGGGCTGGAGCCAGCGGCCCGGGATAAATACTGCGGCGGCGACCGCGGCGCAGCACTCCGGCCAGCCCCGCGCGCCCTGCGACCCTCCTCAGCGCCGCGCACTCTGCGAGCACGGACACTCGGCTCCTCAGCCCCGAGCCCTCAGCCCTCCACGCCGCTTCCCTGCAGCCGTCCCCTCCCCGGCCCCTGCACCCCGAGCACCCGCCCGGGGCGGCACTTCCCCGAGGCCGCCCAGGCGGTCCGATCCATCAGTCCGTGGATCCCGTCGCGTCGCCCCCGGTGCCATGCCATTCCTCGGGCAGGACTGGCGGTCCCCTGGGCAGAGCTGGGTGAAGACGGCCGACGGCTGGAAGCGCTTCCTAGATGAGAAGAGCGGCAGCTTCGTAAGCGACCTCAGCAGGTGAGTGGATCCGCCACCAACTTTCAGCCCCGCAAAACAGACCTGGACTGGTTTCGGGGGCACGGGGCGGGTGAATCGGGGGGCAAGTAGGCCTGAAACGGTGAGGAGGGAGCCCCAGGCTGGGGGGTGGAGGTGGAAGGTGGAATGGTGGAGGGAGGGAGTTGACCGGGTTTCTGCAGAGGTCGCCAGAGCACGGGATTCGGGGAATTTGGTTTCTCTTATTGTTCAAGGTCAGCGTCTTCAAGTGGGCACAACTCTTTACAGAACCCCGGTCCCTCTGAGAATCTGTCGACAAACGCGGATCTTGTCCGCAAACGTTCAAACTTAAGGACGCAACTTCAGGGGACCCCCTGCCTTAAGGACACGAGTCGCGCAGTTTGCCTGTGCGGGGGCGCGGACGAGTGGGCTGCGCGCATTTCACCGTTGGGGCGGGGGGCCTCGGAGAACCCAGGCGCTGTGGGCACAAGTCGGGTGACGCGATGGGGCATGGGTCCAGCACCTCCAGGTTCTTCCCACGCACAGGCGGCCGCAGAGTGGGCAGGGAGGATGAGTAACCGGGAAGGGGCGGCCATATGGTTCCTGGGGCACCGGCGCTTGCGGGGCGGACTTGAGGAACCGGGGTAGACTTGCCGCCGCAGAGTTGCGGAGGAGGGGAGGGAGGCGGGAATGAAACCTACAAGCCTTATGCTTTTGAAAGGACGAAGCGTTTGCACCTGTTTCCTCAGTGGCTCTTTCGGTCAGTTTCCTGGCCGAAATAATTTCAAGGGATGCCTATCAACTGCAGAAAGCCCCCCTGGCTTAGGGAAGGTCCCACCTGAGCTCTGTCAGCCTAGTGGAAAATCCGAGTCTCGTTCGATCGGGTGCTCTGCTTGGTTAATAACACACGAGTGTTGTCTAATAAGTTAAGTGGTCTGGAATCTGTCAGTCCCGGATCTCAACAGTGGACTTCCAGATCCCCGCCATTTGGCACAGGTGAGAAGGGCAATGAACGTCGGTCCGGAGGGGCTCAGGGCAGCCCAGTCATCCTTGGGGGCCTTTTCTCGCAGCCTTCGGTCGAAACCACTGGCACCAGAGCCCTTAAATTGATTTCCCTGATGAGTTCTGTGACTGGACCGGTTCCCGCTGAGATTTACCAGTGATTTTTTTTTTCCCTGAGCCCCTCGCCCTCAATTTTAAGAAAACTATCAAGAAAGTATGTTTATTTTGATAACTTGACCTCCAGAGCCCCCCCCAGCTGTTTGTGATTTGTAAAACGTTAATATTCCTTTAGTCTTCCACTGAAAAAACAAATAACCAAAAAGCATTTGATCCTGGGGGTCTCTCAGGAGAGATGAGAGCATATGTAACTCTTACATTTAAGATACTTTGAGGCAGTTCCTGTGGAGTTTGGGGAGCAAATAAGAAATCTTATTTATGGAAAATCAGATGATTTACTTATAGCAAGATAAAAAAGACCAACGGCTGTCACTAGACTCTTCCCTTTTAGGGATGTAAGCTACCAATTATGCCTAAATTATTCTCCCTAGACTAGAAGGTTCCTTCTTTCCTCTTCTATGGAATGATGATCTGATAGCTTGGTACTTTATTTCTGTACAACAGTTTAGATTCTTCCTGGGAAGGGGCAGCAATGATCTGCTGAATGGTGTTGCAGTGGCTCACCCAAATAGAATTGTAGGATGCTCTTCAGTAGGATGCAGACCTTTGGGCTCAGCAGGAGAGGATTCAAAATAGCCTCTGGTTCCTATAAATATTCACTCCGTCTCTGCTCCAGGAGATAAGCTGGTATCACTCCCCTTTAGAAGCAAATAGTGATGCATCTCTCCCAGTAGTATGGGAGACCTGAGTACGGTTTTAACTTACAAAAGTTTCACCTCGGCTGGGATCAGGTAGCTTCACACACCTTTGTCCCCTTAATGAGCCTCCTTTCTTTCCTTCCATTTCCTGCCTTCTGAGCCAGAGCTGTGGCACTGCCATAGTAATCACAAATTGTCATCAATATAGGGACCACCTGTGGCTCCTGGATGAGTCAGTTTCGGAATCATTTGGTAGCTCCTAGCAAAGCAGCTGGCTGTTTGTTTGTGGAGTGTTTTTTTTTCCTCCACCAATTGTAAACAATCCCTTCCCTACTTAGCATGAGAAGTCTGCCAACTTCTTAAAAGCAGTTGGCCTTCTGAGACCCAGGTTTGTAGTCTCAAATATCCCCACTGTTTTTAGCCTTGGTGATGTTTCTCTGTGATGTAAGGTTTGGGCTGAAAGCCTGCCTACACAGGTGAAGCTGAATGCCTCTCCTGTTAGGAGAAAACAAAAGGCAGACCCTTTGGAAAGGAACGGGTAATAAAACAGGACTACAGGGGCAGGGTACACTTCTCTAATTCCATGTACCATTCTGTGAGCTGCCTGAACGAGAGTCAGGAAAGAAGCATATCTGGTGCGTTCCAACCTGTGTTTAGTGTTGACCACAGCATGTCTGCACAGCACACATTCCCTGGACTCTGCTGGCCATTGTCTCTGTGTTCCGAGCCCTGTCCCCCTCCAACAGAACCGTACTAAAACCACCCCAGCTAGGAGCCCCTTCTCACCAACAACCCCCCCTGCCTCACCGCCCCCTCCCCCAGGATGAGTAATCTCAGGGACTTGAGCCTCAGGCCACTATTCAAGTCTACCATCCTGCAGCTGAAAACTCCAGTGTTGCTTTCCAGTACAGCTAAGGCTAAACCAGGAAGCAGGAAGTTTACCTTGGTACCCTGGATGAGTAGTACAGGAGAAAAAAATAATAGTTCAGATTTTTATGAGTGCTTACTGTGTACCAGGAAGCCACTGGTCTATGAGCTTCATATATTACTATAAACATTGGGCTGTTTGTTTTACCAGAGCAATCTGGGTGCTAGCCAAGGGAGTTTGACCATTCGGGTATGTATGGGAGCAAATTAGCATAGAAATCTCACTGGCCTTAATCTACAAGGAAGCCCTTTGGGGCAAGCACAGCTTTCTTAAATGGCCTGTTAATGCAAACAAGATGAGAAATAGGCCTCTTTTTTTCCCCTTCCCTCCTTTTTTATCTCCTCTGCTCAAAGGGTCTTAATTTTGAAATCTTTCCACCTTTTCTAAAGTTGTCTTTCAGTATCTTGGTATGTGCGTGTTGATAGGATAGGGCTGGGACAGGTCTTTTTTTTTTTTATTCTAGGCCTGTGCCTATAAAAATCAAGATTAGTAAAAACTGACCACAAAATAGCAACTTTAGTGGCTATATTGTTGAATTTAATGAAATAGCCTCTTTAAATAGTTTTGCTTTTAAAAAAAAATTTAAATGTCATGGTTCCTAAATGGTGGTGGCTTTTCTTGTTAAAATTTTCAGTTGTAATTTTCCATTGGCTTTGCATTTCCTTGAAATGGACATAATTGGACTCTCAAAATAGCCTCTAACTGAACAAATTATTGCTTGACAGAAAACCTATAAGCAGGCAACACAAAAAAATCTCCTAGCCCTTCCTTCCAGGCCCTACCTCTGGAGTCCAAAACCTAATAACCAAGAGAAAAGTGCAGGGTTTGTCTTTGGTTGAAGCTTTTCTACATTCGACAGTGGGAGAGCACCATCAGTGATGTCAAATTCTTCCTAAACTAACTTTGGAAATGAGTCACTCGGGCTTAAAGCAGATTATTGTCATTTATATAAGGAAGGCAGGTGCTCAGATTCCTTTGAATAATATTCTCAATTAGAAGGGAGTAAGATACCCTATAAATATTTAAAATTTCTGGGGAACGGCCACAGTCTATGGCCCAGGCTCCAAAAACTGCAAAATCTCAAACTTGTGATTTAAGAGAATAAGACCACTTCATCTTATGGTTCCCTACAGGTGGAATTTAGGCTCTCGGTTTTTGTTCATGGTGCATAAGTGTGTTGTGTTTTAAAAATAAGCCTTCATGTGGCTTTTTTACACGCAAAAGGTTCTAACT
Organism: Ailuropoda melanoleuca; assembly: GCF_002007445.2. NCBI lineage: Eukaryota > Metazoa > Chordata > Mammalia > Carnivora > Ursidae > Ailuropoda > Ailuropoda melanoleuca. Next base: position 87,610,855 of record NC_048226.1, on the reverse strand, counting down.
TTGCCTTCTAAAGCTGTTCTCAGCTTTGGTATATCATGGACCAATCAAATGACCATCCCTCTTTTTCCCTTCTCTTCAACTTTGATTGAAATTTCTTGTTGGCTTTAAGGACTTAGAGGTCAGCTCTCCCTTTGTTCTGCCTTCTTTTCCTGCTGAGCTGGGAGCAGGTAACTGGCTGCTCAGTGTTTCTGTATGGTCTAGTCCTGCAGGGAGACAAGCACCCACTCCTGTGTGACACAGTCTGGCCCCAAACATTCACCCTTGGCTTGCTAAAGAAACTGTCTCTAAGAGCAGGCATTTCTGCAGTAATCTCTGTGAAACCTAAAAATATCCTGTTTCCCCCGAATGAAAAGAAGGCTATAGATATTAGGAAACTCAGTATATGGTACTAAACATGGCCTTCCTAGGGTAGATTAACAAAGGATTATCCATCAAGCTCCTCCCTATGGGTCCAGAAACACAGAGTATATTGTTGGTGATGTCACATGTAAGTATTTATGTAGCAAGATACTTACTGAAGTGCTACTTGAGAGATGATTGTAGCAACAGGATACTGGAAATTGTTTTAAACTGTCTTTTCTCTTACTGTTTACATAATGTCCATGGAATGGAAAAGCGCAGGTGTGCCTCCATTTACCCAATAGATGTATGTCAGAAAAAGATCTAAAGCAAATCCCGTTTTAAATTCAGCAGAGGAACTCGGAAAATCAAAGGACTCTGGTATATTGGTGATAGAAGAAAAAGCCCCTAATTTATGTTTTACCGGTGGGCATTAGAAATCCTCCCTTGAGCACCCATACCCATGGGGTTTGGGGAATCTACTCACTCCATCTCAATATCTCTCTGGCATCCCTTCTACAGAAACTCTTCAGAGATTCACTGTAAAGTTACACGGGCTAATAGCCTAGAACTCAGCCTCCTGACGGAAATAGGCACCTGACCCAAGTTGAACCTGTGTGTCCTTCAGTGACCTGGGATTGGGGCAGTTCTGTCTTTTCAGCCCTTATAAATTTATGAACTGTGAATTCAGCTGGTTTCATTTAGGACCTGAGGTCTTCACCCTGCAGCATGATGCCTACTGTTCGTCACGGAATTACCTAAAACCTAAACAATTAGGATTGTACACTAAACATCTCCTAAAAATGGAGAGTGTAAGTCCAATTTGGGAAATGTGATCATGTTTCAAAGGCATGATGGAAGCATGCTCGTTAAAAGCAGCTTGACTACAATTTAAATGGGTGAATTGTATGGTATGTGAATTATATCTCCATAAAGCTGTTTTTTTGAGAGAGCAGCTTAGGGTGGGTGCTTTGGCAAAATGAAGGCATTGTGGCCTACAGTGATACCAGTAGTCTCCCTCTCCCTCCCCCCTGCAGTCATCATTTTTGCTTAAAGTAATATTGTAGCGCCCGGCATTGCCCTTGGTTAAAGGGTGCAGGGCTGTGTGTCCAACACAATGGCAGGCACTGTTGGAAATTCAAAAGAGGCAGAGGCCCCCATCCCTGCCTTCCACAGAGATGGGCGAATATTTCATCTCCGAAGAGGGAGGTCTGTGCCTGGACAGACTTCTTTTCAGGGGGGTTTATTGTTTTGTTTGAGAAGATGTATGTTTGTGTTTTATAACCCAGTAAGTTATTTATAGGAACAGCTCTTACTAAAGTATGGCTGTGATGGCTCATCCCCTCTTCTGTTATTCCTAGTTACTGCAACAAGGAAGTATACAATAAGGAGAATCTTTTCAACAGCCTGAACTATGATGTTGCCGCCAAGAAGAGAAAGAAGGACATGCTGAATAGCAAAACCAAAACTCAGTGTAAGCCATTTGTTTTGAACTTGGACGAAAGCTGTTTGAAGATCGTTAGGATGGGTTCTTGAGGGGCGGTGGGGGGGGAGAAAAATCAGACCCGAATGTCTAATGTTGACTGTGTCATTGACAGAGGTTACTGGGATCTTTGCACTCAGAAAACTGGCTGTGCATTTTACAAGCAAGATTAATGTGTCCTTTATAGTCTTGTTTATAAGTCAGTTGGTAGTTGGGTTGTTTTTCTCCTGCTTGTCACATCTGACGTAGTTAATTTAGTTATTATACAGCGATATGGTCAGCTGAATCAGTTCCAACATGTCTTTCTATTTGGCACTGGGCTTTGAGGCTTTGGAAATAGATTTGTTTCTCTCTCTTTCCTTGTATAAATACCATTACATTTCTAGATGCTGTATGTAAGAGGATAAAGTTCGATTAATAAGGGGTAATTACAGATCTTTAGTTCAATCCACCTGTACAACATTATTTCTTCATGTTATCTGCTTTATTTCTACTTTTTATGGCCTTGTATAGGTTGTAGGCTTGACATTTAAAACAAGCTTGTACTTGGGTATTTTATTTTATTTTTTTTCCCCCAATTTGGAGCTTTGGTCTGCTAAATCTGCTGATCAAAGATGTGGAGTGCTTCAGACCCAGTGAGCTATAAGGCCGGTATATACACAGCAGAAATCAGGCATTCACATCTCTTAGGTTGTCAGTAGTCTTTGTCATTTTTGTCAGAATACTCGATGCTTTGAAATACATGAAAAAGAAACAAGTTTAAAATTTGGGGCATGCTGCAAATTTTAAAGCTGTGGGGGGTTTTGTTTTTATTTTTATTTTTTTTTATTTTTTTGCTTCTGTAGATTTCCACCAAGAAAAATGGATCTATGTTCACAAAGGAAGTACTAAAGAGGTGAGCATCCATACGTTTGTTGAAGAATATGCTTAGCTTTACGCCTCTCCCAACAGTGTAGGGAGGGAAACGGGGCAAGATCCTTACTTCAAATCATGACTGTCTTCTTGGGTGTGAGTGGTGGTGGCTAGTGGGCTGCCACCCACCCAACCATCAGAGTTTAGGGCTACAGAGAGAGTGAGAAGCCAAAGTCTCTAGGTGGACTCCCCAGTCATTCAGTGAGATTATGTAAAGTGCTTTATAAAGATTAATATACCCATCTCAAATGTGTTGTTATAAAGCCCTGGCCTTTCCCCCAGAACGTGCATCTCTTTTTTTCTGAGATCTCTTCAGGCTCCAATTTTGTTAAGTTTTAGCCCTGGAAGGACTAATCACTAAACATGGAGGAAGTTTTAGCGCCTGCCCAGGGGACAAGACACTGTAATAAGTATATTTGCGTGGCACTTTGTAAGACCCTTTCGTGTACACTTTCTCTAAGCTCAGACCTCTCTGCTCAGATACCTAGGATACAACACAGTATGGCAGAATGATAGAATTTCTATCACTGTCAGGGGCCTTTGTGAATATATACATCCTTGTGTGGTTTGAGGCCCTGTGGGGGGGGAGGGGGGGTGTCGGGGGCATACCCGCAACCATCCAGATACTTGGAGCAGAGCTGGGACGGAGTCAGGGCTCTCTGCTCCCAGTTCCTTGCGTGTTCACAGGTGAAAGATCAAAACTTCTTTTTGCTTCCTCCTGAAGCCTCAAAAATGCTTCTGATGATCACAATGAGAAAAAGCACTAAAGATATGAGGCAAGGTAGCAGGCAGAGCTGACACTAGGAAGTGAATTCCCCTCCCAGGAGACATTACAGTGACCAGCTATCATCATGTCACCCGTCATCCATCCAACTCCTGACCTTCTCTTGATAAGCAGCTACTTATGATTTCCCCATTTGAGTTTGTGCAAGGGCTCAGATGGTACAAGTCATGAAGAGGGGTGTTTAACACGTGAGCCACTGACTAAAGCAGCCTCTGGCTACACTGCCCATCGTTGTGGCTCACAGGGGGTTCCCAGAAAGAGCTGCTCATGGCACAGGAAAGCCACAGGTGGCCATAGGTCACCCGAGACAGGCATCCAGCCTGTCAGTAGAGTCCAGGAGGATTGTTCTGGAGAATGACCTCTGCACCTCCTGTTTTCATGTTCAGCGCCATGGATATTGCACTTTGGGGGAAGCTTTCAACAGGCTGGACTTCTCAACTGCCATTCTGGATTCCAGAAGATTTAACTACGTCGTACGGGTAAGTCTCTGTAGGTTACCAGAGTCTTGGTTGAATTGTTTTTTTCAGGTTGTCTTGAGGTAGTTTCCTATCCTCCCCACAAAATAACTTCTTAGGACCCTGGAAATTTTGAGGAAAGCAGAAAATAGACTTGTCAACTCCCTACTCTCCAGATATACTTCAAGTCCTTACATGGATCCCATTAGGATGTCCCTGAGATTGGCTGTGACAGCCAGCAGTGGCCATAGTACCTCATGGGAGCCCCTCCACGGGTAAACGGGAGCACACTGCAGGCAGCAAGGGCTCTGGCAGTAACATTAGCAAGAGAGAATTCAGCAGTAAGCAAGCCGAAAAACACATGGCTTGCTTTAAAAACCTTCTGTACCTTGGGTTCTCACTGTCCTCCTCCTTGTCCTGCTTGAGTGGAACTCTCAGTGACCCCAAGGCAGTCGTGGTTTAGGCTACAAAACCAGACAAGTTCAGAGCACCTCAGTGCTTCTTGCCCATGACTCCCTTCCACGGGATGACCTAATCAGTCTTTGGTCTCGCGTTCACTAAAACTTGAAACCACGTGTTTGGGCCACTTGCTTTCCATTTGAAAAACTATGTTGGGGGCGGAAAACTTTTTAAGGAGCCTTAGCAAAATATTCACGATGAATGGAGTAAAGCAAATGAGTCTAACGGTGCCCCTCAAGTCCGTGATTCTTTTTAATTGGTTTATTGTTGTTTCCCCCATTCTTAGCTCTCTCGTACATTTCTGTCAGTGGTCCAACCAGGGAGGTCGTGGCTCTGTGGGTTTTAGGCTCAGAAGTAGGAGGGAATTTACTCACAAGGGGTGTTGGTTGGGTTTTTATTTTCTTTTTCCTGGGTTCTTGTGCTGCTCCATGCTGGGTCACTGAGTCAGATGATTGCCACAGTGCAGCCAGACTGATGACATTCAAGCCCCCTTGAGTCCTGGATCATTCACCTGTCATCTGGGCAGATGCAGGCCTGGCCGTCCCAACTGACCTGATACCCAGGCCTCCTTGGAGGTTAGAAGGTCCGAGCTGAGCCTGTGACCACATGAGCAGATCTTAGCTGAGCCCTTATTGCCATCCAAAAGGGATGAACATGAGAGACCTTCTTGATGAAATGTTTGTGTCATTCAGTGTGACTCTGCCACTTCAGGGAGATCACTGCAGCCTGCAACCCAGCCCAGGCTGCTTGGAGAGAGGCCCAGCAAGAGCTGGAAACTCTGTTGCTAAGAATATGAATAGTTTCCATGTTCTAGGTGTCAGGGGAGGACACCCAGTTCTGAAGTCTTAATTACAAACTGATCAGCAAAACGGTCCATTTTTAGATGGTTCTCCTTCCTACCTGTTTTTCCTTTCTCAAGAAATAAAGCAAAGGGACAAGATCACAATACCCAAAATCTATTTTTGCGTAATTACGTGCATTCACCTTTATCCTTTCATTAACCCTATGAAGTGTGGAGACTTTTATGATCTGTTTAAACAAATGGAAGTACAGCAAGGTAAAATGACCTGCCCAAGGTCACCAAAGCTACATAAGCAACAAAATAGAAATCTGAAACCTGGTCCGCCTTAGAGTCCGTCCATGCTCTCAACTGCCACAGTGAGTCGAAAAGTACAATGGCCTGAGGTCAGGTGGCAGCTCCCCTACTCTGAGGCTATTCTAGTCTCCCTAACACTCCGCTGCCCCTTCTATAAGGATTCACAACAACCTCGCAGCATAGCGGTCCACTCAGTAGTGTATTGTCTAGATACCCTGCAAACCAGAATCTGTTATTTCAGGGGCAGCTACAGTATTTATTACCTACTAACCAAAATTACTATTGATGCTCCCTAATATGCCTTTTCAGGCCAGTTGATCAGTGTTTTTCTTCTTTAAAAAGGGGGGGGGAGGGGCGCCTGGGTGGCACAGTGGTTAAGCATCTGCCTTTGGCTCAGGGCATGATCCCAGCGTTATGGGATCGAGCCCCACATCAGGCTCCTCCGCTATGAGCCTGCTTCTTCCTCTCCCACTCCCCCCTTGTGCTCCCTCTCTCGCTGGCTGTCTCTATCTCTGTCGAATAAATAAATAAAATCTTTTAAAAAGTTTTTTTAAATAAAAAAAGGGGGGCAATCTTCCACTTGATAAGACCCAGCATAGAGAACTTGTATCTGATAGTATCTAATTGTAAACTATGAGCACTTTTCCTTAAATATCTTTAAGTCCAAGAAACTGCTACATGTTTTCAGAGTTGTCAGGTTCAGTGGTAGTGGAAAAATGTTTCTATTTTAGAAAGAACCATCTTTCTTTCCCCTTCACTGTTAGAGTCCTCTATAATTTGAGAAATAATGTTATTTTTATAAAGAGCTTAAAACATTTTAATGATAGGCACTGCATTTTGAGGGTTTTCTTCGCAGGAACTCTATGCACATCTCTTATATTCTTCTTACCCTTAAGCCAACTTTGCAGAGCAGCTTGCCAATATGTCCTCCCCATCTTACTACTTCACCTAATCGTTTCCTAGTACAGTACTGCAGGAATTCCTTAGTTCCAGTGAAAGACTGAACCAGCTCTGAAAGCCTTAAAAAAAAAAAAAAAGTTGTTTAATTTCTTTAAAGCCAAGTACATTTTAAAAAAATGTGTTGGGTTCATGCTGGCTGTCATCTTCAGAAACAGACCGTGCAGAGGGAATAAAAGAGACGGCTAACACCACTCTCTCAAAATTCCGTAATTTTTATCAGTAACTATGAAAATTTTGTGGAATTTTTTGAATCAAAACTTTTGACTATAAACTGGAAAGGTTTTCATATAGCATTTGTTCCTTATTTTAATAGGCTTCAAGTGCTACTCACTGCCTTCACCCCCTTCTCTACACACCCCCGATGGCTTACATACACTTTTAACTATGGGTTTTAAAGAGGATTTAAAATCTTGAGAAGCAATGACTTACCCATTTATGAAAGGTCGTTTTAAAAATTGGTTTACACCATGACCCAAGGCCAACACATTTTGGAAATTCCCCTGGGGAGCTAGCGAGGATTCCAGGGGCTGGGCTGACGGTGGGCTTGGCACTTGGTCACCACGAGGAGGTGGGTGCTGATTAACTCAGCCAGGGCACAGAGAGGCCAGTGGGGAAAGTGGGTGTCCAGTAAACCGGGGGAAGGTTTTGGAGACCACACACCGACTCATGGCTCTCTGAAGCGCGCCTGCTATGGCCCACTGGTCCTCATTTGAACTGGCTGCACACTGGAATCAGCTACAAAGCAGGCTGGTCTACAGAAGCCCATCTCTAGAGCATCCAATTTAATTAGTTGAAGGTGGTGCCCCAAACATTGTGACTTAAATTTGTCCTTCAGGGGATCCCTGTGTTTTCAGATTTGAGAAGCAGCTCAAAAAACTGGGAGCCCAAATGCCATATTTTGCATACAGCGTTTTTAAACAAGACAGTGGGGCACCCAGGCGGGAGAAGATTTTAATGCTTTAATGCCGGGATGACCTCTCACCTGGCCTCCCAGCTCCTTCCATGGGCTGTAGATGCCACCTCCAGCCCAGCAAGGTCCTGGAAAACCTTGAGTGCCACTTCCTGATAGGAATGAACTGACCCATATGTGCTAGCAGATCAGAAAGGACAAGTAAAAGCTTGCAACCCCACTCTCTAGTCCTCTGCAGCAAAAAAGAGCATCACAACCCAAACCAAGGCACATTCTTTTTTTTTTTTTTTTTTTTTTTTTTTGCTGCATTACCACCCTAAGATCATTTGAATGTTTCCAGCAAGTTACTGCATTCCTACCACCCCTAAAAGTCTTTTCCAAAAACATGTTTTAGTTTAAGTTGACTGGCGGTTTGGCAAACAAAAGGCTGAAATATGGCACTGTGACTCAAATTCAAACCCAATGCCTTAAATTAAGGGCGTGCTGTTGCCAACCCCCCGGTGGGTCGTGATGTGCCTGAGAAGCCTGGCCCCTTCACTGGGTTGCTCTGCCACAGTGACCTTGGATTAATTTGGCACTGCACAGACTCCACACCTTCCTCAGATTGGAGGGTGGCCCCTGCCACCTGGGTCTTAAAACCAGGGGTTCTTTTTCCAGTAGGACAGAGAAGCTGGGATGGAGGGAAGGAGGCTAGTCACCCCAGAAGCAACAAGGTCAAAAGAACGGAGCTGTTGTGAGCCTATTTGAAAAGGACTCCCAGAAATGGTTGGGAATTGTGAGAATTCATTGCAGGGCATTAACATTTGAGGGCATAGGGTGGGGTCCTTGAGTGACTGTGGATTCGGCTGCCAGTGATTTTACAGGAGAAAGTCTGTGTCTCTTAGAATTCCTGGCTTTCAGTCATAAGCATTCAGGCTTGCACTGCAATGTCTGGGTACCCACAGAAGTGGGGAACACTCACAGACATGGGGGTATGCCCACAGAAGTGGGGAGTTCCCCTGAAGAAGTAGGGGTGCCTACAATGGAGTGCATGCAGAAGTAGGAGTGTGCCCACACAAGTGGGGAGCACCAGAGAAAATGAGGGATGGCCAAGAGCCCAGAACAGTAGTGCTTTGGACCATGGACTCCTAAACAAACAATGTAAGCATGTTCTCTCCATTTATGTATGTTCATAAATTCATCTGTGAATCACCTACCTATAAAAGGTGCTGATAATGATATCTGCCCCATCATGTTGCTCAGAGAATTAAAACTTAATTTAAATGCTTCAACAGGGCCTGGTACATGGTAAGCACTCGATGAGAATCAGTTGTTGCCATTAATATCCTCATCTTTAGGGTCCTGATTACAGGCATTAGAAGACACACAAATAGAGGATAGAAACAGTAGAGACTGAAGATGAAATAAAATGGAGAGATGGATGTTCTATGGTTTTTCTGCCTGATTTCCTCTCCCATCCCACTTTGGAGACCGCAGGATCAGATTTTTTTCTCAAGGACTCAGAATCTAAACCTATCCCACCATGGGCCGAGAAATCTATTTTATACAAAAATTCTGTCTAGTTTCTATGTTAAGTCAGGTGCTTACTATGGGGTATGATAAACTGGAAAAGTGAGCAGAGTTTTAAATACCAATCAGCCGACTTTGCTCCCATTCAAGGAGGTAAGTTCCTGAGAGCATTTGACACTGTGCTCTAAGTACTCCGGTTGAGGGTAAAACAGAGGGTTTTTTTCTAGTATCTGTAAGCTAGGATCAGAAGGCCCCTCCGGTCCACTGATGGAGGAGCTCCAATAGCAAGGAGTTGACAGCATCCTCCTGCTAGATCCCCAGAGATCACAGGCTCCTTCAGGTGAATGATTTCAAATTCCTAAACAGGGATTTCTGGATGCAACCCATAATATTTCCTAGTGTTGCCAAAGCCACTTGAGACTCAACGAACACCCGGCCTTTGCTTATCAGGAGCTCCTGGGCTACTCTGGAGAACAAGGTTCAACCACGGGAAGGCAAATTGGGTTTTGGTCCTGTCTAGGAGACTGGACCAAGGGGGTATTGGAGACAGCTTCTTGGAAGAGGTAGAACATGAGATTGAAGAACCAGCCTCCTTCCTTGAAGGATGGCCAGGATTCCGTGAGGCAGAGGGGCAAGTAGCAGGCTTTGCAGGGACAAGTGTCAGGAGCAGAGATCTGGAGATGGGAAAGAACGGGACTGGAGGGGAGTGCAGGTGGGCCAGGACTGAGGGCAGTGTGACATCTAGCCTCATGGAATCCTAGGGTCGAGGTGACGAGTCCTGGTGTAGATGCGAAGCCCAACTTAAGCAGGAGTATTGAGGCAAACAGAGCTGCTCCGTTTGATGCAACAGGGAGCAGGGCACCATTACAAGTTCAAAAATATCCGGGATGGATAGAAGACAGGCAAGTTTCTCTCCGATGAGAATACAATTAATTTGTATAAACTTGGCCCTCCTTCTTAGGATTCTAACACCCTCAGTTAGAGAGATGTTTCCCTTGCAAATAATATTTACCCAATCTTGACATGCCTGAAGATTATTCATGTCGCTGAAATGTTCCCTCTTCCAACCTGTCAGTGTTCAAGCTCAAAGTCAGGACAAAACTTTCCAGGTTTTTAATCTGTGCTATCCACTGAATAAATAAGGGTCTTGAAAGTACATGGCACTCAGTACAAGCAGAGGCACCACCTGACGTGACCAAGGGTTTCTTGCAGAAGACAGAAGCTTCCTAGAGGCACCCAGCTTGGGTACTGAACACATGAGAAATGGCACGCTTCTTATAGCTTCTTTCCTGCCTTTGATAACCTGAAGGCTCATTTCTCCATCAGACCTATAACTCAAGCTTCAGGGCCCGCTGTCCTAGGAGATGGAAGAATTGAGAGACAAATTATGTTCTTAACCATGTTCTATGCAAAATAGAGAATGCTTTGAGCAACAGCCTATGGCTAAACTCCGTGTGGTTTGGTCTCAAGTGCACAGGGCAGCTGCTGCTCCCGTGGCTGCTTCTGAAGCCCTAATCGTTTAGTGTCCCTCTAGATCACAGCTGCTTGCCTCCCTGGAAAGTGTGATCTGTGTGCACTATAAGTGATTTAACTCCTGAGATCTCGGTCTGGGACCAGAGCCGTATGACTTCCAGCCTGACAGTCCAGACCATCTGCCATTGACCGGGATTATGTCATCTGACCATCATGAGCCACCTCCTCTATAGAGGAGGGACTTGGGTATACTCTTGCCCAGCTCCCTTGCAGCTACGACACGCATGGATTCTAAAAGACAGATGTATTAGAAAACAAATACCGGTCACCGGCCTACCATGTACTAGGCTGGGGGTAGAGTGAGTGGGTACAAAACAAGCCTTGCTGTCTTGAGGTTCAGATCCCAATTAGACCGTCCTCAAATGAGGAAACAAGATCATTTCAGAGATTTCAGAGATGTGTAAGTGGAACAGTGAGACCAGATGGCTCCCGGAGAGGATGGTCTGAGCGGGTGACCTCTGAGCTGAGGCCTGGGAGGTGGGTTGGAGCCAGCCCGAGAAGATGGGACAAGGGCAGAGGCTGGGGGGTGGGCCTGGGAACCCTGGACGGGCTTTGCAGCTCGAGTACAATGAGTCGGGGAAGCCGGGTACAAAGTGACCCTGGAGAAAGGGCACAAGGCCGGTCACAGAAAGTTTAGATTCTTCTCAAAGTGCAAAGGGAAGCTGCTTGAGGGCTTCAAGCCAAGAAGTGACACGAGCTCATGTGTTTTGTAAAGTATGAATGCGCTGATGAACTGAAGGGGAGAGAAGAGAAGAAACCTGCTCTTTCTGGGGTAAAGTGAGAAAGGAGGGAAATCTGTCTTCTGCCCATTTGTGTTCCACACACCACTTCAGACCGTGGTAGTGTCCACTCCAAGGTTTGCTATGCGATATTGCTTGCAACTCAACTTTTCTCCTACTCAGCGTCTCCAAAACTAGCATGAGCCAACGCTGATGGGCAGGATGTGGCTTCTGCAAGCGGTGACCACCATCCCTTCCTCTGGTAGCCCAAAACCTTTCCTGTGACTGCACAACTAGTCGCTGCAAATCATGTGGGATACGCAGACTGCCCACAAGGCAGTGATACCGTGGAATCCGGGAGGAGCCTGAGTCCTCCTTCTCCTCGTCCTCTTCCTCTTGACCCTCCCCACCCTTAAACAGGGCTGCAAATTACTGTCACCTGGGCTCAAATCCGCCCAGCAGAAAAGAAACCACTATTTACCTACAAGACATTTTCCTCTGCTCTCTTGTGGCTGGGGGCAAAGAACCCAGTTGGCTAAGTCAGTCCTCTTGGTAAACAAACAGTTAGATAGAGTCCTGCTCCCCTAGGCACACAGCTCTCCTAACACAGAAGTAAAAGGAATCAAGTCTGTCCTCTTTACTAGTTCTACACAGTACCACCTACCCGTTCGGGGCCTGCAGAGTTCTGCTCATATGGAAAGGAGACCTAAATGGTTTACTGAAAGCAACTGCCCCATCCAAATCGAGTTATTAACACTTTTGGGGGATTATTTCTCCCTTCCTCGTAAAAGCTGATCACCTGTCACAATGTAATATTGATTGAGAATTTCCAGACTCTGTCCCCCAGAACATAGCAATACATGATATTGCTACTAGTTTTAAAGTTTGGCCCTAAGTGCCAATTGGATTGACCCTGAAAAGTCTATAAGTGATCAAAATACATGTTCTCTGTTAAGACACAAATGGGCACAAGTCTTGGCTGCACCACTTACTACTGCTGGTGTGACCTGAGATGCCTGACTTAACTTCTCTGAGCCACAGTGTCCTCTTTTAGCAAATGGAGAACCCAACTCATCAGCTCACCATGGAAGACTAAGCAAGATCAGATCATACATGTGAAGTGCTTAGAGCAGTCACTGGTACATAGTAAACCCCCCCCGCCCCATTATGTTGGCAAAATAAAACCTCGCCATAGATGCAACAATGTAAGACATAAAATGTATCAACATTAACTCTCATCAACAGATAGGGAGCTATTAAATGTATCACAAACATATGAAAAATGACGGAAAGGAATATTAAACTTTGAAACCATTTAAGCATTTGGTTGATAGTGAATAAAACTTAAATACAGGGATTCTAAAGATCTTTAAGCCAAGTGTACTTTACTAATTCACTATACCCTCTTTAGTGGTAATTTTACCTAGGAATGGTCTCTGTATTATGATAAAAACTAATGATAATAATTTGAGTATATTCTTTGTACCAGACACTGTTATGAATGCTTTATGAACACAGTCAATCTTCATTGCAACTCTGGATACTATTATGCGTATTTTACAGATGGGAAAATTGAAGCAGGAAGTTTGGTTCTGAAACCCTCTTAAATTCTATACACACACACATATACATATTTCTTAGACTTTATGATATATCTATGATATATATTATATATGTCAGATATATATATATATCAGAAGTTGGTAAACTATGGCCCAAGGACCAAGTCTGGCCCCCCACCTGTTTTTGTAAATAAAGTTTTATTGGAACACAGCCACATCTACTCATTAACATACTGTCTAAGGCAGCTTTTGCACTACAACTGCTGAGTTAAGTGGTTGAGTAGTTGTGACAAAGAGCATATGGCCCACAAAGCCCAAAATATTTACTATCTGGCCCTCCACAAAAAGTTTGCTAAACCTTGATATCAGCTGTAAAGTTCACTAAAAGATTGGGGTCTGGAAGAAGATGAAATAATATCTTGTAATAATAATGCCTTGTATTTGGTATTTAGACTGGATTTTTACATGTTTATCTCTTTAATTCTCCTAACAACCCTGTGAAGTAGGTAGTTTTTTTTATTTCCAGTTTAGAAATGAAGAAACTGGGGTTTTGAGAAGTTAACTGACTTACACCATTGACTAGACCGTAAACACCATGAGTCTAGCTTTCGTGTGTCTTTATCGTCATATCCTCGTCACCGACCACAATGCAAGGGCAGAGTGGGCACTCAGAAAATACTTGCTAATGGAAGAGAGTGGTAAAGGTCATCAGCTAGAGAAGCTGTGTCTCCTCCTATTCCCCAGGGTTTTTCTCCTGACCCCACAACTGCCTGGCAGTGGAAGGAGGGACTTTCTCTTGAGATAGAGCTAAACATAGGGTGCTTGACATGTCCTTCTGCTGTCAATTGAGAAATTTTTGCTGCTGCATTCCTCCTCCTGCTTAGTCAAACATCATCTCAATCAGACCAAAGGGCTTTCTGTTTTCCCCTCAAATGCACAGTCATAGCCTGGAGAGTTTTCCTGTCCTTGTGATTGGTGCATTTTTAGACAAGATTAACACTGACGCCTTCAAGAGATGGTAGTCACATGGAATCTGGGTTTTGGCTGGATTTCAGGCAGAGCGCCGCCTGCCCTCCTCCCACTCCATGATGAGTCACAGTGCACAGCCAACTGCCCTTCTGAGAGGGACTCAGGGCTTTTGTTTTCTTTCATCTTGCTTCATGCTGGTCATGTGAGGCACCTGGTATTAATAGACCATCGGGTTGGCCTTCCGAATCTGGTTGTTGTTGGTCAGGGAGATAAACAAAAGGTCTGGCCAGTCCCTCTGCACCATTTGTCGTCACTCCTCTCTTGACTGTCACGTGCTGCTTGGTGACAGAGCTGAACCAGACAAGCAGAGGTCATCCAGTGTGGTCACGGCCCATGGATGTGGCCTCTACGGATGGATGGACTTCTTGCCTCTCTTTGTGGGTACTGGGTCAGCTCCTGACTTCCAACACTGGACCACCAGTACAAATCTTAAACCAGCCTCAGCCTTTCCTCGCCTCCTTCTCCCTGCATGTGTGAGAGATACATAAGCCAGGCAGGAAAAGGTTTCAGGGTGTTTTGTTTGGGTTTTTTGTTGTTGTTGTTTTTTGTTTTTTACTTAGAGTAAAATTATGTTCAGGAAATTAAAAGTCTGTATGTGGTTTGACAGGCTCCAACGGGGCTCCAGGAGGACAGAAGTTTTAAACAAATGCCTTGGAAGCAGAGGCTCTTTGACTTGCTTAGGGCTTTGATCCAAAAGTTTCAGTTCTCCTCTGCAGCCCAATTTTTGGAATGTCACTTTGCTAATTCCCTCAGCCTTAATTCGAGTGCCCAAGCAGTGTGACACTCGGTGTTTACTGACCTGAAGTGAAGTTGGGCTGGGGCCTGGCCAGCAGATGAAACTCCCTTGAGAAGTTTCCTAGGAGCAGAAATGCAAGCTCTAATGTAAAGGAGGGGTCTGGGTTCTAAGTCTTAGGCCAGCTGGTTTTGTTGGGGGCCTGTGGGGCTCCGGTAAAATTATTTTCACTTTACACCAGCCTCTTTTGTGTGAGGACTCTGTGAACGCATGAAGTGTACTAAGGAGGTCTCTGTTGAGTCCTCCCACTGCTTAAAGACAGTGAGACTTAGTCTCTCGAGCCTCACTTGGCTCATCTGTTAAGTGGGTTATCTACCTGATCTCTAAGATGCCATTTCAGTCTTTAAGTTTCGTTTTTCAACAGTGGAATTTTTAATATATTTTTTTAAATATTGCCACACCTGTAAAGAATTTTGCTGCCAAAGAAAGACCGGACTAAGGATGCACCAACTTCTATTATTACCTTTCTTTCTTTTTGCTTGGCAATAAATGGGGTAGTGGGATTAGGACATACGCCTAAAACAAACCAACCAAACCTTGATTTCCACCTAATCTGTGCCATGGGCATTCCCTCATTCAAAGCTCTCAACAGTCTTGGGGACTCTGAGTATTATTAGTACAGAAGAAGAAACTGGGGCACCAAGAAATTTAGTAACTTGCCCATAGTCACACAGGATCCTAGTCTCTACATAGAAATATGTACATATGCTATACAACCCTGAATTCCTCTCTCTCCCTGTGATTGGCCTCTTTCTACAGGAAGATGAAGTGCAATGGGAGATTCTAATGAGCAGACATTTTTACTGAACACTGCATGAGATTTCTGGATAAGGCTTGCCCCTTCCTTGGAAAGTACGCCTCTTGCTGACCATGAGCTTTAATGTGCCTTGAGAACAGTTGGTGCCATTGGGGAAGAAGTTCAAGTAGGGGTAGAAAGATTCCTGCTGGGAGCGATTGTGTAGAACTCAAACATTTGCAGGTCATAGGCAGCTTTGTTCCCTTCGGAGTCCCTCGGCTTCACTTGCTGAAGTAGGACAAGCAGAATGAATTCACCCTGGCTGAAGCCAAACTCTTTATATTTAAAAGAAAAAAAGAGGCAATTAAATATTCAGCCTGATTCCTGGGTTTTGAATTACCCCCATTTGTCTTTCACTGTGAGCATCTGCTTTTTAGTCCTCTGTGGGCCCACCTGCCGTCTATCTCTCCCTGTTGGTCCGTATCTCTGCGTCATGTGACTCAAAAGCGAAGATTAGAGGAGAAAAATGTCTCTGTGTTCTAAGCCTGGCAACTTCTATTTTTACCCACAGCTGTTGGAACTGATAGCAAAGTCACAGCTCACGTCCCTGAGTGGCATCGCCCAAAAGAACTTCATGAACATTTTGGAAAAAGTGGTACTGAAAGGTGAGCTTTAACCCCCTCCCCCCCACCACTCTCCCCTTTTTATAGAGATGGGGATGCGCAGTGGATTTTCCGATGGAGCAGACATGTCATGAGATTTAAGGAAGGGTGAGTGGATGGAAATGAATAACTCGAGATGCGTTTCAGCCATGCCAAATTCCAGTTCAGAAAGGAGTGCCACCCATGTTCAGGATGAAGGGGGGAGCCGTCACCCTCCCATCCTTTTACCAGGAGCATCCATTTGCCCTGTTCCACGCCTCTCACACTTCTCAGTGTGGGCACATGTCCCAAGCTTGGCTATCAAGCCTCTGATGCCAAATTCCTAGAAAATTGAGCTATGTACAAGACAGAATAGACTCACAGAGTATTTGATCTAAAAGGAACTTTAGGTCTTTGGCTCACCTGAATCATTGTGCACGCAGGGAAACTGAGGCCCATAAGCAGAGTAGTTTATCCCTAATCCCACAAAGACTCGGGCAGACAGGATCAGAACTCAGGTTCTGACTCCTGGCCACCTAAACAGGACATCATTGCTGGGCCAGAAAAACTGCCTTCAGATCAGGTGAGCCAATCGGTGCTGGTGAAACAATGAAGAGAGAAAGAGTCTTTGTCAGAAACTAAGGAGAAGAGAACAAAGGGGGACCTAGATAATGGAAACTCTACCTAGTAACCTCAAGTATAGAAGCCTGGCCAAGTGTCGAATAAATAACAGTGAGAAAGAAAACCACATCCCCAGAGGCAGTACCCACGTGACATGAGCAGAACGGAGAAGAAGAAGGGCCCACGTACAAAATATACAGTGTCCCAGTACCGTAACTGCTCGTGCTTTTTTCTTCCCCACTCAAGTCCTCGAAGACCAGCAAAACATCAGACTGATCAGGGAGCTGCTGCAGACCCTCTACACGTCCTTGTGTACGCTGGTGCAAAGAGTCGGCAAGTCTGTGCTGGTCGGGAACATCAACATGTGGGTATACCGGATGGAGACGATCCTACACTGGCAGCAGCAGCTGAACAACGTCCAGATTACCAGGGTAAGCAGGAACGCCCGGCCTCCTCCTAGCAGTAAAGACTTTGCTCGGTGCCTCCACCGAGAGGCTGGGCGGCCTCCGCGGGACTTTTTAAATCTTCTCTGGTGGCAGAAGAGTCTGGACGGTTCCGATCGGATGCTCTCTCCTGGGCGCTGCGAGTGGGCTGGAAGTTCCCAATAAAGAGAGGGTGGGAAGAAGAACTTGGCATAACAAGATCAAAGTATGTGAATTGCAACATGGTAGGAAAACCGGAAGCTTGGATTGGGGGGGATCTCTTGTCTTTCCCCTTTCCTCCTAAAGAACGTGTCCTTCACAGCTTCAGGGTTGCTGCCTTGAATACAACAGAGATGTGATGGCAGTGGCTTGGAAAGGTGGCACCAACCTTGGCAAATGCTAGTTCCAGTGACAAGGAGACCTTTGGTTAGAGACTGTGAACATACACATAGAGAAAGAAAACAGCAATTCTCGCTCAAAGTGGGACTAAAACCCAAAGAGGCCCTATATTACAGCTACACTACTATCAGTAGTGTCTTTTGGCTTTTAGAATCTAACTTGGCCCTCAGCTCCTGTCTTTTTACTAGTGAACAGGAGGACTGAGGCACACAAAAAATGTGAGAAAGACACTGCTCTAATCTCTTAAGGCTCGCTAATGGACAGGCGCTCTTAGACGGCTCACGTAGCGCTCACCTCGCTTATCACTGACCGCGTTCTCCTAAGTGGTTCCGGGACCCAAGCTGATAAAGTTTGGGTCTGCCCCATCTCTTGAGAAAGTAACATGAAGAAACCTCTTTGACCGCTTTTAAATAATTATTTTACTATATGAAGTTTTCAAAATACAACGTCCTTGACTTGGCTGTTAATAACCTGTTAGTTTCTTAAGCTCTGAAACAAAGGGAATAATGAGAAGTTTCAGAATTATGTGACTTCCTTAGAATCACTTAGGCTACAACTCCCTCACTTACACACACACACAGCACAGCACAAGCCCAGAAAAGCTATCTCAATTGTTTGATTATTTTAAGAGCTTGTATTCTGAACATTTACCAAATTTATTCTGATAATTTACCCCATTCTCTTAAGTGTAGGCATAGTTTGACGATGTGAATTTGAGACCCAAGTTCCCAACTTATCTCTCACAGAAAACCCACTTACACCTTCTACCTGATTTCTGGTGTTCTGTGTAGCCTGGACTTAACTAATACTTTGGTTTTTTGTCCAAGCCCAGGACAGAAGTATCCAGCCAGTGATCTAAATGAGCAAGTCCCATTTGTCCAAGGGCCTCTTCCCTCCAGCAACTTTGGGACATGATTTAGATGATCACAGTTGCCCAGAGCTTGCCTCTGCTCCCTCTATCCACATCCCAGGAGCCTTCTTGGCCACAGCGCTCACGTATTTTGCACGTCCATTGGCTTGCTTACCTAGAACCCCCCCTTAACTGATCCACAAACACTCCAGGGAGAAGGTAGCCCTTGTAGTTACTATAACTTTTCATGGGGTGAGACAGGAGCAGGGACCAGAGAAGCCCAGCAGCTTCAGCCACAACCTGGGGCTCCTTATGCATCACATGGCAAAGCTTTCTTAACATCAGTGGTTTCCAAACTTCTTTTCAATCCAGCTTTCTTCCAACTATGTATTCAATGATCCAGCTTTTTGCAAACCCTTTATATCCAGTGCGATCCCGTGCATCAAACACTGAATTTCATCTCACCTTCCCCTCTGCTCCTGGCATTCCAGCTGGGCCAAGCTATTGTCTGCCCATTCCAAGCTTTGTCCTACCTCCCCAGGCCATCCACTCCACTGAAAACACTCTCATCTCACCTCCCTCAGAGGAGTTGTTACCATCTGAAATTATCTCATATGTGATGCCACTTCCCTGTCTCCATTCACTGGCTTATGAGCACCATAAAGAAAGACTTACCATCTTGCTCCCTGCTTTGTTCTCTCTGCCTTGCACAGACCAGAAGGCAGTCAATAAATTTTAGATGAATGAGTGAATGATTGAAGGGAAGTAATGCCTATCTCCTAGCCCCAGTGTAAGATTTAAGAAGCTAACTAACACATAGAAAGTACTTGGAACAGTGCCTGGCACGTAGTAAGTCTTTAAATGTGTCAGCTCTTATTATTATGAAGGGCTCACTCTGTGGCAGGCACTCTTCTAAGTCTTTCACATGTATTTACTCATCCAATATAACTATAATAGCTAATTTACACTGGGCACTATGCCAAGTACTTCTGTGTGTTATCTCACCCACTCTGCCCAGCAACACTATAAGATGTGCTTTTCCTCATTTTATAAATGAGAAAAATCAGGCTGAGTGGTTAAGAATAGTGTGGCTGGGAGCACCTTGGTGGCTCAGTTGAGTGTCCAACTCTTGGTTTTGGCTCAGGTCGTGATCTCAGGGATCAAGCCCCACGTCAGGCTCCACATTCAGCAGAAGTCTGCTTGAGATTCTCTCTCTCCCTCTGCTCCTCCCCACTGTGCTCACTCACTCTCTCTAAAAAAAAAAAATCCATCTTTAAAAAAAAAAAAAGAATAGTGTTGAGGCAATTGAGGCTGCTGCCTCAAGGCAAGTCAGATGTAGTAGGAGGGGGACTGAACCCAGGCCTGTCTACAGAGGCCGCTCTTCTCCCCACTACGGTCTGCTCTCTGCTGCCCTCCTTCCCAGCCCTCCTCGCTCTGAGCCACATTATTTTGAGAGCAGTGATGGGAAACCATGTAGCCCTCAAGAGCTTGTCACACAAATGCCCAACTCTCCAGAGGAAAGAGAGAGAGAGAAACAGGACTTAATTACTTCAGTCTGGACTATATTTTAAAGCCTACATTTTAACAGTTTGGACTAAAGAGAAGTATGTTGTTCCACAAAAATGTTAAGGTGACATTTACAGTAATTGCTTTCTATTTGCCAAAGTTCTAGCAGTATCTTCCCGGCATATAATCTTGTTTTCCTTCAAAATTTCATATTTAATTCTATGGAGCCAATTTTTATTGGCAAAAATAATTAATAGAATAAAGGATGAAGGGGAAGAGAAAGAGAACTGGCTTGGAAGGAGGAGAAGTCAAATAGAATCACTATGGGTAAGGCAGTGTTTGGGGTAAGGCAGTGTTTTGAAGCAAGAGGGCTGGATGCCTATAGAAGGATTACAGCCAAATGCTTGATTGACTTATTGTTCTTTTATATGTTTATATTCAAAAAGAAGAAGGCATGCAAGCAGTTAACCATTTATCAGGAGCAAGGGCTCAGCATGGGGTCTGGGCAAGGATTTTGGAAAGGTTCAGGTTTGAAAATTTGAGCGTGAACTCTGCCAAGTGGACTTTAATAGGAGCTCATGTAATAATTGGCCTGGGAGTTTTCACCAAAAAAGTAGATGCTTTGAAGTGCTGGAAACAAAAAGAAAATTTCATGGCAGTTTTATTAGCTCATATGATCAGCAGCAGATGATTAACGACAAATAGGTCTAGAGCCTTCAGCGGTCCGGCGGAAGTCCTGAATTTTGCAAACAATTTAAAGTTCAGCCCGGCAGCCTGAACAATTTAAACCGTCAAGTCATAGACACTTCTGATGAGTTAAGAGGCTGAAGCTGATCCAAATCTGAGATTGTTGGAGCTGGAAGGGACCTTCAGAGTCTTCTAAGCCAATTCATTTTGGACATGGGGAAACTGAGACCCAGAGTTCCCAAGGGCACCTGGGATCCAGATCTGCTGCTTGTCCTTCCAGTGTTCCTCTCATGCCACCTCCCATTCTTCTCCATAGTCCGGCTTCCCAAGGCCCCAGGCCTCTTCCCACCTTTCCTCTACATACCTGTCCTGCTTTGCAGAGGACACACGTGGGGATTGGTGAAACCATGCGTCCCCCCTGGAGTCCTGTGCATGTGGGCTCTGATGTGCCTTGAACAGAGTAGTTCCCTAAAAATTTGAGGAGGGGACTCAATACCCATTGACAGGATATTTTCCTATGAGCTAAGGAAGGGCTTCTTCATCCTATATTTTTTCCTGTGCCCCCCAGAGGTGACAGAGCACCAAGTTAAAAATGGCAGTAGTCCAAAATCAAGAGCTCACCTGGGTCTAGCATGAGAAGAACAAAGAACCCCAGTCTCAGGTGATTCATGCTGACTCCTTATCCAAATGGCAGCATCAGTTGCTGTTCAAGACCTATCAGTAAATACTAGTGAGGACCTCCTCTGCACCAGTAGTTCCCAGAGCCCGCTGGGCTTACTTCCTTGATAGCACTTAACATATTGTTCTGTAATTATTTGCTTATGTTTCTGAACCTCTTGCCAGCCTAATGAACCTGTTCCAACCCCAGTGCCTCAAAAGAGGTTGTTTGTGCTGGGCTCGTCTGCAGGGGATATGAAATTAGACCCCACCTTCAAGGAGTTAGGTGTGGGTGGGATAACATGAGCCCATCAAAATTTAAATAATAAATATAAAATTCAGCAATGAAATACAAGTTCAGGGTTATAGCAGAAGCAGCTCCTGATGGATTGCCAAATCCAGAGTTTTTAAAAAATATTCCATGGAGCCCTAGGTTTGAATAGAGATGTTCTGATGGATTGGGGCACTTACGCCAAAAGGTTCTGGACCAGCCATTCATAAAGGACACACACACACACAGGCATGCACGCACGCACACACACATACACAAAAACACACAAGCACAGGTCTTCTTTTTGTTTTATACCTACTTAATTATGAGGGTTTCGTTCATCCGTCAGATATTTTTTGGGTACCTACTGTATGAGAAGCACTCTTCTAGGCACAAAGGACACAGCAATGAGAAAAGACAAAAAGTTCTGCCCCCACGGACCTTACATTCCAGCAGGAATGTTCCATTCAAGTTTCCTTTTGGAAAGGGTTTGCATTACATAACAAAAAGGGGCTGGTTCAAGAAGTCCCCGGAAGAGATCATAGAAATTCCAGGAAGATGCAGTGAAAGAGGCCTGGGGTACCCACAAAAAGCAGAAAAGAAATTCCCTTTCAGAGGAAATAAGTATAAACTGGATCTGAGGAANTTTTTTTTTTTTTTTTTTTTTTTTTTTTTTTTTTTTTTTTTTTTTTTTTTTTTTTTTTTTTTTTTTTTTTTTTTTTTTTTGGGGGGGGGCGGGGGGCGGGCAGTGCGTTGGGCACAGGCAAGAAAACCTTCCTGGAGGGATCACAGTCAGGAGGGGCGATGGGAAAGCCCGTGCAGGTGGCAGGCGGGGGCACTCTGTCAGGGCACAAAGCCCTTTAGGAACGTAGTGAATCTGGTCACTGAGCAAACTGATTGGAGCACAAGAATCCAACATGTGCTGTTTGCAGAATGGTTACAAGTATAAAGCTTTGTGAAACTTAGGAAAGTCCCTCTGCACCATTTCACCCAAGCTGTTCCAGGCTATTCCTGTGGGTCCTCAGCCACAGGTCCTGTTTCTGCCCTTAGGGCGGGGAGAACTGTGGCTTTTGATCTGGGATCAGTCAACCAGCTTGAGGGTGGGGGACAAGGGGACAGCTGCATCCCTGGAGAGTGTCACCTGGTGATCTGCTGCCCACCCACCCCCAACCTGCACCTTAACCTCATCCTTCTCCCCACAGCCTGCCTTCAAAGGCCTCACCTTCACCGACCTGCCTTTGTGCCTACAACTGAACATCATGCAGCGGCTGAGTGATGGGCGTGACCTGGTCAGCCTGGGCCAGGTGGCCCCCGACCTGCACGTGCTCAGCGAGGACCGGCTGCTGTGGAAGAAACTCTGCCAGTACCACTTCTCAGAGCGGCAGGTCAGGGGGGCCCCGCGGGCAGCCCCTCCTCTCCCTTCCCTGTTACCCCCCCCCCCAAACTGCCTTGGCATTCTTCTCGAGCTTGAAGCGTGAGTGCCCACCCTCCAGGGCTTCCCAGCTGACTAGAGAGCAACAGTACGAGGAGTTTCTAAATAATGTATGTGATTCTCATGCGGGGGAAAAAAAAATCTTACATTCTTAACCCATATGCACACTTCACAACTTGCTCTTAGACATTCATAAAGTGACACCAGTCCTCCCTCTTCTATAACAGAGTAACTTACAAAAGTAACTTCCCTTTATATTTTACAGCTAAGGAAATTTATAGATATTATTTCATTTTAGTCTAACAACCCAGGGCTGGGGTAGGTATCCTTACGCTCAGTTTAAACAGATGAGGGGACTCAGTCCACAAACTAGGGAAATGGCTCTGAAGGGAAGGAAACTGCCTTGAATGTAAATTTGAACTGTGGGCTTCTGACACCAGCTCTGGGCCTCTTTCCCCTCGTCATGCTGCCTCAGATTTTTTTTCCACCTTCTTTATATAGATGTGTGAGTTCAACAAGTTCTATTCATGAAGCCACTAATATTTAGATATAAAATAGAGCCACTGTGCCAAGCAGTGACTGCGTCTCCCTGGAAATAATCACTCAAGTCTACAGCAAAGAAAAGACTGAAGGTGTTTATTGAAATCACCTAAACTTTAAAGGACCATCCAAATACAATGGAGTAGAGGTCACTAGTAAGATGTCACCAGCCCCCTGTTTCGTTTAAGGACTGGTAAAAGCCACCACTTCACTGGGTAGAGCTCAGAAGGACCTCTTTCTATCTTGGCTATTTTTTCCCTGGCAACTGCAGGGCATAGATGAAAAAGGGGGAAGGAGGGTGGGAACAGAACTTTTCAGAAAAACAAAACCACAAACCATCTTCTTGATGAACTCTCCTGCAGTCGTTTGCAATTATCTGTATTCATTTGCAATTTAGATCCGCAAGCGATTAATTTTGTCAGACAAAGGACAGCTGGATTGGAAGAAGATGTATTTTAAACTTGTGCGATGTTACCCACGGAAAGAGCAGTATGGAGACACCCTTCAGCTTTGCAGACACTGTCACATTCTTTCCTGGAAGGTATGTGTCTCGGGGTGGCAGCCACAGACCCCTAGCCCAGCCCCTAAGAGCCAAAGACACCGGCATTGCCATGTGGAAGCCCTTCGCACTTCTTTCTTGCTCTTCACTACTGCAGCCCCCGCTGAAGGTGTAGGAAGCTCTGATTCAGTCCCTGCAGAGAAAAACTTTGAGAGACCTTAATTTCCTCCACCCCTATTTTTATCTATATATGTATATGTGTATGTGTGTGTGTTTTTTGTACATCTCACCCACCTGCAAATTCTCCAATCTCTTTGTGCCCAGGTACACACACACACACACACACACACACACACACACACACACACACACACAGCTCTTTAATTTCTGCAGAACTTATGGCATTCTTGACAGAGGAATGCTGTTTTGAGGTTGGGCACAGCCTCACGGGGCTACAAGCCAACGAGATGCTTCTGAGAACTCAAACCTAAAACCATGACCTTCCTTTCCAGGGCACTGACCACCCGTGCACGGCCAATAACCCGGAGAGCTGCTCCGTTTCCCTTTCACCCCAGGACTTTATCAACTTGTTCAAGTTCTGAATCCCAGCATGTGACAACACTTCCGAAGGGTTCCCCCAGCTGATCGGATGGCTGGGAATATAGAGCTTGGACACTTCATTTGTAAATAGTGTACATTTGAAACGTTGGCTCAAAACTTCTGAGCTAAGTCACTGAGAGGACTTGGAAGGGGAGAGATGCAGTTGCCGACTGGGAGTTTGAGAATATGGACTGCTCGTTAGAACTGGTATGGAAAAGCAGAAATACTGTAAATAAACTTTTTTCCTAACTATTTGCCGGCAAGACTGTAAGGGCAGGAATTCAGTTGCATCGGTGAAAATGGAATTCTCCTCGTGTTCACTGAAATTTCTTGGTAGTTCCCTAGGGATGTGGAAGAAAAGGGCAGAACTCGAATGCAAGACAGAACACTCTGTTTACAATGTGAAAATTTGCTTAAAGAAAGAGAAGATGGCGACATACGCGAAATCCCTGCGCTTTGGTTTCGATTGGGGGGGGGTGTTTTAAAAAGGCAAAGGAAGCACCACCCATCTTAAACCTGTGTGGGCATAGGGCCTTCTCTTGCGAATATATCACACAATAGTCTACCTCGGAAAGGAGGCAGTGCTCCCTTCGACAAAGTGCATTGTCCAGTAGGCAGTGTCCTTTTTTTCTTGGTTTTTCATCACATGAAAGTGGTTTCAATAGGAAGGGATCCTGGAGGCAATCCTCATCATGTTTCAGACTTCCTTTTTAGGCGAATAGGCACTCTTTGGAGTTGCCTCCTTTCTAGAACAACTCTACAGCACATATGCCTTTTTTCTTCCTTTCATACTGTAGCTCATTCGGGGCAGCATAAGTCCCAGAGGAAGTCCTACCGCAGAAAAGATAGAATGAGTCACCCAATAGCTGTGAAGACTTTCTTATTCCTGTTTAACTTCTCAGCTTGTCTGGGCTTCCCAGAATATCTTCACGGATAAGCGACTTATCTGTGGACTGCTGGGAGCCAGAGTGCTGATAAAGGCTTGTAAAACAGGTTTTACGTATCAGTTAAATGTTGCACTAGCTGCTGTCCCTCGTGGCAGGTGATGAGCCGAGGAGCTTTCTTTTCTTTATGCCCAACATCAAATTTTACTCAGCCTAAGCTAGGACTTCTTGAGAGGATGACAAGATGAAGCCTGGAGTTCTAATCATAGGGAACAGCAGTACTGTGAGTTCATCCCTAAACTTGCTCCACACCCCTGGGGATCTTGCTAGGCAAATTTCACCAGGTAACTGTGGAAGAAAGGAAATCTCAGGACTTCATGAGTTCATTGTCAAATATTCCTGGGATGGGGTAGGGGATGTTTTTGGTTTTGTTGTTTTTTTTTTACTTTTTATAGAACTTTGCTTTTCTACAACAATGTACATATTTTGGCAGTTGTATTTGCTTTGTGCTTTTCTTCTTCTTTTGCAAATAAAGTTGCCACCCTGCATGCCCTTGGCAAATAAGTGAAGCAGAAATAGGAACTTGCTCACATTCACGGTGAAGAACAGTGTATCCTTAGGGGTTGAACGTCAGGGTGGACTGGGGAGGGAAAAGATGGGTAAGCATGTACAGAAACCAGCTGGCGATGCACAGCCCCTTCCTGCCTTCCCTCAGGCACAGCCCCAGGACCAGCACGCTGCAGAGAAGTCAACTCTCCGCCAACCCTCCTCACTTTACAGTGTCTGTGCCTACACACCAGGGTGTCTCCATGTTTCTTTTCACTATCTCCACCCCCCCATCAGAAGAAAAAATTAAATTGCATTTAAATTCTTCCCACTGAGAAGAATTACACATTAAAGAATAGGATCTTGTTGGGTAAGGTTGAGCCCAGAGCCCCTATAATACCTAATGGGATTTTTTTGCTCTCTCCTCCCCCTGAGTCAAAGTCACACTGAGAATGCAGGGCCTATAGATGGTGGAAAAAAATACTAGCACTTCTAGAATTTCAGACAACTTCTCTCAAAGGTCTCAGCTTCCTGAAAGATGTGGGGCAGAGCTGGGTTGATTGTTATGGTGAGATCTCTGGAACCTTTGACTCTGACATTTTTAGGGTAGGCGTTCATGGCCTTCCACGTCTGTCCATCAACTCGTGACCTCCACCCCTTCACGCTGATCAGGGAGGTGGAAACTCCCAGGCACCCTCAGGTCTGCAGTCCCAGAAATGTTGCCTGCTTTAGACCGTCAGCACAAAACTGGCAAACCAGTCTCCTTTGGACTATCTGCAATGCCCGCGATTCACGTCCTACCCCAGGCAGCGAGGCGCATCTGTGCAAGATGACCCCTACCACAAGGGGTAGGGTGATGGTTTTCTGAGATGTTTCCCTTGACGGTGCCTCCGGGTTCTACCCATCTCTGTTGGCATTTTGGGAGGTGGTGTGTGACAGAGTCGAGGAAAATTTTTAAGGAAAAGAGAAGAAACCAACATTTGTGGTTCTCTTTCATTGGCAGATGAGACTAAGAAAGGAAATGGCAGGTGGAGAGGGATGGGGGAAGGAATAGAAATGGCCGATCTTTGATGCTGTGGTTTGTGTGAAGGCAAGGAGAAGAGAGCGTGTGAGAGCACCTGTGTTGGCACCACATGGCAGCTGTTAAGCATGGCCAGAGCCTCCTATATAAGTAAAGTGAGTGAAAAAGAAAATTCTCGTTCCCTGGGCACTAATCTTCTTTAGAATTTCTATTGGCAAACCCTCTGGGAACAACCTCACCTAAAAAACAAAAACAAAGAATCCCTGTCTCAAAACTGCTGGTCTAAAAGCCAGAGGGACAGGACAATGGAAATTGCTGGAAGAGATAGAAGCCTCCCCTCTTTGCTGTACCTACCTAACCACTCCCACCCCTGTAATGTAGAATTTGAAATTGATGTCAACCATGAAGTAATTTGGACTTCCAGAGAAGGAAGGAGGGTGCCCAGGGCAATGTGAGTGAGCCCAAGTCCACAGGGATGTTAGGTATGATCAGGTCCAGCGTAAAGGTGTATAAGCAAGGAGCCCAGAGTGTCCTAAGAGTAAGGCACAACATTGAGGGAAAGAATACGTGAGTGCTCACTTCATAGCAAGATCCAGAAAAAAGTCCAATGACATCTTCAACTACAGTGCATGATTACTTAATGCTATTACTTTGAGTAGATGGATCAGTAGCTTGGGAAGGCGAGTGGCAAAACTACAGAGTGAAAACATCCCCAGGGTGCCAGTCGTGAGACGGCATTTGCTTAGTGATGATCACTTTTACACTGAGGTGGCCTGGAGGAGCTATTTGAGGTGGGCTGGGCTGATACTGCATAACACTCAGTACAACAGTGGGCTTGGCTGGGTGATGGAGAAGTAAGGTAACAAGCAGGTCTGAGTTACTGCCACGATTCTCTGTGGATTCAAAAAGCGTTTTTCATGAGGAGCTTACAATTTAACAGAGGCTCCTTTTTTCTGTTGTTTCTGTGTGGGAGACGAGGGAGAGCTTAGAATTTCATCTGTTTAAGCAAGTGGTGTGATTTACAAGGTCAATCA
Organism: Ailuropoda melanoleuca; assembly: GCF_002007445.2. NCBI lineage: Eukaryota > Metazoa > Chordata > Mammalia > Carnivora > Ursidae > Ailuropoda > Ailuropoda melanoleuca. The sequence goes on along the minus strand of NC_048226.1, from coordinate 87,582,966 downwards.
TTTCAAGACATGTTCAACAATATATCGTTTGTAGCATTGAATACAATGTTTATCATAAAATACGCACCTGAGTTTATATTTTTCTGCCAGGCTATAGGGCAATAATGTTTTGCTATGCACTCTATTTTATGTGTGAATTTTTTTAACTGTAATTTTATGTGTGACTTTTTTTTTAACTAAACTATATCAACATTTTCTATGTGGACATCTGGGTGTGTGTGTGTGGTTTTTTTTTTTTTTTTTTTTAATCTGTTTCCAACTATCTGAGTCTGTGAACCATCCTCCTGACTGGATGCTGGCCTAAAATCCTAGTGTTTAAACAGACCTCAGAAACACCCCAAACCTCTAGACAAATGCAAAGACATGGCTCTTTGATATATCTTGGGCTCTTGATGTCTTCAGTAAACAAGATCATAATTCCTTTAAACTCAACATTTTCTTTAGATGCTTTCTTCTCTGTTTTGTTAAAGAGAGTAAACCCTCCGTGGCTTCCCAAAGGAAGGAAACTCCCATCCGAGACTTTAGTGCTGGAAGGGCAGTTGAAGATGTTGAAGATGGTGGAGTCTGGAATTCCTTCTGCCTTTCAGCATGAGGTAGTGGGTCCAGAATATTCGGGGGACATGTCTGAGTCCATGTGGTACTCAGTGGTAGACCTGAGTATGAACCCGGGACTTTCTGAGGCCTTGACTCTGTGCCCCCGACCCAGTATCCGTTGGTATCATCTAGAGACACGTGACACCTGACCTGATTGTTCTCAACACCTTCACTGTGGAAGGCAAGCGTGAGGGTCCGGTGTTAGGCATCCGGCCATTATCTTTTCCAAATATTTTAAGTCCCTGGTTCCCCATGGAGAAGTTAACATTTCTCCCTGGAGCCACTTAACATTTTAGGAACCTCTGACCCTGCTGTGAGAGTACAGCATTCTAGTGAGTGCAACCTGCTCACCACGGAGCAAGCAGCATGTTTTGACAAACCCACTTTTCCCCGGGTAATTACATTTTAATTACAAAAGTGGCCCTTAAGACAGGTAGATAATGGCTGAGCAGCCAGCTTGCTTTCTAGAAACTGAGGTTCTGATGATAACCAAGCAGGTATTTCCTCTCAGACTAAGAAGTACATTTAATCCATACCCTTCATCTCCCCATCCTCCAACACCTGCCGTAAGCTCTGGTGAGTTCCTTTCCCAGGGGGACCCTCCCATTCTCTGCCAAACCTCATCGTCACTAAGCAAAGAGGGATTATTCCAAGAGACAGCAAGGAGCGAGGGGCCACAGATATTTGTGACTTTGTCTGCTGGACATTTTTCCAAGTGTCCCTGAACTCAGCAAACAAAGCTTCCTGAGAAATCTCCCACAATTCAGGCCCCGCTCCATTTGTCCAAAAATGGATGGCTGCTCCAAATCTCCGAACTTCTTAAAACTCCATCTGCTACAACATTACTTCTGGAGTTTGAACATGACTTTTTCTGTCTTTGAGTATAGCAATGTTTGTTTAATTAACGATGCACAAGTCTGTTAAACAGAAGGCTCCAAGGATTGCTCTATGCTTGAGAGCTCTTGGCACCATCTTTATTCTACCAAGTGCCAATAACCGTGGCTAAAGGGGGTGTATATTGAAGTCCATGTCCTAAGTTTAGAAGCTTTACTCCTTTTAATAAAAAATGCTATAGGGGTTGAACATGTAACTAAAAGTATAAGGTTAGTCTCATTACATGCGAAGATGTTTATTTAATATTGTGTGAGCTAAGTCCTTCTGTATAAATTATTTGCACACTTTCCTTGCATGAAGAATTGATTTTTTTTATAGTTGTTTGTACCAGACGGTGGCATATTTTTGTAAAAAATTTTTGACACTGAATTACAATAAATGTTTTTCCAACAACACACTGGTGCATTTTTGGTGTGTGCCAATTCAAGTTGGCTTTATAGCATACTGAGTATGCTTATCTTTTGCCTCATGAGGCTTGGATTCCTTGTCCCAGAAACTTATCATTGTTATAAAATTTCTAGGAATATGTCAAAAAATAAGCTTGCTGCTGAATACCAACCTCAGTCAATAACACAGCATTATGCTTAAATGGGATAGTCCCACTTACTGTGTGTCTACTACAATGAGCTGTGAAATCAGTATCAGTTTATTCAATAGACATTTACTAAACAGCTATTATACACTGGACCCTGTGCAAGGCACTGAGAATAGGATAGTGAACAAGACAGAATGCCTGCCTTCATGGAATTTAGATTCTAGTAGGAAAAGTAAAGACAACACATAAACAAAGCAAGTAGGAAAATATTTAATTCACAAGAAATGCTATGGTAAGAATAAACAAGGGGCTGAGATGCAGAATAAGAAGGGAACCTGCTTAGGACGGGCTGAACTGGGGGTCTCTCCAACAAAAGATAGTGAGGCTGAGACCTAAACTGTAAGAAAGAGCCAGCTGCAGAAGAGTGAGGTCAGGAGCATTCCAGAAAGAGGGACTGGCTTGAGCAAGGTTCAGATTATGGTCCTGCCGCTTATCTATAGTGTGACCTTTGTCCCCTTAATTCTTGTAGGTCTCAATTTCTAAGACTCCAAAATGGTGATCATGAATCTATTACTTACGGTTGTGAGGGTTAAGTGAACTAATGCAAGTAAAACGCATGGAGCCAGGCACACCACACATGTTCCATAAACGCTAACAATCATGATTCCCCAAGCAACATTGCTCTCTGCATCTCTACTTAGGTGTGATGCACTCAGGTGACCAACGTGGTGGCTGAATTAACAATACATTTACTCTGGAACACACCCTGATCCTGACTCTAACTCTCCATCCGAAAACAACATAAAAGGCACATTAGACTAATCAGATTTTTTTAAAAATTTCCACCAGGATCACAAAAGCTCAGCACTCACTAAATAGCCCATGCATTCATCACTCAGGCTGCTCCATCTACCTCGAATATTCTTCTCCTACCTCTGTCTGATAACCTCCAACGACTGAGTAAATCTCACCTCCCAAAACACTTTCCTGCATCTAGACTTTGCTACATAGTAGTCTTATTTGGGGCTGTGTGTAGTGCCCAGCACAGGGTTGGGGCTGAATGAATTAATAACGCACGCAGACATTCACAAAATGATTTTGGTGAAAGTCTCACTGATCACATGCTTACCCTCCACTCAAATAAGAATCAGTGTGCATTTATGGGCATAGACAGAACTATTTATAGCTTCTTGGTTAAAAATTAACGTAGTTGAAAAAGTAACAAATGCGAAGACTTAGTGTTCATTAAAATTTACGTTCAACTACATCTTTACAAGTCTAGTAAATTATCATACAAAATAAGAGGGCCTTTTATTACTGTTTGATAAACTCAAATTGAACAAACTAAAGTCCCTTTAAAAAACAGGTCCCTTTTCTACACCTAATGAAAATTTCTTGGAGCCCCTGGGTGGTGCAGCTGGTTAAGCGCCTGCCTCTTGGTTTTGGCTCAGGTCATGATCTGGGGGTTGTGAGATTGAGCCCTGCGTGGGGCTCTGAGCTCAGCTAGGAGTCTGCTAAAGTTTCTCTCTCCCTCTCTCTCTGTCCCTCCCCATGCTTACTCTCTCTCTCTCAAAAAATAAATGTTTTTTAAAAAAGAAAATTCCTTTAAACATGTTAAAACTACAATTAGAAATCTAACACATTTGCTTTTTTTTTTATATAAGCACTTCAAATACCTGCTCAGGGAAGCATCAACCCTAATAAACAAAACATTCCCAGGTAAATTAATAACTTGTAAATTTAATAAATTAAGCATAAATACGTCTCAAAAACTCTAGCATTGTTACGAGTGAAATTACTATACCTTTCCATTTAAAATCATATCTTACACTAATTACTTATTTTAAATGGGATCATAAGGCTACTACAGTAGGCAGAATAATGACTCGCCAAAGATGTCCACATCCCAATCCCCAGGTCCTGCGACGATGTTACATGGCAAGGGAGACTCTGCAGGTGTGATTAAGTGCTCTGAGACAGAGATTTACCCCGGATTACCTGGATGAGCCCAATCACAAGGGTCCTTAAAAGTGCAAGAGAAAGGTACAAGAGGACAGAGTGATGTGACAGACAAAGGGCCCTCCCGCCCTTGCTGGCTTTGAAGAGGGAGAAGGAAGGGGCCACGAGCCAAGGAACCAGAACCACCTATAATCAGGAAAAGGCAACGATTCTCCCCCAAGAGCCTGCAGAAAGGAACGCAGCCCAGCCAACACCTTGAACTTGGCCTAGTGAGACCTGGGTCAAATTTCCCGGAATTCTGATGGATCTGCATTGTTTTAAGCCACTCAATTTGTGGTAATTGGTGAGAGCAGTAACAGGAACCAACACCATTAATGGGACAGATTCACTCGCCTGTCCTACAAAGCCATCAGTCCTGACCCTTCGGCTCCCCCGCCCCCAAGCTGAGCGAGGGTCTGTCTGCAAATGAAAGGCACGACTGTCTTTAGAGCCTAATTCAGCAGCAGGAGTTATTTTGACCGCCTGTGCACGTGACCTGCAAGGCTGGACAGGAGAGCTCTGGCTGCCGCTGTGGTAGGTGTAAGTTGTCTCCTGCCCGTCTGACAGACTTCATGGAGGTTAATGCCAATCACGTTGCTGCCCAAGAAACATCACAGAGGATCAGCGTTTCCAAGTCTCTCCAAGAAGCCATGTTTACTAAGCAGCAGTGTCCTGGCACAGGAGCTCACACTCAGAAGTGTGAGCCCAACCCCTGCCTTCAAGGACTTTCGTAGGTCTGGTTAGGGGACAGGGGGGGCTGGTAGGGGCAAGAGAAGGTACATCAACTACAACACAAGATCCAAAGTGCCAAGTACCCTGACTGACGTACAACGGACCAGAGGAATCCAGAGAGGAAGGACTGAGTTCATGCTTCTGAAAAGGAACGATGTGGGATAAGACACAAGCCCACAACATACTCTTCCTGCATCTGTATAAACAAGGATTTCTCTGGAATCTATAAGCCAGGGACTGTGGCTTAAAAGCCAGAGACCAGGACTTACCACCCAAGCCTGTTTGGTGCTGTCAGTAGGTTTCTTGGAGAAAAAAAAAACAAAAAAACAATGAAACAAAACACTAAAACACTGAAGGTTGGGCCGATTTCCCTTTTGAAGGGAACTGAAGAGATGCTCTGTGTTCCCTGGGGTCCCAGGGCCTGAGCCCTGTTGTTGTTCTCAAAAATTAACAAACACTCAGTGAACCCCAGGTCTTTTCAACAAACTCTGTGATGATCAATGTTGAGTCAACTTGGCTAACCCATGGTACCTACTTGTTAGGTGAAACACCAATGCAGATGTTGCTGTGAAGGTAGTTTCTAGATATGATTAACATTTAGATCGGGAGACCTTGAGTAAAAGAGATTAACCTCGACCAGGTGGGTGGGCCTTAGCCAACTGTTGAAGGTCTTACGAGGAAAAGGCTGATGTGCCCCCGGAAAGAAGGAATTCTTCCTCCAGACTGCCTTTGGGCACAGGACTGCAACATCAGCTCTTCTCTGGGTGTCCAGTCTGCCGGCCTTCCTTACAATTACAGACTTGCCAGCTCCGCACCTGTGTGAGCCAGTTCCTTAAAGACAGAGAGAGAGAGAGGGAGACGATAGATAGATAGACAGACAGAAAGAAAGAAAGAAAGAAAGAAAGAAAGAAAGAAAGAAAGTTGACAGATTTTAAGAAATAAAATATATCTATACAGATATACACATAGAGTGAGAGAGAGAGAGAGAGGGGCTGTGTATATCTATATAGAGATAGAGGGAAAGACAGAGCAAGAGAGAGAAAGAGATGAATCCTATTTGTTCTGTTTCTCTGGAGAACCCTGACTAGCACATGCTCCTAGAAAGAGAACAAGGGCAAGGAAAGTCTGCAGGAAGGCTTCAGAGGGCAGGAGGGAAAGAGAGAAAACCCTGAGAGCGAGCAGAATCTAGTGGCTCTAAGGGGCTGTCAGCCAACTACCACGTCCTGAGAAATCATACTTGGCAGATGCCGGAGAGTGCAGCAAAAGTGTCACCCTTACCCCACATAAAAGTGAGTGGCTCCCCTCTCTTTGTACTTTTTAAACTGCCATTCAATTGTTTTAATTATATTTAGCTTTTTCTTTTTTGTGTGTGAAAGAAATGTGAGCCTTTCTATATCTGCTAGCACTCAGTCAGCATGTCAGCTATTTTTTTTTCAAGTTTTTAAATTCCAGTTAGTCAGCATACAGTGTAATATTAGCTCCCGTGTGCAATATCGTGATTCACACTTCCATACATCACCTGTGCTCATCACAAGTGCTCTCCTTCATCCCCATCCCCTATCTCCTCATCCCCCCAATCACTCCTCTGGTAACCATCAGCATGCTCTCTACAATTAAGAGTCTGTTTCTTAGTTTGTCTCTCTCTCTCTCTCTCCCTTTTTTCCCTCTTTGCTGGTTTGTTTTGTTTCTTAAATTCCACATATGAGTGAAATCAAATGGTATTTGTCTTTCTCCGACTTATTTCATTTAGCATAATACTCTCCAGATCCATCCATGTCTTTGCAAATGCTAAGATTTCATCCTTTTTATGACTAATATTCCATTGTATATATGGACCACATCTTCTTTAGTCATCAGTCAGTGGACACTTGGGCTCTTTCCATAATTTGGCGGTTGTAGATAATGCTGCTATGAACATCAGGGTACACTTATCCCTCTGAATTAGTGTTTTTGTGTTCTTTGGGTAAATACCTACTAGTGCGATTGCTGGATCATAGGGTAGTTCTCTGTTTAACTTTTTGAAGAACCTCCATACTGTTTTCCACAGTGGCTGCACCAGTTTGCATTCCCACCAATAATGCATAGGGGTTCCCCTTTCTCCACATCCTCGCCAACACCTATTGTGTCTTGTGTTATTGACTGTAGCCATTCTGACAGGTGTGAGGTGATAGTTTTGTCTTAATTTCAAAATTATTCCAAGAAGCCCCTACTTCCTTCAGAGAGGCAGCCTAGCACAGGGATCAAGAGCAAAGAATCTGAAGCCAGTCTGCCTGGGTCAAACTCTGTCCTGCCTCCTCCTTGCTATATCAGACAGACTGCTCAACTTGACATGCCTCAGTCCCATTCTACGTCAAATGGGATGTTAACAGTACCTGCATCGTAGAACTGCTGTGAGGAGTCCCTGACTTGATGCATTTTAAGTGGTTAATACATTCCATGTGGTTAGAGCAGTGCTTAACGCATAGTAAGTTTTATATAAACATTCATTATTATTATTCACTAAGGCCACTTTCCATATTCTGTTTTTGCATTATGTGCTCTAGGCCGAAAAACCACGTAGCCTTCACTGTCCATAAAGAGAGGCATAATGACCACAGTTGTAGCTTTTGCTTATTGTTTAAACCAATGGTGTCCTATCATCCCATCAGTAAACATTTTTAGCATAAACCCAATATATGTGTATTTATTAAATACAGGCAGGAGCGCATGGGTGGCTCAGTCGGTTGAGCGTCTGACTCTTGGTTTCAGCTCAGGTCACGATCTCATGGATCGTGGGATTGAGCCCCATGTTGGCCCTGCACTCAGCAGGGAGTCTGCTTGAGATTCTCTGTCTCTGCACCCTCCCCCGACACTCACACTTGCTGTCTTGCTCTCTCTCAAATAAATAAATAAAATCTTTTTTAAAAAGTATAGGCAGGCATTATTATCATTAATATTTCAAAGCATAATGAACACTTAGGAGGACAGTCAACATTAGTAAAGATGGATATAAACCCATTTTTCAAATAGTTGTGATCATTTTTAACTTTCAAGCCAATTTTTGGTTGGCTTCCGTTAGCTTGTCATTGTAGCAGATACCACAGCCCGTGAAGAGGCCGTCCTAGGAAGAGCCGTGTTAGTGCTGACATCTCCTTGTTCCTTTATGTGCAACTGCAGTATCTTCACTCTGCTGTGTCTTTGCAAGAACCTTCTTAAAGCATTTGTGCATTTTGTGAGATGTAATTTAAAACTAGATGCTAGAATCCAAAAGTCCATGTAGCCAGGCACACAGAAGTTGCAGTAGGTTACAACACACCGAAAACAAACGACTGACTGAGGGTACCACCGGCCTCCGCTTTGCACTGCGGTCAAGGTGCCTCGGGTACTGACACGACACTTGATGTCTGACAGGTGGACACAGAAGACCATTAGCAATCCGGATACTGAATATTTATAAAGCTTCTGTGCTGGTTCTCTGTCTGTCCCCACAGATCCTTGCCCAGCTCCGTGCCCCCGAGGGCTGACCGAAAAGAGCTGCATCCCCCAGGGTCTGTTGCCGTTGGATTGGTGTGTGGTTGGGTTTGCCCAATGGGAGGTGCTAGCAGAGACCAGAGAGCAGAGAAAGAGAGAATCTGGGGTCTTTCTCATCCGCTCCCTCCTGGCTGGCCACTCATCTCTGACAGGGGCTGTTTCCTTTCTCCACATAAAGCCTCCCCATGGCTCCAGCTATCACGGGAGAAGCATTCTCCAAGCCTGGGAGAAGCAATGCTCACTGTTGCTCACCTCTGGGGGCCTCAGCATCCTTTGTTTCCCCTTAACCCTACCCACACCTCTCCAAGTAGTCCTTTCATTAATGTCCCTTCGATGGAATTATATAAGGAGATTATTTCCCATCAGAAACCCTGGATAATTGCTTTATTTCTTCCTCTTCAATAAAGCAGTCAATGGCAATTTTCATTTTTTCCCTCCAGGACCTCACTTCAGAGACCATTGGTTTTATTTTAAAGATTTATCTATTTATTCTAGGGGCGGAGGGGCAGAGGGAGAGGGACAGAGAGAATCTCCAGCAGAGTCCCTGTCAAGTGTGGAGTCCAGCATAGGGCTCGAGCCCAGGACAATGAGATCACAACCAGAGCCCAAACCACGAGTCAGACGCTCAACCGACTGAGCCTCCCAGGTGCCCCTGAGACCATCAGTTTAAACAGCTATTCTGAACATTAAGCCAAATCATTTCCCTGACCAGTGTGGATATAAGTCCTAGATTCCCCATTTCTCCCATCACTCTTCAGGGAAAAGTTCTTGCTTGAGCCAATAAACACCTGCTGAAAAGGGGAGGGCTCCCAGAATGAGCCCTCAATAGACAGCTACTCAGCAGCCGTGGCCTCTATTCAGAGATCTGTCCCACCAGGCTGAACCTTTGGGAAGCCACTTCAGCTCCCTGACTCAGTTTCCTCATCTATAACATGAAGGTATGTTGGCTCAGCTAGTCTCTAGGTCCTTTTTAGCTCAAATATCCTTTTGTAATTTTAGGAAGTCATATAGTAGTTCAGAGGAAACTGTTATTTGGTATTTTTGTTTTCTTTTTCAACACCTTCCCCCCCTCCACCCCCAAAACCAGCACATACTCACCTCCATTGGTTAGAGTATTTCTTGAGTAAAAATCTTTTAAATTTTATGAACTCCTAAGGAAGGGCGCCTGGGTGGCACAGTCAGTTAAGCGTCTGACACTTGGTTTAGGCTCAGGTTCTGATCTCAGGGTCATGAGATTGAGCCCCACATCGGGGCTTGACATTCTCTGTCTCCCCCTCTATCCCCCCTACCGCTTGTGCTCTCTCTCTCTCAAATAAAATAAATAAAATCTTTAAAAATAAATAAATGAAAATAAACTCCTAATAAGAAAGCCCAGGTGTAATAACAATAATAAATTGAATCCTGTGCTTTCAAATACATTATACTTTTTTAATTGTCATAGCAACCCTGTAAGGTATATACTAGTATCATCCCACTTCACAGATGTGGAAACTGAGGAGGCTCAGAAAACTTAAATGATCTGTCCTGGATCACATGGCGCGGCATGCTGGAGCTGGCTCATGAGGGCTGACCTGCCTGTGTGTGTCTCTTTCCACCTCCACATTCAGTGGCATGTCCATAACTTAAAACTGGCCTTAGTGAGAATATTTACACCACAGAAATCAGAAAGAGCTACAGATCAGAGCTGCCGCTGCTTCTCCTTCTCCTCCTCCCCCTCCTCCTGCTTCTTCTTCAGAGCTGATTCTTCAACATTTACCGTCATACTCTGGCCACACAGTTACTAAACCACAGAGCTACGGCTTAAGCTCAAATCTGTCTCACCCTAAACCCAGTGTGCTTTTTATGACACTACAGCCGTCCTCTCTACACAGCACCTAATACAGTGCCTCGGGAAAAGCCATTGTGAAATACATATTTCCTGCACCAGATACCCAGAGGTCTCCTGGATAAATTTTCATTAGCCTTGCCATTCAGATGGGCTTGCTATTAGATGAAGACTTGCTGACAAATAACTGCAAGAATTCTTGGCTTGTGCTAATAGTCCTGCCACTGGGAGATGGAATAGATTATACACAGAGCACTGCTTTGTTTCCATTCCCTCATATGCAGGAGCACAATACTCTCTTCTCCTCTCCTAGTTAGGACTGTCCCCCTTTCCAGGTCTGGCTTCACAACCAGGAAATGCCTTGACATGAATGCGATTTTAACAAGACAAAGGAGGGGAGAAACCTTGAATTCAGGCAACCCTAAAAGCATGAACTTCACAGACTTAAAGACATTAAACCTGACAGAGACCTGAAGAGGTGATCTGGTCCAGCTTCTATCAACTTCCTATAAGCATACAGCCCACCCTGGCCCCCATTTCACTGAGACAAATGAGACCTCGGAATGTTCGGTACTGCCCCAACAACAATACTCTGTAACTTGATAATGACTGTAACAGGATGTTGAGTGGGGTTTCTCTGCTCCCAGAATTTTGCTTTTCTTTTTTCCTAGCTGATTGATTTTAACTAGTTTCACTAATATGGGTCACCTTATTTCCCAGTTCTGGGGACCCGTGTCTTTCAAGTATTTCTAACATGTGCCATATTTCTTAGCTAAAAAAAAATTGCCTGTGTATATAATTTGGAAAAACTTCCAATGACTCATTTCCAAAGACATGCAATTCACAAAGTCATAGTTTCAGATATGAGAAGAAAAGAAAATGATACCTATTAAATTTTATGGTCTACTTCATAGAATCTCTTAGGAAATACAATGTCTCCAAATACAGTGTCTCCTAAGTTATCTCCGGAAGATTTTTTTACTGGAAACGTCCCTAGTTTTGTTTTGGTTTTTGCTCCAGGTTTATCCAGATATAATTGACATATAACATCATGTAAGTTTAAGGTGTACGTACGACTTGACGATTTGATACATGTGTATACCTGAAATGATTACCACAATAAGGCTACTTAACATTTCTATCAACTCACATAATTAATGTGTGTGTGTGTGTGTGTGTGCGCGCGCACATGTGTGTGTGGTGGGAATATTTAAGATCTCTTAAGATTGTCTAAGATTATAAGATAGATCTTAGCAACTTTTAAATACAGAATATAACACTGTTAACTACAGTCTCCAAAACTTACTCAGCTTATAACTGGACGTTTGTACCCTTTGATTAACAGCTCCCCATCTTACCCCTTAGCTCTGGCAACCACCATTCTAGTCTCTGTTCCTATGAGTTCAGCTTTTTTAGATTCCACATATAAGTGAGATCCAACAGTATTTGTCTTTCTCTGCCTGACTTATTTCACTTCATGTGATGCCCTCAAGTTTCACCCATGTTGTCACCAATGACACGATCTCCTTTTTCATGTCTGAATAATATTCCACCATGTATCTATATACACCACAGTACACGCGTGCGCGCACACACACACACACACAAACACACATTTTTCTTTATTCATTCATCCACCAATGGACATTGAGGTTGCTTCCATGCCTTGGCTACTGTGAATAATGCTGCAGTGAGGTCCCAGAACTTTAGATAAAACCCAACGCAGAGGACAAGTGCACTGAGTAGCCTGACATGGTAAATCCAACAGGGGGAGCCAGCCACCTCACTGAAGGGCTTCTGGAAAGGCCAGAATCAACTTTCCTGAATCAATATAAAGGAAGGAGTAAGAGCGAGGAGTTTAGCCAGGAGGGGAGGGCAGTGTTCATGGAAAGAGCCTATCCCTTCCCTTAAGTCATAGCCGGGACTCCAGGAGAATCATTCATAAAGCCCAGGGATTCCAGCCATACGGAATACTGGCATTGAATTCCCCTACGGTTGGCTTCATGGGCCACGGGATTGCAAATGTTGCCTGGGACTAAGGAAAAGAGCCCTGGAGAGGACACGGGCCTGGGAGACAGAGGAGCAGCAAGGCAGCCCGCGCTGTGCCCAGTGGCATGTGAGGGTGTGCGAGGTTTCCTTGGGTGGACTGGATGCTAAGAAGGTAACTTGGCTTCAAACTAGGCTTCAGCCATCTTCCCTGCTGAGGCCACCCCCTCAGGTAAGTGGCCCCAGCAGCCACTGATGGGAGTGAGGACTGAAGCAAGGTCAGAGGAAGAGGTTTCGCTGGAGCCAGATCTCCATGCAGGAAAGTGTGTGGGGAGAGACTCCCAAAGTGGCCTTGGAGGGACTTGCTCCCACAGCCCACAGGAGAGCCAGCTTTAGAAACCTGCCTCGGAGGGAACTGACCACAAACCAGTTAGCTAGAGAAGCAGCCACAACCCACGGGGAGAGGATAGATACCTCCTCTTGGAACTCAATAAGGAAGAGCCTCTGCCTCCTCCCCACGCCCGCCCTCCCACTCCCAACCCTCACCTAAGCTCCAGGAAGAGGGACAGCCACAAGGAACCCAGGCGGCCCCCAGAGCCACCACTTCTCCTGCCCTGGTGGGGCAGAGAGAGCTCAGATCTGAGAGAGACACTATAAAATTAACCAGGCTAAGGCTCACATACTAGAATGAGACTGCTAATAACCAGCAGGAGCTGAAAAGCTGCAGGACTTGGCCTGAAGGTCACCAACGGGGCGCTCCCATGAGGCCTCGGGAAGAGCCATATAATATCGTTGGGGAGCCAATACTGAAAAAGAAAAAAAAAAATCTTTTCATGGTGATACCATGAACGGAGACTTCCCATTCAGCCAGTTCCAATTTACTCAAGATTATTTACCTACTGTGTGCCTGGTTGTAGGTCTATTAAGTGAGAAAAGGCAACTGGAGTCATCATATTTCAGGAGCCCACATATTTAAGGGGGAGGAGACTCAGACATAGGAACCAACAATTTTAATATTCTACAATCGGGTTACATGAGGTTCAGCAGAGACACAATAATACTTATATCAAATAGACTTTTCTATGTTTCAATTTCCTCATCTATAAGATGCACCCAGCTCAGATGATGGTTGGCTGGAGTAAATGAGCTATTTTGTGTAGAACAGTGCCTGGCACTGTAAACTGGACACTTATTAGTGTTTAATACTATAGTTATTATTGTTATCTTATGTTAGATAGCTAGGCGCTGTTCCAAGCAGGCTAAACGCTTGATTATCTCAACAATTCTATGAAATAGGTACTATTTATTATTCCCATTTTACAGAGGAGAGAACTGAGGCACAGGAAGGATGAGCAGCTTGCCCAGAGACACAAGTAGAACTGAGATTCAAACCGAGGCTGCCTGAATCCAGGGCCTGCACTCACTCTGCAGCTCACGGGTCTAGAGCGGCCAGTTTTGCTGGGTACATCCCGGGAACACAAAAGCTAAAGTGGTTTTTTCCAAAACAGCGACCGATAAAATGTAGTCCTAAAATAACTTGCAACAAAGAGTTCTGGCTCTGTCTGAACTTTCTAAATAACGTTAGCATGAATTCTTCAATCCTATTTCAAATTAGAAAAGGCAAAAATTCATTCAGGGGAGTCCTGGGTGTGCAGATGCAAGCTCCCTAGCTGGTATGAGGGGCCCACCCTGGCATGTGGATCCTTCAAACCTGCCTCTGGCTCTTTCTTGCAGGAAGCTGCATCCTGCCCCTCAGCCAGGTACCCTGCTTGATTTGGATACCATGCCCTCCAAAGGGGAATTTCAGGTCCTCGAAGTATAGCCTGGGCAAGCAATGCTTGCTCTTGGTGTTTATATAACCATCCCAGCTCCAAAACAAGGGATGCTGGTCCTCTGTAATTACAGGCTTGTAGGCCTGTCGCTGGGGAGAGAAAACAAGGATAATAGCTCCATCTGCCTGTGGAATCCAAACTCTCTCTAGAAGCCCAAGAAAGCTCCCAGAAAAGGAAGCAGGAGGCCAGGTCCCCTAGCACCACCATTCAAAACATGCATTTTTATTAAATAAACAGAATTTGGCTGCTTCTAAACTGAGCATGACTGTGGCCTTGCAAATGACATCATCACATCTGGATAGCATTTTGTTAAATTGAGAACTCCTTTAAGTTCCCAACCACATAAATCCCCCCCCAAACATGTTCTTTAATTCCTCAAACATGTCCTTTAATCAAGAACAGCAAGAGTTCAACTTGGGAAGCATAAAAAAGGCACACTCATTAATCCATACCATGTATCAGGATTCCAGATATCAAAATCTTGCTTCTCTTTTACACACCAATAAATTGTGACCTGGTGTCCAGTATTCCCATGCAGAGTTGGCAGTCCAGGCTTTTAATTCTACTGCATTTCATCAATTCTAAGATGAACACCCTTTTCATTCTTAATATCTTTGAATTCAACCTGCACCTTATAATCCCTGGGATCTTAGAGTCAATGAAGCACAGACTCATGACTGAAACTCATGTACCCCGTCAATTGTACTCTTCAATCTCTCCCTGATGGTTCCTCACCTTCTCCACTGCCTCCCCCAACTAGAGCTGTCAGCATCGCCTGCCTGGAAGTCTGCAGGAGGGACTTAACATGCTCCCCCATCTCCAGCTTGAACCCCTCCAACACATCTACCTTATTGCTTCTAGACGCATATCTAATCATATCTAATTGTTGGATCTGGGGGATAGGTAAATGAAGATTCTTTTCACTATTTTTTTTTCTATTTTTGGCAGGTATCTTGGTTCAGGCTGCTGTTAACAAAATCCCCTAGACTGGGACCTTAAACAATAGAAATGCATTTTTCCACAGTTCTGGCGGCTGGGAAGTCCAAGATCAAGGTCTGGCAGTGTCCGGTTTCTGGTAAGAGCTCTCTTCCGGACTTGCAGACAGCCGTCTTCTCACTGTGGCCTCACATGGCAGACACCTGACCTCATTTCATCTGAATTCCCTCCTATCTCCAAATGCAGTCACATTGGAAGTTAAGGCTTCAACATATGAATTTCAGGGGGACACAATTCAGTCCACAGCAGTAGGTTTGAAAATATACATAACAGGGGTGTCTGGGTGGCTCAGTCAATTGAGCATCTGAGTCTTAATCTCAGGGTCATGAGTTCAAGTCCCATGTTGGGCTCCACGCTGGGTGTGGAGCCTACTTCAAAAAAAAGGAAAATATACATAATAAAATTTGTAACACATCAATGGGGATGCCCCAGACTGTTAACAAAGGCTACCTCTCTGTTGGGGGGGGGGTGATTTGGATAGACACAGAAGAGAGCCATGAAAGGGGACTTTTACTCTTTAACTATAAAATGACCCAGGGTTATTTAAAAGTTTGGCAAGAGTTGCTTTTGTCATTTTTATAATAATTTTCCAAAACACTTCAAGGCATCTCTTCCATACTGGTCTAACACTCAAGCTCACTGTCATGGCAACACAAAGCCCCTGCCTCCCCAAAGCCTCATCAAGAGCCTTACACACCCTCTGTTCCAGCTCCTCCAAACCACATGCAGTTCCTGGAAGTGGCCACCAGCTTCATGCCTCTGTTGCATGCACTGTTCTTGTCTGGAATGCCCTTCCTTGCCTTGTAAACTCCTACTCTCCCTACAAAACCCAGCTCAAATGTCATCTCTTCTGCAGAGACTTCTCTGAGCATCGCCTCCCAATCCCTGCAGCCCTATGCTCATGGTTCCACCACAGCACTGATCTCACTGTATTATAATTATTTGTCTGCAGAGCCGTCCCTCCCAACAGATTAAAGCCTTGAAAATCTGTATTAGAATTCATTCGTCTTGGTATCCATAGAGCCTAATCCAGTGGCTGCCACATCTCGGTGGTTCATTACGTATATACAGTGTGACTAACACTAATGAAATGGATTTTCTGTTCATGAAACTGTGTTTGGTGAATTTAATTCCAAATACAATCCAGCTGACTGGAAGGAGAACTGAGTAAGCTTTTGAAAAAGGTAATTTCAAACTAAAAAAAAAAAAGGTCTGCTTTCACACAATATATAACTAAGTCTGTAGTCATTTTGTCCTAAAAAATAGTCTAGATCTTAGGTACCTATTGCTCACAATACTCTCTGGGGCCACATTTTTTTAAAGATTTATTTACTTTTTTGAGATGGGGCGGGGCAGAGGGAGAGAATATTCAAGTAGACTTTCACTGAGCGCAGAGCCCGATGCAGGGCTCGATCCTATGACCCATGAGATCAGGACCTGACCCGAAACCAAGAGTTGGGTGCTTAACCAACTGTGCCACCTGGGCGTCCCTCTGGGGGCATTTTTTAAAAAGAAAACAGATTCACAGTCCTCACCCAGGCTTACTGAATGAGAATCTCCAAGGACAGAATCCCCAAATCTATAAAATCTTAAAACATCCCTGGGAATGCTGACGCAGTCAGTCCAAGGACAGAAGTTTTGGGACCCCTGTTATGTGAAAAAATACAAAAAGTTTACGTCAATACATTCATAATACTATGATGTCAATCTGTGTTTTGGTCTTATATTTACAGTAAATTATGGACTAACTAACATATCATTTGAGAACTTGCTGCGTCACACTGAGGGAATCAGACATTAGAAACAGGTGCCCCGACATCACGTACCTGTACTGGAAAAATATGAGGAAAACCCAAAGAAGTTAGGGAGAAGGCTCTGCTAGAAAGAACTCACAAAACAGAAGGCACAGATAAATGAGGGAACCACTACAAACTTCCTGCTTTATTATAAGCTTCAGATAAGGGGCAAACCACTCAACCTACACTGGCCTGGATATTTTCCATCTGCTGCTTGAGATCTCCACCCTTCTCCATCCTCTTTGTCACCTGAGAGGCTGACCCATGTGAACTGCATCTGTGGGTCCCCTGCTTGTAGCTCTGGTTCGATGAGGCCAGGGGAAGAAAGACAGATCTGAGGGGTGAGACAGGGTGAAGGGAGAACACTTATTCCTGCCGTCACCTCCCCCCCCCGAAGGCCATGGCAGCTGTCAGTGGACCCCCTCCTGTAGCTTTCTCCCTGGGTCTGCTCACGCCCTCCCTCCCCTCATTCTTTAGGCTTAGGGGCTGTAAAAGTTTTCCTATTGCTGTTGTAACTACCTACCACCAACCTGGTGGCTTAAAGCAACACATTTATTATATTACAATTTTGTAAGTCAGGAGTTTAAAATGGGTTGGCAGGGCTGCATTCCTTCGGGAGGCCTTAGGGGAGAATCCATTTCTTCACCTTTCCCAGTGTCTAGAGTGCCTGTGTTCCTTGGCTCGTGGCCCCACACAGCTCTGACCTCTGCTTCCATCATCCTATGGTCTCTGACCATCCAGCCTCCCTCTTGGAAGGACTGCTTGGTTCCAGCCACCACGGTCTTTGGTCCAGGCCACCTCAACAGAATTTTTATTCTGTCTAGTCCACAGCAGCAAATCAGATCACATCTATTTAGGACCCCTTGGTGGGTTTCCATTACACTTCAAATAAAACCCAATTTCTTACTAAGAGCAAATAAGATCCTTCATGGTCTGCTCCTGCCTATCCTTCTGGTCCCATCTCATCCCCCCTCCCCATCCCTGTTATGCTCCAGCCACACCCATCCTCTTTGAGCCCCTCCAACTTGTTGAGCTCTTTCCCACCTCAAAGCCTTTGTCTGTATTGTTCCCCTTCCTAGGCTCTTCTTACCACCGGGTCTTAAATGTCACCTACTCAAGGAAGCCTTCCTTTCCTACCCCATGCAAAGTAGGATCTGACCTCCCCATTCCTTTCCCAATTCCATTATTCTGTATCTCAGCCCTCTGATTATTTCCTTGGTGGCATTTCTTACAATGAGTAATGATTTCATTTGTTTCTTTGGGTCTTAATGTATTCCCTACTAGATTGAAAAATCCATGGGACGCCTAGGTAGCTCAGTTGGTTGAGCATCTGCCTTTGGCTCAGGTCATGATCCCAGGGTCCTGGGATCCAGTCCTACAACAGGCTCCTCGCCCTGCCTGCCACTCCCCCTGCTTGTGAGTGCATGCTCGCTCTCTCGCTCTCTCTCTCTCTGGCAAGTAAATAAAATCATTAAAAAAAAAAATTCCAGGAGCAAAAGTCTTATGTCTGGTCTAATAATGTCTCCCTACAGCCACTGAGTCTGACAAAGCAAGCCCTTATTATAATATTTGTTGTATGTGGTATATGGCCATTTCTTAGACTCGAGGAGGCAAGACTGCAGACTTTATTGCAGTGTGGGTCAGTTCCCTTCACTTGCTTACCAACCCTCTAATCTGGCCAGCTGTCACCATCACTCCAGCCCCACTACAAGGCTACATGTACCACATGCACTGGGTAGAAATCCTCACCACCACTATTCATTTAGATACACTAGCTACTCAGGAACACCAAGCACTGTGTGTCTTACATAGCACAGATGAGAGGCATCGCCTACTTCATATTGAAGAACAGCATTATGTTACTTATACATGTAAACAACAGCAAGAATTCATTGTGATCCTTATTACGGGCCAGGAACTGTGATAAGTCTGTTACACTTCATCTCATGAATCTTCACAACAGCCCCACAATGCTATAGCATACCAAAAAAGAATACAGGTTCTAGAATCACACTGATTTGGGTTCAAATGCCAGTTCTGCTACTCTTGCAAAGTTCCTTAACATCTCTGTGCTTCCATTTCTTCAAGGGTGGAATGGGGGTAACAGTCATTACTATATCTTAGCATTGTCGAGGGGAGTACAGGAGATCATGTCTGTGATGTGCTTCGCTCGGCGTCTGGCACGCAGAAAGTGGTCCATAAATGCCAGATGCTTCTTCTTAACTTGCTCTTCTGCGGGACACGTTAGGGCCTGCAGCACCCAACTCTGCATTGAACACGGAGGGAGAACGAATGATCCGGGCTGAGCTCCTGCCCTTTGGGAGCACACAATCAGAGACTGCTGCGAGCACATACTTAGAATTCAGAAGACAGTGAATGTGTTCCTCCAAGTGGCTGCATTCAATTTTATGGTGCAAAGCACAGTAAACCCATGTTCTCATTTCCTCTTCTACCAAAATAGCTATCTCTGCTCCCTGAAGAGGCCCTGGATTATTATAGTCCCTTGAATACCCTGAAATTCTCAGGAGAGAAGGAATGTTTTTTTAAAGCAGACACAGCTTGGAGCTAGAAGACAAAAGGTTAAATTCTCTTAAGCTACGACAATGTAACTCATTTCCTGTTTTTCTCAACTGTCTAGACACAGATCTCATAAGCATTAGCCATGAATCCCACCATCATGTTAAAAATAGAAGGTTTAAATATGAAATGCTGTGGCGGAGGAAAGATTGTAGGTTTCTACCTTCATCCACAAAATGACTACTTTGAAACAGGACTTTTTGTCTTTGGTGTCAGCTTTCCCCTAAATTCTGTGATGCTGTATTTCAACGGCAGGAGTAGAGAACACTGCTTTTTCTACAGAATATATCTGCCCCTCAGTAAAGTGAATGCAATTTTCCCTCGAGGTTTTAAAACCATTTGAAACGAACGTACGGCAGCTTCTCTTAACAAGGAATGTGGTCACACTTCAAAGTGTTCAGGTTATTGCAGAGACTAACATTTCATCCTAAATCAATTTGTGCAACAGAAAGGCCATACAGATTCGACATGCTTACTTTCTCTTCTTATACCTTCCCCTTCCATAAAGTTGCCTGACAAATGTTTTGTTCTGAAAATATATTTTTTCTGGAAAATGCATTTTTTTAAAACTCCTGTAAAAATTCCTGGGCAGTGTTACACAGGTGTGGGGGATCTATCATGACAAGTTTCCCAAATTTATTGGACCACAGAGCCCTTTTATCATAAGGCTTTTAACACCTCCCCACGCAGTATTCCATGGAATAGCAGTTGAGGAAACATGCATTGGATACCTCTATGATTCTTTCTTTCTGGATGCAGAATTAACATAAGGTTAGGCCTCTTCTTTGACAACCTCGCCTATCTGAATTATAACATAAAATTGGAAGTAAACTAGTACTATTGACTCTGCAATGCTGCAATGAACCTGTTGTTCTCTTTATTATTGGGAGGCAGACAGATGCCTGCCTTACAGATACTCATGAATTTACTTTAGAAGGAATGTATTCATCATGGCTTCTCACATCAGAACAGACACACATTGAAATAAATGTAGATGTGCGTGTGTGTTAGTATGTGTACAAACACTTCCTAGTTCTGTCCGCTAAAAGGACCAAGAAGCAATGAGCACACCCACTACCAAGATCTTGGTTTCAAAATCGATACTATGATAAAAGGAACTAATGCTTTTCCGAAAAAAGTTTGATCGCACGGTTGGGGCAAGGAAAATACAAGATGAGCCTGGGGGAAAAAGGAAAGTGTCAAAAAGTATGAAGTACTCACGAATGATGGAGCATGTTCAAAGGATACAGGACCCAACCTAAGTAAGCTTCTAATGGGCAAAGCAGGGACAATTTGAGCAACAAAATAAATAATGATAGTATGAGACTATAACCCCCAAAATAAAATAAATATGCATAAGCCCATCCTAATATAAATACATAAACGAGGAAGAAGGAACAACTCTTCCTGACAGAGAAATTACAATTAATAAATGTACAAGGCATGAAGGATATAGAAAATTCCCAATAAGCAAACACCACAGTAATATCTTCCCATCCCCCACACTCAACAGCTAACCATCCCAATCATTTAAGATAAACTAAGTCCAAAGCATCCTTGAATGAGCAGATAAGTAATGAACCACAAGGTGGCGGCAGAGAGGGGACAGACAGATGGGAAGAAGGAAGACATTCTGGCTAATTAATGGTTAAGAATATGCATGTACCCATCACCGGCCTATCCCAACCCCCCACCACCCTCCCCTCTGAAGCCTTAAGGAGGGCATGTACTGGGGCGCCTGGGTAGCACAGTCGTTAGGCATCTGCCTTCAGCTCAGGGCGTGATCCCGGCGTTCTGGGATTGAGTCCCACATCGGGCTCCTCCGCTGGGAGCCTGCTTCTTCCTCTCCCACTCCCCCTGCTTGTGTTCCCTCTCTCGCTGGCCATCTCTGTCAAATAAAAAAAAAAAAATCTTTAAAAGGAGGGCACGTATTGCATGGTGCACTGGGTGTTATACGCAAGTAATGAATCATGGAACATTACATCAAAAACTAGAGATGTACTGCATGGTGACTAACATAACATAATAAAAAATTATTATTAAGGGGCGCCTGGGTGGCACAGCGGTTAAGCGTCTGCCTTCGGCTCAGGGCGTGATCCCGGCGTTGTGGGATCGAGCCCCACATGAGGCTCCTCTGCTATGAGCCTGCTTCTTCCTCTCCCACTCCCCCTGCTTGTTCCCTCTCTCGCTGGCTGTCTCTATCTCTGTCAAATAAATAAATAAAATCTTTAAAAAAAAATTATTATTAAAAAAAAAGAATATGCATGTACCTTCAGCTCTGCAACTTTCTCACAGTGACCTGGGCAACTTATTCTTTCTCTTTCTCCTCAACTGAAAAAAATGAGTTTTAATTACTGTAATGGGATGAAGAGTGTACCCCCCAAATTCACATCCACTCACAACTTCAGAATGGGACCTTTTTGGGAAACAGGGTCTTTGCAGGTATAAATAAATTATGATAAGGTCATACTGGCTTAGGGAGGGCCCTGACTCCAATGACTGGTGTCCTAATAAGAAGAGAGGACACACAGAGAAACAGAGAAGGCCATGTGAAAACAGAAAGAGATCCTAGTGATCTAACTGCAGGCCGAGGGACAAACGCCAAGGATCACTGGAAACCACCAACAGCTAGGAAGAGGCAAGGAAGGAATTTTCCCTCGAGCCTTCAGGGGAAAGATGGCCCTGCTGACGCCTTGATTTCAGACGTCCAGCTTCCAAAACTGTGAGAGAACCACCTTCTGTTGCCTTAAGCCATCGAGTTCGTGATCATTTGTTTTGGAAGCCTGAAACTCAGAGTAAGCAATACAGAAGGCAATGTATATAAAAGGGCTAGCAGAGCGCAATTCATCATCTTTGAGCCACATCATGGCTCTGCTTTAGTCAGAAGGAAGGAGGAGGAAGGTCAGGCTTGATTACACTGTTTCTCAGCTTCGGATATTTTAGCACCAGCTGGCACACTCCCTGCCTTTTCCCTACCCACAACTACTCTGAGTCACTGCCCAGCTACCAGGAACTCTCAAATTCTGGAAAACAGCCTCCACCGCTATCCATTTCAGGAGTGGGAGTGGGATAAGACCCCTATCAAACAGTAACACTACAGAGCAGTACATACAGATTTGAACTGATCCTTCTATCTCATCAGCTAAAAAATGTTCTCTGGGCATGAGGTCATTGTTATGGAGTTGAGCTCCCCAAAAAGACAGGTTGAGGCCCTCATCTCCAGTACCTCAGAACGTGTGACCTTATCTAGAATTAGAGTCATTGCAGATATGATTAGTCAATTTAAGATGGGATCACACTGGAGTAGGGTGGGCCCTTAACCCAATGACTGGTGTCCTTACACAAAGAAGAGGCAGAAACACACAGGGAGAGGAAAACGATGTGAGATGTGACCGTGGAGACAGAGATTTGAGCGATACATCTACAAACCAAGGAATGTTACCACCAGAGCTAGAAAAGGCAAGAAAGGATTCTCTCCCACCAGTTTCAGAGGGAGCATGGCCCTGATGATACCTTGATTTCAGAATTCTCACTTCCAGAACTGTGAGAATACATTGTTGTTGTTCTTTTAAGCTGTATTTATTTAGAGAGACAGAAACAGAGAGTGCATGAGCGGGGAGAGGGGGGGTTTGTTGCCGAGGGGAGAGAGAGAGAGAGAGAATCTCAAGCAGACTCCCCACTGAGCATACAGCCTAACATAGGGCACGACACAGGGCTTGATCCCAGGACCCTGAGATCATGACCTGAGCTGAAATCAAGAGTTGGTCACTTAACCAATTGAACCAGCCAGGCACCCCTGTTGTTTTGAACCAGTTTGTGGCACTTTGTTTTGCAGGCCTGGGAAACGTATATAACTGCTTTAACAAGGCTAAGTTTTGACAGGTGGTGTCCCTGCTCTCCAAAAGTTAACATTATGAAATAAGTGGATACAGTCAGCATAGGTACCCTTGTAAGTGTCTGTGGTGGTCATTCTCTATTTACACATACGCTTCTCCATTTTCTACCCTTCTCTGCGGCCTGCAGGGCTGATTCCTGAAGACTGCAGTAGCCAGGCTCCCTTGTCCTTAGCTTCTGGTGGGTTTGGCCAGTGAGAGACAACAACTGGGAATTTGAAGGTAGAAGACATAAGGTTGGAGATTTCTTGCTCTCTCCCTGCCTCAGCGTTCTGGCAATGTCTTCATCTCTCTACCACTACAGCTCCCGTTGGGCACCCCTACCCACTCTCACCCGACATCTTCAGCTCTCTCTAAGCTCCATGACACATTTTCCTCCTTTTTCTCCTTCAGCCCTTGGGGTGAAAGAGCTTCCCTCTGCTGCCAGTCCCTGAAAGCCTCAACATCCCTATTGGTTCTCTCTATCCCTGCCTACCATGGAATGCATGTTTGTATCCCCCCAAAATTCATATGTTGAAGCTCTAACCCACAATGTGATGGAATTTGGAGATGGGGCACTTGGAAGGTAAATAGGTATAGATGAGATCATGAGTGCAGGGTCCTCATGATGGGATGGGTGCCCCTTTAAGAAGAAGAGAGACTAANTGGGGCACTTGGAAGGTAAATAGGTATAGATGAGATCATGAGTGCAGGGTCCTCATGATGGGATGGGTGCCCTTTTAAGAAGAAGAGAGACTAGGGGCGCCTGGGTAGCGTAGTCGTTAAGCGTCTGCCTTCGGCTCAGGGCGTGATCCCGGCGTTCCGGGATCGAGTCCCACATCGGGCTCCTGCGCTGGGAGCCTGCTTCTTCCTCTCCCACTCCCCTGCTGCACTACCCTCTCGCTGGCTGTCTCTCTGTCACATAAATAAAATAAAATCTTTAAAAAAAAAAAAAGAAGAAGAAGAAGAGAGACTAGAGCTATCTCTCTCCATGTGAGGACAAATCTACAAGCCAGGAAGAAAGCCCTCATCAGGAACCAGCTGGCCAACACCTTGATCTTGGACTTTTTAGCCTCCAGAACTGTGAGAAATAAACGTCTACTGTTTAAGCCACCCAGTCTGTGGTATTTTTTTCATAGCTGCTCAAGCTAAAACACTGTCCACCTGGGTATATAATCCCTTCATTAAGTCCTCTTCAAAATCCCAGGTAAATATGCCTTAGATTTCCTTCCAAGACCCTGATTAACACAGTGGCCGTGTTGCAAAACCAAAGAGATATAAACCTGACCTAGGCTAAATTCCGTAAGGGTGACTCAAAACTGCAGTTGTCTCTCCAGGACACTGGACTCCTAATTACAATAATTAATTAGTTTATGAACTGCAAGGGTCCATTCAAGTCCAATAAACCCAGAAAACTACCTTTAACAATAATTGAAGAAGTGCCTTAACTCCAGGTTCTAGGAAGACCACAAAATAATGCACTAGAAATTATTGAACCCAAATTCTACAAAATACATGCCCAATTCACCTCAAAATTGTCAAGGTCATGAAAAACAAAGAAAGATTGAGAAACCGTCACAGACCAGAGGAGACTAGAGACATAACAACTGAATGCATTGCGAATAAATTGAATAAATTGAATTGTAGAACAGAAAAAGGACATTGGTGGAGAAAATCTGGTGAGATCCAAAAAAGTCTAGAGCTTAGTTAATGGTAATGTACCAATGTTGGTTTCTTGGTTTTGACAAAAGTACCATGATAATGTAAGATGTTAACATCAGGGGAAATTGAAAGTGGGTAAGGGAAATATAGGAACCCTACAACTTTTCCGTAAATCCAAAATATTACAAAAGTAAAAACTTTACTTGAAAAAATGATTAGCCCTGCATTATGGAGTAGGAACTATATGCAGGTCAAGGAACAGTTCATTTAAGCATAAATAATTTGTTTACAAAAAGGAATATTACAAACTGGCTTCCTTGTATAAATTTGATATGCCTCTCCAAGGATATTAAAAACCCTTCAAACAGAGCTGGGAGAAGTTATGCTGAGAGAAGAGTCAAGGCAAAAGATACTCCAGGCACAAAGGCATACCCATTCCATTAGCAAGAAAGAAAACACTCAACAAAGAAACTACAAAACAAAGCATTACCTTAACTCCTCCACAATTGCCATTGTTCAGCCCAAAAGAAGGTGCTATTGAATGTCTCAGCGACTGGCAAAAGCCATGTCTCTTTTTACCCTATTTTCTGTGTTTCTTGAATGTAGCACTTAGGTTACTGAAATGGCAAAACCTTTAGTTTCAACCGAAGTGGAATGCCCCAGGGGAGGCACTAAGAAACAGCCCTGCAGAGAGCAGCTTCAGATGGAACACGGACTCCTTCAGACATCTAGCCATCACCCTCAGTCTTTAAGGCCTCCTTCCTTTCATGAGATGACATGTCCATCTCATCAGGTATTAGCCCGGAGCAAAGAGCAGTGGACACAAAGGGTCTCTGTGGGTCATGGTAAGAATAAGTTCACATGGGCCCTTGACGACATGGAAAGTGTCTCACAGTCCCTTATGCCTCTCCAAACTCCTAGCAGAGCCAGGGCAGACATACATATTTTTGTTGATGCTACTAAAAGAAAATGAGATTCCACACAGAAACATACATAGCAGGGACTTGTCTCTAATACATACCTGGATTCCCTTGGCCTGCTTAGTGCTGCTATGGTAGGCACTCAATAATCACTTGCTGGTGAATTAATTAGCTTGTCAATCAACAGCTGCCCCTAGACATTGATGACATCTTAAGAAAAGGTGTTATTAGGTCCCCATCCAATAGTCTCAAGGTTTTATTCACATTTTTGTATTTTTACTCTGACCTCTCCATCTCATTCAAAAATTTATTATATGCCTCCCAATCTACCTTATAAAGAATGTCTGTAACTTCACCATTTTTCCATCCATAAAAAAATAGATATGAGGATTTTTAAAAAAGATTTTATTAATTTATTTGACAGAGAGAGAGGCAGCGAGAGAGGGAACACAAGCAGGGGGAGTGGGAGAGGGAGAAGCAGGCTTCCCGCTGAGCAGGGAGCCCGATAGGGGGCTTGATCCCAGAACCCTGGGATCGTGACCTGAGCCGAAGGCAGACGCTAATGACTGAGCCACCCAGCCGCTCCAATATATGATGATCTTTGACAAGGTTGCCAATACCACTTAATGTGAAAAGAACAGTCTCTTCACAAATGGTGTTGTTGTTGGTGCTGGATGTCTACAAGCAAAAGAATAAAGTTGGACCCTTACCTTATACCATATACAAAAAATAACTCAAAATGGAATAAAGACTTAAATATAAGACCTAAAACTGTAAAAACTCCTAGAAGAAAATGCAGGGGAAAAACTTTATGTCATTGGACTTAGCAATGACCTCCTGGATAGGACACTAAAAGCACAGGCCACAAAAGCAAAAATAGACAAACTTAAAAGTGTTTGTGCATCAAAAGGCACAATCAACAGAGTGAGATGCAACCCATGGAACAGGAGAAAATATCTGCAAATCATTAATGTGATAAGGAGCTAATATCCAGAATATATAAAGAACTCAAACAATTCGACAATGAAAAAATCAAATAACCTGATTTTAAAGTGGACAAAAGACAGTGCTGAAAGCCTGCAGGGATCAAAGAAAAAAAAAGGAAGAAAGAAAGAAAGAAAGAAGAAGAAGAAGAAGAAGATAGATAGAGAGATAAGAAGAAGATAGATAGATAGATAAAACAGACATATCTCCAAAGATGATATACCAATGGCAACAAGCATATGAAAAGGTACTCCACATCACTAAACATCCAGGAAATGCAAGACAAAACCACAATGAGATATCACCGCACATCCATTAGGATGGCCAATATTAAAAAACAAACAAACAAAATACCCAGAAAATAACAAGTGTTGGTAAGATTGTGGAAAAACTGGAACTCTAGTACAGTGTTCGTGGGACTGTAAAACAGCATAACCATTATGGAAAATGGTATGGAGGTTCCCTCAAAATTAAAAATAGAAATATCCTGGGGCGCCCGGGTGGCACAGCGGTTGAGCGTCTGCCTTCGGCTCAGGGCGTGATCTCGGCATTATGGGATCGAGCCCCACATCAGGCTCCTCCGCTATGAGCCTGCTTCTTCCTCCTCCCACTCCCCCTGCTTGTGTTCCCACTCGCTGGCTGTCTCTATCTCTGTCGAATAAATAAACAAAATCTTTAAAAAAAAAAAAATAGAAATATCCTGCAACCCAGAAATCCTACTTCTGGACATATATACAGAAGACTTGAAATCAGGGTCTCAAAGAGTTAGTTGCACACCCACATTTATAGCAGCACTATTCACAACAGCCAAGAGAGCAAAGCAACCCAAATACTCATCATCAGGTGAATGGATAATCAAAATGTGGTATACACATAAAATGGAATATTATTCAGCCTTAAAAAAGGAAGGAAATCCTGTCAAGTGCTACACAATAGGGATGAACCTCAAAGACATCATGTTACATGAAATAAGCCATCACAAAAAGAAAATACTGCACACCTGCACTTAGATGAGGTATCTATAGTAGTCAACTCAGAAATAATTAGTGAAATAGTGGCCACCAGAGGCTGGGGCACGGGGGAGGTAAATATTGTTCTTCAATGGGTAAAGAATTTCTGTTTTGCAAGATAAAAATGTTCTGCACAGGGCGCCTGGGTGGCTCAGTCATTAAGCGTCTGCCTTAGGCTCAGGTAATGATCCCAGGGTTCTGGGATCGAGCCCCGCATCGGGCTCCCTGCTCAGCAGGAAGCCTGCTTCTTCCTCTCCCACTCCCCCTGCTTGTGTTCCCTCTCTCGCTGCCTCTCTCTCTGTCAAATAAATAAACAAAATCTTTAAAAAAAAAAAAAAGTTCTGCAGATCTGTTTCAAATCAATGTGAATATACTTAACACCATGGAATTATACACTTAAAACTGGTTAAGATAATAAATTTTGTGTTATATAAAACACATGCATACATAATTTTTTAATTCATTGATACTTGGTAGGAGAAGAGGCATACTTCCTATCCTACTGTTTTGTTTGGAGGCCATTTCAGATCTTTGTCTCCCAAGGTCCTTTCTCACCTCATCTCCCGACCTCATGGCCACCTCCTTGTTCCTGGTCCCTTGTTTCATGTGTTACCTCTCACTTATACCCCTGAACCTGTCTCTTGTATTCACTGGTCCTCTGGCCTTCACCCACCTCTCCCTTTCTTCCTTGCCTGCAAATTCTACAGAATTTGTTCTTCTTCTAAGTGCCCTGGGAAAGCCCTTAGAAGTTGCATATGAAAATCAGACCCTTAGCAATATTCTACACTCAAGATATTAAGGCCAAATTTTAAGAGATTGATAAAACATCTAATGCAAAAACTTTCATATTAAATAAGCACTTTAAAAATTATTCCAAACATCAAATAGCATTTAAACCTCATTACATTAACAATCTTATGACACCATCCTGTACCACAGAATATGTGATAAAACTTTCATACGGTATCTGGTGGGAATATAAATTGGTATGAACCTTTAGAGAAGCAATCTGGCGGGGCGCCTGAGTAGCTCAGTCAGTTAAGTGTCTGCCTTCAGTTCAGATCATGATCTCAGTGCCTTTGGCTCAGGTCATGATCTCAGGTTCCTGCGATCGAGCCCCACTTCTGGCTACCTGCTCATCAGGGAGCCTGCTTCTCCCTCACCCTCTGCCCCTTGCCCCCGCTCATGCTTGCTCTCTCTCTCTCAGATAAATAAATAAAATCTAAAGAAAGGAAGAAAGCAAAGCAAAGCAATTTGGCAGTATGTTTTGAAAACCATAAAAATATCCATGCCCTTTGACCTATTAACCCCAATGCCAGGAATTTGCTCTAAAGAAATTACAGTATAAAAGAAAAAAAAAGGCTTACGTATAGATGTTTATGTCCGAGTTATTTCTGTACTACTGTGTGGACATTATCAAAACATACTTCGTCATTTTTCTCCCACCATCCCTTTAAAATTTAATCAGTTTGGGGAAGAGGGGAAGAGCAGCAAGAAGAAAGGAGGTTGTCCTTGATTCTAGATGAGAACTATCACAGGACCCTGCCTGCTCCAGTCACATTCTGGTAATGACACTTTAATGGTAACATCAAGTCACAAACATGGTCTAAATAGAGTCTTTCAATGTGTTATGACGTTCATTATATTAAGCAACAATTCTGGTTTCATTCCAAAGATTTCTCTCCCACTTTTCAGCTAGAGCCACCAGTTCAGTGAGAGCGGCGAGGGAAAGCAAGGGCTCATATGCAGTCAACTTCTCTCTCCCAGCACCCCTTCATATTTCCTCCCCCACTCACCGGCTGCTGTTTTGAATGCCACGTCAAAATGGATGGAAGGCAAAGAGGTAAGTGGTTATGTCTGGAAATACTCTAACTGGCTTGTGACAGGTCCCGTTGTAAGCTGACTTTGTGCTCACTGGGCTCTGCAGCTCTCTAAAACTGCCCCTCGCTTGTGGCACTCCTCGTGGGATCTGTGGAGGTCCCCATCTCTGGGGACCTCTCTAATCTGAGTTCTCAGAACAAGGGACAAGCAGTCCCTCCCAGCTGCCACGGCCTCCTCTGCCCTGGTCCCTGGCACTCCTCTCCACTCGGACTCCATCGTTGCAAGTCCTCACCCTCCCAGAGGGTCGTCTTGGCCAGGACTTAAATGACTCCTGCCGGAACAGATAAACAAACTGTGTGTGGGTATACAAGGGCATACTACTAAGATACAAAAGCGAATGAACTACTGATACAGGCAAAAACATAGATGGACCTCAAGGATGTTATGACCGGTAGAAAAAGTCAATCTCAAAAAGCTACATACTGCTCGATGCCATTATAGAACATCCTTGAAATGGTAAAATTACAGTGATGGCGAATAATAGACCGGGTGGTTGTGGGCGGTCGGTGGCGGGGCTGGGGGGGAGGGTAGCTGTAGCATGAGGGCATTGTTTCTTCATAGTAATGGAGCAATTACGTACCCTGATTGTGGTGGTGATTACACAAATCCACAAATCTCTACAAGTGATAAAATTACATAGTAACACACACGCGTGCATGTAAACATTAATGAAACTCAAATAAAGTCTGTAACTTAGTTCATAGTATCATACCAATGTCAATGTCAATTCCCTAGTTTTGAAAATGTACTATGGTTACATTACGTGGTACCACTGGGGAAAGCAGGGAGAAGGGCACATGGGAACTCTCTATTTTTGCAACTTGTGAATCTTAAATAATTTTTTTAAGTTCTTTTTTAAATGGCTCTGGCCCAGCTCTCTCTTCCCAGGGGGCCCACCTTTGAGACCCAGAAAACATTCTCTCATCCTTTGCCCCAACAGAGCCTGGGAGGGCAGGACCAAACCTCGCCCTCTTGGTTCTCCTTGCCCTCAACTGTAGAAAATATATTTCAGGCTCTATATGGTCCTAAGGAAGCCCCCATCATATACTTTCCAAGAAGGCCCTTCGCCTGGTGGGCAAGGGAGGAGTCACAGCATGCATGTACCCTCACGAGGCGGACTGCTTGCGTATTCAGTCTGGCTGCAGAGGTCAAGGACTTGGCCCACAGGTTTGTGAGAATTCCCCTGACGTAGTGGATACTCTAGTCTCTGCCCAGACCTCCTCTCAGGACTGAGGCACTCATTCGCACCCCGAGTCTCTCTGAAAACTGCTCTAAGTTGAAGAGAGCGATCTCACCCAAGGTCATGTCCCCTTCCCAGGGGCAATCTGCACCCAATGACCAGCCCACATAGAAGCATAAAGAGCTGGCCTCCTTGCTTCAGTAGGGGACATCTCTGCAGGACCATCTCAGCTTCAGGGCTAGTGGAGGGGCGGCTGAGGCCTTTGCAGTGAATATATCGAAGTGCAACTACTCCCTCTGCCCAGTCCTGCTTTTTTTACTCCCCCACAGGCGTGGATCCCCAAGCACTACCCCGTGTACCTCCTATACACAAATCTCCATCACAGAGTATTTCCTGGGGAGCCTGACCTCTGACACTTGGTGAACTCCGTACGTGATGGTCAGCCTCACCCTCACTTTGGAATCTGAGATCTATTCAATCTGAGTCAAAAGTGAAAAAGGAAAAGCCCTGCTTAACACCATGTAATACTTATAATAGAAATAACCAAAGAGACATTTATTAATAAATCATGGCAAATCGGTTCCATGGAATATTAAATAGCCAGTAAAAATTATGAACATTTTGCAGCAAAATACTCTGGAAAAATGACCATGTCCTAATATTCAGAGAATACAATGTTAATTCTGGACTGGGGGAATAAAAGCACTAAAGGACATCTTGGGAGTATTTGGAAAGATTTGAATATAGAATGTGTAGTACATAATATCATTGCATCAATGTTAAATTTCCTAGACATGAAAATAATGTTGTGATTATGCCGAAAAATGACTTTGCTCTTACGAAATCCTGCTGTAGTATTTATAGCCAAAGTCTCCTGATCATCTGCAACTTGCTTTTAAAGGGTTCAGCAAAGAATTTTGAGCAACAGAGAGAGAGAGAGAACTCTTTTCCTGCAAAGAGCAAGAATACTCTCTGCAGTGACCTTATTCCCATTCCTGTGCTAAATGCTCCCCCTTGTGTACCAAGAGAGCAGAATGCATTCATCAAATGCACTTTAAACCTCCTCTGTCCAATGGGAAAGAAAGACCCCAAGACTTTTAGAGAAGGCAATCAAAGGATGGCACATTTTAGTATACTCTCTCCTGACCTGCAACCAATAGTGTAGCTCCCATCCCCCACTTTGTTCTCCATGGTGTCAAAATTGGAGTTTCAGTTCTGGTGAAGGGAAGGCATAGTCCGCAAAGGGGTGGGTAGGAGGGTATCTATAGTCTTGCCTGTGAAAGGCATAGGCTCTAGATTCAAAAAGCCCCAGAAATGAATCCCACATTGTCCACTTCCTAGCTCAGTGATCTCTCTGAGCATTACCTTCCTTGTCTGTGAAGAAGGAATGATCATAGCACTTATTGTCAAAGGGTAACTGGGAAGACTAAATGAGATAATGCAGACCAAGACCTGGCCTAGGGCGTGGCCCACCACTTAAGAGTTGGAGTCCAGTATATATTAATCATTTTTATGATCTATTAACCTCTTCTCGAGGGGGCTTCTAAGAGAGTTCCTTGGAAGTCCTACTCCCTTGTAGAGCACAGTTAGAAAAATACTGCCCTGTAGTATCTGATTTGTAGACTTTAACCTTTGATGAGAATCCAATTTTTTTCCTAGAAAATCATGCTTACTAATATTACATGAAAATGAGAAATAATTTTACATGCACTGAAAAGGACTATTTCACTAGTGATCTTTCCTCATAAGTGATTTCCAAGAAAAGACATTTTGCATTCTCTGCCCATTTTTCTGCTCACCATTACGCCTCCTCTGGGTCGTCTGCTTTTGACACTTCAATCATGGTCTCCTCCAAGGCAAGTAACTCCCATGTCCCATATCAAGATGCCCAGAGAATCTCTTTCATGCTCCCCAAGGTCATGCGCCCAATTGCCTACTCTTTCTCCTTCTACCCTCTTCCTCTTGCTCTATCTCTTCCTTTCAACAAATCCTCATGGAGCATCTATTCTCTGAAAGACACAGTTCTTACTGGTCTTGGGTACAAAATTATCAAGACCATAGTTCCTGCCTTTTAGGAGTTTATAGTAGTCTACTAGGCCAGACTCTAGTAGGAAACCCAGACATGTAAAAAAGATCCAGGGAGGCATTACAGCAGACACTCAACATGGTCTAACAGAAAATGACATCAGGAGCCCACTGGGCTCAGGAGACCTGGATTAAAATCCTAGATTTGCTACAGACTGGATTTGTGAGCTTGAACAAATGAAATCACTTCTCTGGGCCTAGATAGTATTATCTGTAAACTGCCTTAGGTTGGGTTCCCCAACGTCAACCTTGAGACAGGGACTGCGGAACACGTACAGGTACAGGTAGTTTACCTGAGAGAGGATCCTGGGAAGCACCAGCAAGGAGTGAGGAGGTGAGTCAGGAGAGACAAGGAAGCAGGTCACCGAGCAGGTGCCAAGCAGGTGTGCCGTGTGGGCAGCTGGGGACCAATCCTGCTTGGGATGCCAGGGGACCTGTAGCACCTCCCTCAAGAGTTGTACCCTCTGAGTAACAAAGAAAGCTGAAGCATTCCCCCTCCAGGTCCTGAGCATCAGCTGCTAAAGACTGCTCCAGGGCAGATTAAGTCTTCTACAGTCCAGCCAAGCATGTAGAACCAGGGAAAGCCTCTCATGGACATACAAGTGCTTCATTTAGGTGAGGAAGAGTAAGGGGAGATGGGAACTATCAGGGAGGTGGGGATGGACAGCATCTGCTGTGCCTTCTGGAAGAACTGTTTTGTTGTTGTTGTTGTTGTTGTTGTTGTTGAAGATTTTATTTATTTGACAGAGAGAGAGACAGCCAGCAAGAGAGGGAACACAAGCAGGGGGAGTGGGAGAGGAAGAAGCACGCTCCCAGCGGAGCAGGGAGCCCGATGCGGGGCTTGACTCCAGGACCCTGGGATCACGCCCTGAGCCGAAGGTAGACGCTTAAGGACTGAGCCACCCAGGCGCCCCTGGAAGAACCGTTCAGCAGACAAGTGATTGACCATGAAAGCCTTGAGCATAGTAGCTAGCAGAAGCATTAAATGCACCAGAATGTGAAAGGAGGATGAAATACCTTCTCCATGACCGATGCCTGCAGGATAGAGTATGCTAACTAACCATGTTATTCTCTACTTGATTTCTTTTCAATCTTCAACTAGTACAAACCCTACCAAATCCTTGCAGAGAAACATCCCAGATGCATCCTTCCATGACCATGGCACCCTCCCTAGTCCTGACCCCATCGATTTGCATGCGGAGGCCTCTTCCCCCTGGTCTCCCCACTCTGCCAACCCCAACCTGCCAACCCCAGTCAAAGGACCCTCTGCAAAGTTCTAGTCTTCCCACAGCCCTCTGCTAAGAGTTTGCCACCATAGCTCCTTTTCTCCTATAAGATTAAGCCCTAAATCTCATCTTGTCGTTCATGACAGGCCACCCCATTACTTCCCCAGGTTCTTACTTCTATAATCCACTCTGCTTTTCAGAGGACAATGCTCTAATTTTGCCTTTGGATTTATTCCAACGTGCCTGCATCTTCATTTTGTGAGGTAGTAATTCTGGAGTCAGACCCAGGTTCAAATCACGTTCTTCTATGTATTAACTGTGCTCCTTCGGCTAAGTTGCCCATGCCTGTTTCCTCACCTGAATAATGGGGATAATACTAATTCCCACTTCATCGGGTTGTTGTAAGGATAATAATTTTATACACAGTGAGTGGCTTTGAGCAATGCCGGATACAAAACGAGTACCCAATAAATGTGAGCTATCATTATGGGTTCCCTCGAGGTGTTAAGATTCTTTAAACAAGAGGAATCTACTCAGAAGGGTTAGTCTCTTTGCATGAGCTCACGGGCCTCCTGAGCCTTTCTGCACCAAAGTGCAGCTCAAACCCATATGCGGCACAGAAACACACCCTTTACCAGCACACAAAGCATTCCCCTGCTGCTCGGAGGTCTAACCTTCACTCCCAGCAGCAAAATCACAGTTTAGAGCTGGTGAACACGAGGCGAAGAGCAGTATAATGGAAGAACAATGGAGGGCATGCTTCCTCATTCCGCAGGCTCTCATCATGTGAACATTACCTCCACATTCTGTTAAGTGTGCCTCACACATCCTGACTTTTCCTGCTGTTGGTGAAAGCGCCTTTCACGACAGAGAGTACCTGAAACCGTACCTGTTAAAAGTTGTGTGTGTTTAAAAAAAAAAAGTTATGTGGGTAAATGTGTAAGTGATGGAACATGTGGTTTGTTTTTTTTATTTTAAATCTATTTCTAACCAGTAATACATTCACAGAGATCACAACTCTTAAAAACAGAAAAGGGTATACAATGGAGTTTCCCTCCCTTCCCAACCCCGGCCACTGGTTCTCCTCTCTAGAGGCAGCCAATATTACCAGTTTATTTTGGATATTGGATATTCTTTTAGATATTCTGTCCAAATACAAGCAAATACACATGTATTTTTGTGTTTTAATACACACTGTTTCACTTGATTTTTAAACTTTACTAAATATCTAGGATACAAAAGAATATAACGTAAGTTAACACAAAAGAAAAGAAACATCACCACTCAGCTTAAGGAACAACCTTGCTCATTTATTTTCACAGCTTCATAATACTTTCCTCTACAGCTGGATTACATTTCACCCCATCGGGCTCCAGTGGATGGGCCTACAGGTGATTTCCAATCTTGTGTTGTTATCCAAATGCTACAGTGAATAACCTGTTTATCCACGTCTTACGTATGTGCAGTAGTTCTGGAAAACAAATTCCTACATGGGGAATGACTAAGTCAAAAAGTATTTTTATAGGTCATTTTTAAAGATAAATATTCGGGTTACCCTCCATAGAGGTTGAGCCAAATTGATTTGTTTGTTTTTAAGTTTCCAAGATGCCTAGAAGTCCAACAGGTGACAAAGTCATTTAAGTGACAGAACTAAGAGGATGGGAAAGCAAAAGGATCACTTTAAAATGACATTTAAAAAAAAAGATATGGCATATATTACACACGAAATGAGTATTAGCAATTTTTTTTTAAGATTTTATTTATTTATTTGACAGAGATAGAGACAGCCAACGAGAGAGGGAACACAAGCAGGGGGAGTGGGAGAGGAAGAAGCAGGCTCAGAGCAGAGGAGCCTGATGTGGGGCTCGCCCATAACGCCAGGATCACGCCCTGAGCCAAAGGCAGACGCTTAACCGCTGTGCCACCCAGGCGCCCCGAGTATTAGCAATTTAAAACACTTTACCTTTCAGAGTATGAAACCTCTCTTTCTTTCTCACACACACACGTGTGCGCACGCACACACACGCTCTCAAAATAACCTTAAGTGAAGCAACAAAGGCCCAGAGAGGTTAAGTGATTTCCCCAAGGTAACACAGCAACTGGTGAACAAAAAGCACAGCTGTAATGGGGACTAAGGACTGAAACCTGATTTTTCTTGTATTCTGAGCGCAGGAACTAGGCCTCCTCCACACCTGGCCTTCGCGATCACATCAGCTCTGCACCCTGTGGGCCTTGAGTGGGAAAATGACTCATCCATCACCCATGATTCTAGAAATGGTGTGTGCCAGGACACTGTGACTGTATTAACATTTTGCCCCTCAATTTCTTCCCAGTGTTTTTCCCAGAAATTGCTCTCAAACTCCAGGTCCCCATGGTAACCTCAGGAAAACCTGCCTGTTGACTCTAAGCGAAATTCAGCTGTGACTGCTCCCTTGATAACAAATAGATGTTTCTAAAAGCCTGGCCCCAACAGACACCTGCTACAGGTCACAGCCAAAGCCACACTCTCCGTGGCTGAGAGGGTGAAAGAGATAGTCTGCTCAGAGGAAAAGGGGACATCCCCTGAGCCACAGTCAGACACAGGACAAAGGACAAGGTACGTTTGTGGAGTGAGGAGCCCACTGAGAGTGTGGGTGACGCGAATAAAATCACCTCGCAAGATCCTGGCCACCTGCAGAAGTCATCTGTGATGTGCCCTCCAGACTGAGAAGTGAAAAGGCTGAGGCCTGAGAGTCTTGAGAGAAAGCTGCGTGGACAAGGACAGCATGATCTAAAAAGGAACAGAACCTAGTCAGAGCGAGGAATCCGAAGGGCAAGAATCGAGCAGCATTTTCCCGGCATTATCCAGAGATCCAGTGGTTGGGAGGTTTCATCTTCCAGACTTCACGGGCGACAGGAATTGTTCCTTCATGGAACAGTCGAGGAATACTTGCGGAGTACCTACAGGGCCAGACACCGCTAGCGCAAGGAGGAGCCAGCGCCCTCAGTCTGGTGAAGGGAGATGCAAACAGGCTCTTAAATAAATATATATACAAGGTCATTTCCATTAGCGACAACTGCTATGAAGGAAAGAAGTGATGAAGTGACGTGACCTTGCCTGGTCAGGCAGCTTGGATTAGCGGACTTGGAGCTGGGACCTAAATGTCAGGGAGTGGTCAGCCCAGAGAAGATACGGGAAGGAAGGGGCAAGTCAGAGTAAGCAGAATGTGAGATCCCTCAGAAAGGAATGGGCTCCACCTGGTTCACAACAGAATCTTCACGGGGGTGGCGGGATGGGGAATGGACTGGAAGTCGTGGAGCTGGAACCACAGGGGCGGCCACAGTCCAAACCACATGGGGCCTTGAGGGCCTTGGAAAGGACATTGGATTTTATCTTAAGTTCATGTTGAAGCCACTGTAGAGTAGCAGTGGTGGTCATGGTGGTTTGTTGCTGTTTTAAAGCAGGGGACTGAGGTGCTCTGGTTTGTACTTTTAAAAGACCACGCTGGCTGCTTTGTGGAAATACAGATTGCAAGGTGGGAACGAGACAAGAAAAAAGCAGGGAGTCTTATTAGGGCTACTACCCAAGCATAAAATATCCCCGCAGGCCATCCAGCAGTCTTTCCTCCATGTCGATGCTCAAGAAAGACAGTATGCGGGCACCTGGGTGGCTCAGTTAGTTGTCTGCCTTCAGCTCAGGTCATGATTTTAGGGTCCTGGGATAGCGCCCTACATTGGGCTCCCTGCTCAGCAGGAAGTCTGCTTCTCCCGCTGTCCCTCACCCTTGCTCTTGCTCTCTCTCTCTCTCAAATAAGTAAAATCTTGAAAGGGAAAAGGGAAGGGAATCATGGGACAGATCTAGTCATACGGAATAACCCCCAGAGCAAGGGTTGAGTAGTGTAAGCCCTGCGTGCGAGGACAGCAGCCTGGAGGACAGGTCTCTGATACCATCAGAGCTCCCTTTGGAGGGGCAGAAATGGTTAATCTGTTCATAAAGGAAGAACTGCACGAGGGCCAGGAACACAGCAGTCTCTCCCTGACCCCCTCCCCCTCAGCGCTGGCCCATTTCTCTGCTCCCTTTACCATAGTACTCTGCCTCCTTCCTCCTGTTCTCTCCTGAATCCAGTCAACCACTTCCATTCCCGTCGCTCCACTGAAAATGCTCTGAAGACCTCCTTGCCAAAGCCAACAGTCACCTCGTTCCTCAGCTTACTCCACGGATGGGCAACATCGATCTGATCCCTCTCTCCCTCTGGAATCACTTCTCCCCTGGGCTTTCCTGGTTTTCTCCCCATCCTCCTAACCCCCACTCCTGCCCCTGCTCATCCTCTCTGTCCCTTTCTGGTACCTCCTCCTCTCCTGACCTCTGAATGTAAAAGCCCCCAGGGCTAGGTCCCCAGACCACTTCCCCATCTACACCCAGCATCTCCATGATCTCCGAGAACCCTGTGCCTTCAAATACTACCTGATGTCTCCCAACTGCATACTCCCAGCCTGAACCTTATCCCTGAATTCCAGTCTCCTTTTTCCAACTCCTATTTGACATCTCCTCTAAGACATCTAACGGGCATCTCCGATTTAACATGTCCAGAATGAAACTCCTGATCTTCCTCCCCCGTAAGACTCCCCCCACAATCTTTCCCCAATTCAATAAACAGCCACCATCTTTTCACACATGGTACACGTCCACTGTCTGTCCTCTCCACCAGAAGGTAGGCTCTATGAGCACAGGGGCTTTGTTTTCTCTGGGGCAGGAACAGTGCTTGACACAGAGTAGGAGCTGTTGGACGGATGCAACACCTCCTCCAGGAAGCCTCCCCACCCCTTTCATCAGGTATTTCTCCCACCTCACAGAGCTGTTACCACTTCTTGATAGCACAGTGCACAGCTGCCAGTGTGGTCATTTGCATGATTCTTTGATTGACGTCAGTCTCCACCGTCAGCCGCAACCAAGAGGAAGGCAGATGCTACTACTCTGGTTTCAGTTACCAGCAGCTAACCTGGAGCCTGGCACAGAGTAGCCCCTCCATAAGTAAAAATACTTTTAAATGAATAGCTATGGGTCCTCTCTCCAGAAAAATGTGTTCATATCACCACACACAATGTATGCTGGGACTGCAGGTTAGGAATTCTTGGTCTCAATCCTTTCAGGCTGCTCTAACAAAATACCAAACACTGAGTGACTTACGACAACAGGAAGGTATTGCTCACAGTTCTCGATCCTGCAAGTCCAATCAGGGCGCCTGCATGGCCAGGTGAGGTAGTCGTAGGCTGCACACTTATCACTATGTCCTCACATGGGAGGGGGCTAGGGAGACTTACGGGATCTCTTTCATGAAAGTGCTAACCCCATTCATGAGGGCTCCACCTTCAAGAACAAAGCACCTGCCAAAGGCCCCTACCTCCTACTACTATCACCTCTGTGGGCTAGGATTTCAACATATGAATTTGGGAGAGGGAGAGGGACACAAACATTCAGACCACAGCACCCTAACCTTACTCCGCGGTTTCAACAAGTATGAAAAACAGGAATATTGTCCCCTCCCTCCGTGTTCTTCATCGCTGGCACACAGGCAAGAAGATCTCTTGACAGAATGTTCTAATTAGTTGGAGATACTAGTGAATGCTCTCGGAACTGGCATAGACAATGTGTCAACAAGACTGGGAGGGAGCACAGTGAGACAAAGGGCAAAAGAATACCCAGAGGGAAGCCCTCCCACACAGCATTCTTGTCATTTCTTCACCAAGAGCAAAATGACTCTGGTGGCGTTAGTTGTGTGTCCCACAACCAACTTCAATCTCATCAACTGGCCACAGCGGCCTTCTGTGCACAACCACACACCATTTCACTGATTTTGTAATTAACACCACGAACAGAAACACATCTAGAGAACCTCATAAACATACATTGTTCCCTCAGCATGTTTACTGAGCATCCACCATGCGCCTCACACTGCAAGAGAATTTCTTGCGGGGGACAACTTAGCCCCTTTTGTGCCCGCGAATATCAGACGCTGGACTGTAACGGCTTCAGCACTGGGCCTGGAAACTCTCACTGTCGTCACAACCGGACAGCCTCTTTACCTCAGTGTTCTATGAAGGTAACAGTGAAGGTGACAGAAGGACTGGTTGCACAGACTGTCATTAACCTCCAGAACGAGCTCTATATACTCCACATGTACACCCGCACCCGCCACACAGAAGCAGCAGGTGCCCATATGGGTCTCCAGCAAGATCACCCCTTTCAGGGCAGCTAAGTGAATAATTCTGGTTCAGGCTGGACTTTCCTTTCTGATCCTAGGGATCTTCCTATATTTCCACATTTTCTCATTCTATACCTTCTGTACTACAATAGTCACTTGCTTCCTCCACGGCCCTTCCAAGTAATTACAGGACAGGTCTTCATTTGGGCTTACATGTTCGTTCCAAGTATAATCTTTTAGGTGCCAAGTCTTTATCAAAAGATTTCTGTAGAACACGCTTCACAAAGGCTAGCTTTCTGCTTACTTGCTAATGAGAGTGATGTGGCAGCCCACTGTCCCTCGAACCTGAGCACTCTGCATCTGTCTTCTTTTAGACAGTTCTGCCTTGCTTTTCATGGCCTAACTTTGCAAGTGGCAGGCATGCAAGAGACATGGGGTGGATGGACATCTGGATGGATGGATGGAGGAAGGGAAGATGGAGAGAAGGAGGGAGGGACAGAAGAAGGAAAATCACCTCCTTGTAACTTCTACCTCTGTTCTCCAAAATGTATTCAAGGCAAATGAGTATGACTTCCTCTTCCCTTAATGGCATGTATCTGGTATGTCCCAGGTGCCAACCACTACTAAGTGCAAACCTATCACATTTATAGTAATTCCAAATCTTGATGATTTAAGCACACCTTCACCAAGTCCAGCTTTTTAGAAGAGCATTCTCCACCAAAAGTTTCTGCGAAGCATCAGGGGTGCTCGCTATTAAAGCCGAGTGTACTCAAGCTCCCACCAGCTTGCGAGTCCCATATGAGGTCATTTTCTACTTCAAAGTCCTGATGAAACGCGTTCACAGAGAATTAGAGCCACGGCCTTCAGGCTTCATCATGCTCCTGCTCCGTTGCTCTGAGCCAACCACTCAACCACCAAAACTCGAATCTTTGTCAGAATGCTGAACTCCTCCTCCTGCCTAAGACCAGCTCCCTCCAAGGTTCCCACAGAGCCATGCTGGGCCCTGACTGACAGTTCCTTCCTTTCATTCCCAGAAGACGGGGCTTTCACGAAGGTGGAGGAGGTGGGGCCAGAGCTCACTGTGAAGGGGGAGCAATGGAGAGGCACACCTCACACTGTAACTGCCACCTGTAGTCCCTCATCTCCAGTCACCGTTCAGTCTGAGCCACTCGGCCATGTGTCTCCCCCACTGGGGTGTCATTTTTCTCTCAGGAACCTGTTTTTCTCTCATCTAGCAAGAATCACTTTCAGGTCTCCTAGGCCATCAGACAGGCCTGAACACATCTGAACCATAAATGAAAACAGGGTTCCTTTGGTGTCTTTCCCACAAGGCTCCTAACCTCATTCAAAACAAGAGGTATTAATGGGCATCTGTTTTTCAGTGTTCCTGAACATTCTGTGAAGGGCAACAATTTGACCAACGTTGCAGGACAACGAGGGGGTGGCTTGCACAAGCACACAGAGGCTCTGACTCCACATGGAACATCACAATTTTTTGACCCAGTCAAAAAATACCAGCACAAGTGCCTGAATGGGCACTGTATTATTTAGGGAGGGCTAAACTGCCAAGTCAAGACTCACCCAATAATTCTGTGACTTAAAGAAACACACAAGTTTGTCTCTGAGGTTCAGTTCCACACTGTACTTTTCAAGTAGGCAGGAGACTCAGCTCCATAGGGTCACTCAGGAATCCAAACTCATGGTAGCTCTGCTATCTTCAATGGGCAGCTTCCGAGGTCATTCTAGTCCTCGACCATTCATCAGTAGGCAAGGGGGAAGAGGTGGAAAAGGACTGGGTAGGCAGTGTTTCACAGTCAGCCCCTTAAATTCCAATGGTGAGAGAACCTGGTCAAATGGCCACACCTTGCTTGTGCAAAGGAGACTGGGAATGTAATCCCTGGCAGAACAGCCACACACCAGCTTCGACTCTTACTCTAGAACAAGGGACAGCAAATTTTAGCCCAATGGTCAAACCCTCACGTTCCCGGATTTTATAAACAAAGTTTTACCGGAGCACAGCCATACATTCATGCAGAGTTGAACCGTTATAGCAAAGACCTTATGGCAGGCAAAGTCGAGAGTATTTACTATCTGGGCCTTTATAGAAAAAATTTGCTATTCCCTTCCTTAGGAAAAAAAAAAAAAGCATATCCCTTCTTTAGAAAAAAAAAAAAAAGCATGCATTTAGCAGGACAACAAGCACTCTATACTTTGAAAATTTATCTCAGAAACTGTTAGAAAGACACATAGACAAAAATGTTCCTTCAAGCAGTTTTGTCATACCAAAAGACTAAAAACAACTTAAAAAGGACTGTGAAATTATGGACCATGCATACCACAGAATACAATGTAACCTTTAAAAAGAATGAGGAAGTTCAACGTGTACTGATTAGAAAATATCTAAGTATTTTAACTTCAAAAAGTAAAATGCAGAACAATGTCTAGAATGTTACCACTTGTGGGGGGTGGGGGAACAGAACTTAATATATAATACCTATATGCTAACATGGGCATAAAAATTCCTAGAAGAACACAAAAGAAACTGAAGACAGACTGTTTCTGGATAGAGAAATCAAAAAATTGAAGGATAGAGAACTTCTTTACCATATACTTTTACATTTTTTGAATTTGCGTAACGTGCATGTACCACCTATTTTTAAAATAATTAATTAAAAATTAAACTCAGAAAACTACATACACAAAACAGTTCACCTTTACTTCCATTGCTAACCAACCCCTCTTCTGAAAGCCATAATCCTTCTTACAAGTCATGGTAGCGTCTCCAATCAGATAATGGCAGTTCTACTGACCTGGGAGCCATTTTACATTGTGGAATTTGCTTCCCCGCTCCGTCATGTGTCAGATT
This sequence comes from Ailuropoda melanoleuca, assembly GCF_002007445.2. Taxonomy (NCBI): domain Eukaryota; kingdom Metazoa; phylum Chordata; class Mammalia; order Carnivora; family Ursidae; genus Ailuropoda; species Ailuropoda melanoleuca. The sequence continues at coordinate 87,539,823 of NC_048226.1, read as the reverse complement.
CTCAGAGATACCTCATTTCTCTCTTCATAGTCAACTTACAAATTCTATTTTAGTCCCCTGCTTTTCTTGAAAGTTCCTCTTTCCAAACAGACAGCATTTATTCAGTTCTCTCACACATGGTGAGTATAAAGAGAAGCAACTCTGACCTCAGAGAAAAATTAAGCACAAAAAGACAAAAGTACAGTTCCTGATAAACAACTTTTAAGAAAAATCTTGCAAGGGAACCTACCTTTTAGTTAAAGCTGACGGCAATCCAATTCATACAAGCTGAAGAGAAAAAGGAATCCACTGGTTTATGTAACGGGAAGTTCCAAAGTTGCTGCTGGCTTGAAGCAACAGAAAATCCAGGCACTCAAAAATGCCTTTGGGGTTTCTGCTCTGCTCTCAGCTCTGCCAGGCTGCATTCTGCAATGGGCCCTTTAGTGGCAGTCAGGATGCCCACCATGAGCCCCAAACTCCCAGGCCCCTAGTTTAGCATTCCTCATGGAGAGAGAGTTTTTTTTTTTTTCTCCTAGAACGTCAATACAGCAAATCTAGAGAACTCTGTGACAGGTCATTCTTAGACTTGTCCAGGGGTGGCTCCAAGCCTCGCCCAGCTTAGGCCAAATGCCTTTACATACGGGCCACCAGGACTATACAAAATGTGCAAAGAAGAGGTTCCCAAAGGGAGCTGTAGGAGTGGGGAGTGGTAGGTAGAAAAAAACAATAAATGTCCTCTTTTGCTTCTAACAACTCAAGATTGTGACCACTGAACATTTTAACAGGCTTAAACTATAAACCTTGTTCCCTACAGTGGCTAGATGTAAGGGGTTTCAATTTCAAGACAAGTTGACTGCAAAGTTCAAACTTACACACACACACCGTCTGATTCATCTGTACTAGACACAATTATGAATACCAGATTGGAAACCTGCTCATAAATTGGCAAAAAAAAAAAAGAACAAAAACAAAAAACCTCCAAAAATGCAGTTTGTAAATCAGATTACAATCTCTTGGTCCCTCTGAAACTTTCTGCTCAAGACAAAGCATTTCCGTAGTATAGCCTGCCAAAATTCATCTTCTTCGTTTTAGTCGCATGCTTTTTAAATGACCATCTAAAAGTCAACAAAGATATGCAAGTATGAGGTCTATAATTAGTCCTAAATTATAAAATAACTTAAGAGGTTGTGTTTGTGTTCCTCTTACCAAAGGTTCATTCACTTTCTCCCAGAAGCCTCCTGATCAGCTGAACCAAACGGATACATGACATTTCCTTTGACTGATTCTTGAGTAACGACTGCAGGTGTCCCTCCATAGCACAAGGCAGAGGATCTACATTAAATGAAAGTTGCTCAATAAGCAGAAAACTCATCTAAGATCAAAAGCCTGGACATCCTTGCTTTCAGAAATTGTTCTCTGTTACAGCAGAATCATGAAGACATGCATGAGAGTTAACGCTATATATGCCAGTTTAATGCCAAACATCTTCTATTTGGAATTGTATGACAAAAGCCAAATTTCCAAAACATCTTCAAGAAGGAAGATGGATACACGTATTTTAAAGCAATGGTTCCCATCTACAAATGAGATATACTTGGGTATCTCAGATCATCAAGGGTGACACAAAATCTTCAAACCAAAATTACTTTTAAGTCAACTTTATTTAAAAACATATATAAATAGGCCGAACAACACTCAAGCCTGAGAGGGCTGCAATCTTTTCTTAAGAACATAATAGTCCAAAAAGACTAATACTTATTGCTGATTCAGCTCACAGTACCAGCCCTCCTCAGGCAGCAGCACAATCACCAGCAAACATTTTATGGGCACCTTTGAGGGGCACAAAGGAGTCACAGAGCAATGAGCCACAGCCTTGCCCTCAAAGAGCTTACAGTGTAGCTGGAGAGAAACGAAACATCCAAAACAGACAAAGTCCACACATCTATCATAACAAAAGGAATTACTGGCATAAGTTATCACATGTTTTAACAAATGAGCATTGGAATATCTTACCAAATATACACTACATCAAGTTTCAACCTAAAATATGCAAAAAAATTGGTTTTTCTTAAATTTTTTTGTTCACTGTTTCAACTCAACTGAATTAAAAGAGGAAAATATAATTCCAAGCCAAATGTACCATAGTGTTTGCTGTCCCCAGTGAAGGGATGGACTGTTCGTGTCCTAGAACTTCTCCATGGTTCTACATCCAGATGTCAAGTTCAGTAGTTCTGACTGCCAAACCGATGTACAAATTCAGATAGGGAGTACACGGCTCCCCATCCTACCTCAGGATCCATACTGATAAAATCATTCAGGTTCATTTTGGAATCTAAAAAATTCATGAAAGAAATGTCCATTGAAAACACAATAAAACAACCCAGAAGACCAAAAGTAAGGAAAATTATTCAAATGGAGAAGAGTTCAATATCACTTCTGCGGTATTCTTATCTCAAACGCGTAACTCATTCTAATCATGACAAAACATCACACAAACCCAAACTGAGGAACACTCTACAGAATAACTCACTGGTACTCTCCAAAATTGAAAAGTTATAAAAGAAAAGGAAAAAAAAAGAAATTATCAGAGATTACAGGGGACTGAGGAGACAGGACAAATAAACGTAATATCCTGGGGTAGATTCTGGACCGGAGAAAAGAAATTAGTGGGAAAACTTGCAAAACTTAAGGTCTGTAAGTCAACAGTACTGGATCAATATTTTTATATCAAGTACATCATTTTCTTGGTTTCAATAATTACACTATGGTTATATAAAATTCAACATTAGCAGAATCTGAGTAAAAAGTATATGGGAATGCTCTATAGGGTTCTAGCAAATTTTTCAGAAGTGTAAAATTATTTCAAAATAAAAACTTAAATGAAAAAAATGCATGAAGGAGGACACTCGATGGAATGAGGACTGGGTATTATACACAACCGATCAATTACTGAACTATACCTCTGAAACTAATGATAAACTCTATGCTAATAGATTTTAAATAAAATTTTTAAAGAAACAAATAAAACACACAAAAAAAATGCATGAATAATCAAACTACCAATTTATTGGATTCAACTGCCAAATTACAAGAAATCCAGAGGCTACAAAAGAGATACAATCAGCAAAATCCAGATTGCTTCTCCTAGGCCCATTTTTTTCAATAAATAAATTGTAAGAAAAAGGGAGTTGGGCAAGAAATCTACATATTAAAAAAGATTCTAAGGAGACATAACCAAACACAGTGTAGGGATCTCATCTGGATACTGACTCAAATAAACAAACTGTATAAAAAAAGATGGTATGGGGGCACCTGGCTGGCTCAGTCAGTAGAGCATAAGGCTCTTGATCTCGGGGTCATGAGTTCAAGCCCCATGCTAGGTGTAGAGATTACTTAAAAATAAAATCCAAAAAAAAAAAAGATGATGATTTTATGACTTTATAACTATGAATCTGAACACTGGCTAGATAGATAGATAATGATTTCAAAGAATTACTATTAACTTTTTTAGATGTAATGCTGGCACAGGGGTCGTAGGTTTTTAAAAAAAGAAAGCCTTTTATTTTAGAGATCCATACTGAAATATTTAGAGTTGAAATGACACAGTATCTGGGACTGGCTTCAAAATAATACAAGAAGGGGGAAAGTAGATGGGATACAAATGGATTGATTGGCCATGGGCTGATAACTGTTGAAAGTCTGACATACTATTTTGTCTAGTTTATGTATATGACTTAAATTTTCCACACTAAAAAAAATTTTTAAGTGCATACAATTGCTGTTTCTGCCCATCAAAAAATTGTTACAAAAACTGCACTTCCACCATAAACCTCCAAAAAACCGTGCAAATATATTTAGCAACTATTTCCAGACACTGGAACAACGGGCAGCACACATCTGGGATTCCCAAGAAAGCAGATACAAGGGGAGCCCTAGGATCCCTCCAGCTTACTAGCCTCAGGGGCAGTTTCCAGACCCCAGCACACAGAGGGGAACACACCCAGCGTGGCTGTCTCCCTGAGGTGAGAAATCGAAGTTCGGGAGGACCTGGGCAGCTGGACCTAGGGGGCAGAGTACAGGAGAGGGAGGTGCAGAGCGGACCCCCCCACACACTTCTCACCACCCACCCTGACCACGACACACACCAAGTCTTTGGCTGGGAATGACCTCACGGGGCCAGGAAAGAAGCACCAGAATGTAGTCGATCTAATAACTGCCAGAACTTCCACAGTCCCCACCAGCCAGGGTAGAGAGAACATGTAAGGCAGAGCATTTGGTAGAGCACTGGGGCTAAATTAGCATTAGATGAAAGGCTGCTCTGGACTTGCACTAAAAAAGCTTAAAAAACAAGCCTTGAAAGGACCCAGCTGACTCCCAGTAATGTAACTGCATGCCAACCCTGTTTTTTAAAAGTACCTCAAGATCCAGCAACTGGCAACATAAATTCAAAGTCCAGCCTCCAACCAAATCTTAGAAATCACACAAAGAAACAGGAAAATATGACCCAAAACCAGGGGAAAAATCAATCAACAGAAATGGACTAAAACGACAGAAATAATGGAACTAGCAGACAAGGAACAGCTATTATAAACATGCCCCATATGTTCAAAAGGGTAGAGAAAAACATGAGCATGATGAAGAGAGAGAAAAATATTACATCAGTCCAAAATGGAATTTCTAGACATAAAAAAATAAGTAAAATGAAAAAAAAGGTGCTGGATGAGATTAACAACAAATTAGTGGATGCAGAAGACAAGAGCAATGGATTTACAGACAAAAGAAAAGAATTATTCAAAATGAAGCACGTACAGAAAAAGTCTGAAAAAAAAGAAGAGAACATCACTGACCTACGGGAATAATATCAAGCCATCTAACACAAAGATAGCTGAAGGACAAGAACTTCAGGGAGGGTGGGTGGTCAGAAAAAAATGTGCGAGGAAATAACAGCCCAATGTTTTCAAATTTGATGAAGACTATAAATCCACCAATCTCAGGATCTTAACAAACCTGAAGTGGAATATACCTAAAGGAAACTACACTACAGTCCATCATAATCAAAATGCTAAAAACTAGTGACAAAGAGAAAAACATTTAAAAATACTGAGAGGGAAAACACACGGAGAAACAATAGGAGATCAGAGCCCATGCAAGCAGAAAGCAAGAGAGAGACGCCTTTAAACTCCTGAAAGAAAAAACATGGAAATCTAGTATACATGACCCCACAACTGTTATCTTTCAATGATGAAAGTAAGCACCAAGGATGTAGAAAACTAGAAACAGAGTTGCTAATACCCTTCTAACAAAAAAGCTAGATAATCAGCAAACACAGAACTTTGGTTGAAGTCATCAGAGAGCTGGTAATGCTGGATTACCACGTAACCGGAAATAAGGCGAAGACAGGCACCTGTCAGGAAAGATGGGGTGAAAGTTCCTGCTGACCTGGGTCGGTGCCAGACTCCGGAGAGGCCAGCAAGTCTGCGAAAATTTTTAACAAACTGCTTTTAAAGGAAATCTCCACTTCTGAAATACAATCTTTGTTTTCTAAGACATCCCCCCCTTTTCTGTTTTGCTTTCTAAGACTTTTTAATGTAATTAAAAAATGATTACCATCTGCAGCCATTCGTTATGTAAAAAAATCAATGTATTAAACACAAAATGAAAATAAATTTTTTTTAAAGATCCAGGTATAACAAATAAACATCTGTCTCTTCTAATCTCCCCCACAAGGCACTATAACATTTCTGTTTACCTAACACTGGTCCTCCAGCTCGGCTCAAATTAGCCAGTGTTACTATACATTAGGAAGCAAGAAGATGTGAAATATATGCACACCAGCCGCAGGAAAGGACTCAGAAAGGGAGGGGGATATTTGGTGTGCTCTGTAATTCAGCCCAAGACTTGGGAAATGTCTTTAAAAACAGCCATCGGTGGCTAGTGCTGGAACTGACTCTTCAGGGCAACGTGATACGACCAAAAATTTCAGTTTCCTTCTCACCAGGGGAAAAAAAAAAAACAAAACAGTTCCTTCCTTTAATAGACATTAAATGCTGAACTGAAAAGAGTGGTCTTGCAGACATATGGCCACTGAAATTATTAATCATATAATCCTAATGGTCAACATATCAACTGTACTAAATTCAAGCCCTAAGAGTCAATCCCACCACTGAATGCAGGGAATGGAGGGAACTGCTATTAAAGTACCTGAAAGAGGCATTAAAGTTCGGTATTTTTCCTGAACCATTTTTTTCTTTTTTTAACCTTCTTTATTTTTTTATAAAACAATATTAATGAGCTAAAAGTAATTCTAAATTACCCTAACTTCAAATATATTCCTTTCATAAACACAGGATTTGAAGTACTGAGTTTCCCACATGAGAGAACATTACAGTGTGGTTAAATTATGAAATGGGAAACCCTATGCTCACCCCACACTTCAGAGCAGATTCCTTTTAGCTTCAATCTCAAGTTCAGGAGGTCCCTGATGAACTAACCACACACAAGGTAGAAGCAGACACCACCACCCCCTCCATCCTGCCTAACTGTGCACCCAAGGCAAAGGGCTTAATCTTCATGCACCTCACTTTACACATGTATCAAATGTGGAAAATAAAGCTTGCCTGAGCTGTGGTAAAAAATTCTGTTAAACTACTATGGAAAGCAGCTGGCATTAAAACCTGGCACAGAACAGCATTTACTGGGCAGCAGGCATCAAAACTGAAAGGAATGACTCAAAGAGGATCGGGACTGAAAGGCTGGTGTTTACTGAGTGCTCGCTATGTGCTAGGCTCTGTGCCGGGTGTTCGCGTCTGAAACAGAAATGGGGGGTGGCTGAAGGCACACTGTCCCAGACCACCCCTATACGGCAGGTTGCCCAAAACTAAAAGGAAGATCTATGACCACCCCTCCTAACCTAGGAGCTGTTCCAATTCTAACGCTGAGGCTAGCACACAGGTTGGCAGACCAAAAAGCAACTCCAACATAAATGTTTAAAATCATGAGAGAGAGCTTTTCACAGAGAGCCTCAAAAATCAGTTTGAATCCTCTTTCAGTGTTTAAATACACCAAATATATTTACATTCTTCCTTGCTGAACTCCAAATGTCACTATCCTATTTTTTGGGATGCCCGAGACGGGATGATTTCACCAAGAAACGGCAAACGTTGCAAATTACTTATAATCATCAATAACGTTTTCAAGCTCATGTGAATACCAAACAATAGTAATAGGGTGAAGAACTCTTTATCTACTTAAATCTCAGAAAATTATTAATTGGACTGATGCCTAAAAGCACATAAATGTGATGAATGGTACAATAAAACCTGCTAGCTCTTACTTCCTCCTAATGCAGATTTTATCACAGAGCCAGGGAAATGACATTTCACATACCGCAAGGATGCCCTAGGGACTTCTGCCCTAACATGAAACCCCACCATGGCAAGGTGCTACTTATCCACGTTAAATGACGCAAGCACACAGACCTCCTGAAGCCCAGTGTCCCAGCAGTAGGCACACACAACACCCTAGCGGTATGCAAGGCAGTGTGCAAGTCTCATGGTTCTGCTCCTGGACGCCTCCCCTCCCCGGCGAGCTCTTCTGCTTTCCAGTCCTGTTCTCCGCGCCTCAACTCCTGAATCTAATAAATATGCACATCTATGTTCCCTCTTACCTTCTTACAACTCAGGAAGTTTCATACAAAGAATAACACACAATTTTTTGTCCCTGGTTAAGGGGCAATGCTGAGCTGCACAGTAACCAGAAACCTCTCTGAGAAGACATCTTTGGCTCACCTCCAGTTTCAATGCAGGGATATGATGGAGGAGGTTCTCTCCAGTTCCCACTGGAATCTTTCATGTGAGATCGGTCAGAAGCAAAGTTCTTCAAATACGAATCTGCACGGATCACTCTAAATTTCCTGCAGATAAAGCAACATTCGTTTACATTAGGAAGGTTTCACAGTGAAACTCCCACTTGATTTTTATACAGACTCATTTTCTATGACATACACAAAAGTACCTGGGAATTTCTGTACTACTAGTAATACACAAGTATCTATGGAGCTTTATCACCTGTTGAAGAAGCTGTGAGAAAGGATCAGCTGAAATTCAAAACTACACAAGCACAGAAATATATCCAGGTGCATTTACTCAACTGTATATCAGGGGTAAAAGGCATAATGTTCAGGGGCTGCCATCACAGACCTCTCAATTTTCTCATCATTAAGGCTACACCCCACCCCACCCACCCAAATACATACGTATGAGAGAAATCCCCAAAATGGCTTTCAGAAAACGTCTGGGATCTCATCACACACATTTTTAAAAGAATGCCAACCTTTTATATGTTGGACAATCCTTTAAAACTTCAAAACATTTTGAATCTTCTGCATAGCACATCATTTTCAAATATCAACTCAATGGTGATGCTAAATCAAGTGATCTTTGCAAAACAAATGCAAAAAAACCAACCAGAAAACCTCACACACACACAAACACTCACACAAATTCTCTGTACAACTGTCAAGGTCTAACTTCCGAAAGTAGGTAAATCCATCCTGAATCTCCTCACCTTCTAAACTGTGGATGGATGTCCTCGTCGGACTTAAAGGCATCTTCCACATAAGTGTCAAACGGACAGGGAAATGGCAGGACAGTGTCAAGATCATAAATGAAGCTCTGTCCTCCACTTGAAACATGAAGCAGGACAACATGGTAATCCTAGAAGTAAAAGTTGAAGTTAACCAAGTTACTTCGTGATGGTGAATTCCAAGGTCACAGTAATAATGCATATATAATCATTAACGATGAATACAAGACTAATACAACCCTTCCTAAAATAGCAAAATAAAGCAAACATAAAACCCTAAAAAAAGACTAAATGTCCAGTGACAGCGAACACTTAAATAAGTAGTGGAAATGTTCATATACATTAAATGTATACCCTTTGACCTAGCAATTTCACCTCTAGGAACCCATCCTACAGAAAAAAGTGATCATATGCATGTAAAGAGAGGGGCGCCTGGGTGGCACAGCGGTTAAGCGTCTGCCTCCGGCTCAGGGCGTGATCCCGGCGTTATGGGATCGAGCCCAACATCAGGCTCCTCTGCTATGAGCCTGCTTCTTCTTCTCCCACTCCCCCTGCTTGTGTTCCCTCTCTCTGGCTGTCTCTATCTCTGTAGAATAAATAAATAAAAATCTTTAAAAAAAAAAAAAAAAAAGATAGATAGATATATATATGTATATACAAAGAAAATCTCTGCAGCACTGTTTACAATAGTGAAAATTCAGAAACAACCAAAAGCCCATCAGGAGAGAAATAAACCGCAATGCAGCCGCTAAAAAAGAAAATTAGGTAAATTTATGTAGAAAATGGAAAAACGGATATGTTACATAGTTGGATGGGAAAAGTAAATTGCAAAATATGTACCATATATTATTTTTTAAAAGCTATGTGTATACAAAGACACACATGAGCATTCCAAAGTACACATGCATGCATATGAATACATAGGAAAAGGTGTGCAAGGATACCCTCCAAAGTATTAACAAAGGGGATTGCTTGGACTACCCTGGAACGTGAAAGGACTTTAAAATGCTGTTGCTGTTAAATTGGCCAACCCGTCTGTAGCCATTAGGCAGGAAAGATGAAGACAGCTTCTCCTGTGCAGCCCAGCTATGACGCATCACTCAGTCCCCGACGCTAGGCACTGGCCAACACCAGCTAATGGCCAGAAGGGACGGGATGGAAGTTATGAAGGGGCGCTGAGGGCAGTCAGATGCTGAGTCCCTGGGAAGAAAGGCACTCTCACAGAGAACAGGACTGGGAAATAAAAGGCTCAATCACATTAGTACCACCACCTTATAATTCTAGTACTTCAGAGCTTACGGAGCACTTTCTCAAACGTTGTTTTATCGACCCAACCATGGGGGGAAGGTGATTAATTAAGACTGGAGATGCTGTGCCATCAAAGCCTAAAGAGCTTCTTTGGCTCCAATGCTATCTTCGTAAGGCAGAAATAGCATCAGAAATGGATGCTTAGGCCCTGCACTCCCCTTAATGCATGCTACCTCCAGATAGAGAGAGAGAGTGGCCCCCCTTCCACTGGGCGTGTCCGTGTTATTCCCGTCCTCCTGCAACAAGCTTTCCACCTCTCTCCCTACAGCCTTCCCTTGCATGCTCGCTCTCCCTCCAGGAGTCTCCCACTTCCTACCAGAACCAGTCTCTGCCTTATCCAAAATCTGTTTCTCTCTTGACATCCTCCACCTCCTATTCCAGTGGTTTTGAAGTGCATACTCTCTATTGTTTGTGAGAAACTGTGTTACGGAAAGAAAGATGCAAAGATGAGAAAGGAAAGTACTGACCCTCAAGGAGCTCGCGGAGCAGAGAGTGAGTGATACACAGTCAAGTGCTGCGGACAGTGCGAGGCTGGCAAAGAGCCTCCTGCTTTACTTAGGTGGTTTGACCTTCAGGTCAAACCTCGGCCCCTCCCCTTCCAGCCTGAGCTTCCTCCTCTATAAACTGGAGATAAGTGTAGTGTTCAAATGATATCTTATTTTAAGTCAGTATCAGAAATAAGATGCTTGTTACATTATCATGAGTGGAATTCTTCTTTTACTTTAACTTCATGTTATTAGCATGAACAACTCTTCAGGGGCACAGGTTAAGGTGACACAGGGATGTGTACTGGAAAGGAACCCAGGCTGAGTGAGACCCAGTCCTGCCACTGACCAGCTAGATAACTTTGAGCTTCTCACTCCGTCTTCTGGGCTTGTTTCTTCACCTGAAAAATGGAAGGGCTGGAGTAGATCCCAGTTTTTCAAATGCTACTCATGGTCACTCAGGAGTCTGTTAAGAACACTAACTCCTGAACCCTTCTCTAAACCAACTAAATGAGAAACCTATACTTTTAACATGATATCCAGATAATTCTAACGTGCAGCTGGACTAGATGTTGTTAAAGTTCCTTCCAGTGTTAAATGGATATCAGTCTAGGAGATCACAAATATATCTGCCACATCAGCCCCCATTTAAAATCTTTCCTATATGGGGTGCCTGGCTAGGACAGTCAGTAGAGCATGTAACTCTTGATTCTGGGGTCGTGAGTTCAAGACCCACATTGGGCATAGAGATCACTAAAAAATAATAACAATTTGAAAAATAAAATCTTTCCTACAATAATAAAATTAAATGAAAACATGACTGTAAGTACTACCATAGACAAAATAACATCTAATTCCCAAGAGGTCAATTGTCAATAATTATCATAGCCTTACTCTACTGCTATCATTTCTGCTTTACCAAAACACAGAGACCACTCAGGAATTACAAGTACTAATGCACCAGAAGCTCTCTGCATTGACCATCTTACCCAGATCACAGGTCCATCTCCAGGTCTTGCCTGTTGTTTCCAAATAGGTATCTACAAAATATAATCAATTTCATAAGCAACAACTTCAGTTAAACCACTACTAAATTCTCTAAAGCAATACATAAATAAAATACAAAATATTTCTAAGCAACCAATAATCAAGGTGAATGAAAAAGAAATCTAAATTCCTCCAAATGTTCGTAATAATGAAAACGCAAAAAGTAATTATCTGATGTTCTTTCGAGAGTAGTAAGAGAACTCAACAGGGAATCAGAAGGCCTGGCAGGTTCAAGTCTTGCTTTCGCACTTATTCATGGGACCTCCCTGAGCCTCTATTTTCTCATCTATAAAACAGAGATAGCTGTCAGAACCCTGCCTACTTTACCGCATTTCCATTAGCATCAAATGAGATGACGCTTACATAAGTGCTTCACAGGGCGCCAAGCTGGCTCACTTAGTAGCATGTGACACTCTTGAGCTCAGAGTTGTGAGTTCAAGCCCCATACTGGGTGTAGGGATTACTTAAAAATATAAATCTTTAAATTTTTTTTAAGTGCTTTACAAAATATTAAGAGCTTACTTTTTTTTAAGGGCTTGCTTTTTTAATACTTCATGTATATTTACCATAATTTTATTTAAATTCCAGAGACAAAAACATCTTTACTTCAAACCTGAGAGTATGTGGCTCTAGCCTAAGCAATTTAAAACGCTCTAACTTAATACCTAAATAACTAAATACCTAAAGAGAAAGGATTTAATCTGTATACACCATCATCTTTTTCTTGACCTACAAATAAGGGACTAAACTTTTCTAACTCAACTGTGCGCTGAAAGGAAAAAAAAAAATCTCACTCAAAAATAAACTTTAAAATGTTGCTATATTTTATAAAGCACATTTTATAACAGTGCTGATCCCATACTATATTTAGTTTCTACTGTCACCCTAAATCTCTTGTTCTCTTTCTGCAATCACTCACCAACTTACCATCTTCCTCTCATTAGATATGAAGACAGCATAACATTCTTCTAAAGGATACTGGTCATGGTTTTTGATGTATTCGCAGAGCTTCCAAATATTTTCTTCACTGAAATAAAAAAATAGTTTAATCAATGTAATTAAGCAATAGTGTTCTGTGTCTTTCAAATTTGAACAGAAGACTGATGAGGACATTAAAAAGTTGGAAGAGACTTGAAACACCACCTCACCCAGTAACTGACTGATGTTTGACCCTCCTCTAAAGCATCCCCAACAAGGTGTGACCCAATTTATACTGTGTGCTGACCTCTCTCCAAACAGAGCACGTGTTACCTGCCCCAACAGTGCCTGCTTGCACACGGAGGCCTTTTATAACTGAGAAGATGCTACATCAATACTCCACAAGCCTTGGATCGAGGGGCTTGAGATACAGCTGGAATTCCAACTCAGCCACTTACGAGGTAAGAAGCTTTGAACAACTTGACCTGAGTATCTGCTTTTCTCATCTGTGAAATGGGGATAATCATACCATATTATAAACACTTGATAAATCTTAGTTAATAGTGGCTTACTGCTCCCCATAGGAATGGGGCAGGATGAATGTTTTGGGGAGGAGGGCTTCTGGCTGGAAAGGACCTAGGATATGCCTAGGAATTCTTTTGGAGGGAGACTCTGTGAGTGGGATTCTCTGCATCCCTCTGGTACAAAAGAGGTCCTGACTTTTAGAATGTCCTTTCTCATACTGAACTGAAATTCATCTTCCTATACTTCTGACCCAGATGAAGCTCCTTTTCTCTGTGACAGGCCTTTAGATATTTAAAGCAGTAGTCAGAACCACCACCTAAGTAAAGCAATGCCCAGTGCATCAAACCAAGCCACACTGGTGGCCACAGGCAAACTCTCACATGGGAAAAAACAGTCATTGCTGACAGTATTCCCAGCTCAGCCTTTGGATTCTTATCGTTTTCTAATGAGCCACACTGCACCTTGTTCAAATGAGCTGCATCAGCACTCTGCTCATACTTGTGACTCAATCTGTCAAAGCCTCATTTCCAAACGCCACACTACACTACCTGAAAATGAAGTAAGGCATGCCTGGCAGTAAGGACTACCACCGTCTTATGGTAAGACACACTTCCAATGCAGTTTTGACCTTGTCTACCTGTCTAAATGTTCCGTACGAGTACACTTAAAGTACCAAAGCCAAGAGATATTTTTTTCCCCTATGATTTTGTTTTTCTCTAAAATACCTAAGAAACCCTACAAAGTAGTGACAGAGGTAAAAACAGAAGATTGCTACTGACTATTTCCATAGGATATGTAGTACGGAGTAACAAAAAGGTACTGTTTCATTATGACATAAAATATGTATTAGCTAAGTTTTTAAAAATCTGGATGTTCTTTTTTAAAAGATGTTATTTATTTATTTGACAGAAAGCGAGAGAGCAAGCACAAGCAGGGGGGGCGGCAGGGAGAGGGAGAGGGAGAAGGAGGCTCCCTGCTGAGGAAGGAGCAGGATGTGCTGGATCCCAAGACCCTGGGATCATGACCTGAGCCAAAGGCAGATGCTTAACCGACTGAACCACCCAGGCGCCCCAAAATCTGGATGTTCTAAGACCAAGTTTTCAGAAGACATTTGTCTGTCCAGCCTGTAGACATTCTGGAGTTGATCACAGACATCTTCAAGAGCCTGTGATGTAAAAGCACTATACTAAGTGCCTGGAGGATGTAATGATAAATTAGAGCTCACAGACAGTGAGAGGAGACATACAGATCCATAAATAAGCAAGCATCATAGGAGGTTATAAAAGATGCATAGAAGAGAAAGTCATTAATTTCGAGGGACACAGGAAGATGAAGGAGGTATAGGTCAGTGGTTTCTCCTTGTTTGCTCCCCGCTTCCCCAGTCCCAAGGATGGGCATAGACTTAACACGAAGAGTTTGAGAATCCGTGTGTACCATAAGTACTGTTGGCAAGCTGAATACATATGTGGCTGGACAAACTTTGTCTATTATTTTTCAAATATGTGTGAATGTTACAAAGAGAAAAAAAATTAAACATAAGTGTTACTGAATCCGTAGTCCTTTTTTATCAATTTTTTTCAAGAGTATAATTAATCGGTACCTGGGTGACTTAGTTAAGCATCCAACTCTTGATCTCAGCTCTGGTCTTGATCTCAAGGTTGTGAGTTCAAGCCCTATGTTGGGCTCCACACTGGGCATGGAGCCTACAAAAAGGGGTGGGGGGCTTATACCTGGAAATACTGGGAGTTACTGTTGGGATAGGAAGAATCCCAGATTTGGTGTGAGTCCGAGCACCTCTTTAAAAACGGGGGGGGGGGGGTTGTAGTAATAATGTTCCAACCTGGTTGATTATTTTGTAGCAGAAGGACTAACAAAGCAGCATTAAGGTCAAGATTCTGCAAGGGTTACTGGTGATGGGCTGAGGTCAGAGAAGCATAAAGAAGGGAAGGATCCCCGACACACAGCAGGTGCTCAACCAACATTCGAAGAATACAAAACAATTACAATAGAATCAGACGTGCTCTGCAAACCACCTAGTGCCACACAAATACTGGTTACCACTATTATCATTCAGCTGGCTCTGAACAGATAACATCTGACACAAGCTAAAAGAAGCAGAGAGGAGGCACTTATTTCACGTTGTAAGAACCGGCAGTAGCAAACATAATAAAGTGCACCTACCTGATAGGTTAAGACAGGGTAGAGCACTGGTTCTCAACCTGACGAGATTTTGCCCCCCAGGGAACATTTGGCACTATCTGGTGACGTTTTTGGTTGTCACAAAGTGGGTGAGGATGCTACAGGCATCTAGTGAGGAGAGGCCAGGGATGCTGCTGCAATACACAGGACAGCCCTCCACAACATTAGCATGCTCAAAATATCAATAAAGCCATGGCTGAGAAGCCCTGGGTTACAGCATAGAAGGCAGGTTCAAAATGAGATTGGAGAAACACATGGTGACCAGATCCGAAAGGACTTGCTATGCTCAGGAGACAGACTTTACTGTCTGTGACTGTATTCCTGAAAATGGGATCAATGGATGAACCTAAGACTCCTCCACTGTACTGTTCACACATCCAGACTCTCTGGAGTGGGACCCTAAGATCCGCATGCTTTACAAGCTCCCAGGTGATTCTAGGGCTCATCTGAATTTAGAAAGGCTTTCAGCAGTGTGAAGCCAGCTAAGGTTCAGGACCTGAGGGAAAGGGGAGATCTGGGCAGAGGCGTGGAGGAGGGCCCAGCCCATGGCCAAGAAACTTAAAGGAGACCACCTATTGAAGAGATGTCCATTCCCTACCATTCTTCCACCAGATGACTCCACTCTAGCTGTGCCGGCCACCTTGCTCCGGGAATACAACTGCATGCTTCCTTCTCAGAGCCTTTGCACCACTGTTCCCCTGCCTAGAATGATTTTCCTCCAATATCCACAAAGCTCCCACTCTTTTTTTCTTCAGATTTCTGCTCAAATACCACTTTATCAACAATGCCTTCCTTAAATATCCATTATGAAATAGTGAGTCACCATCACTTACCTTGCTTTATTTTCTCTTGGCACTTAACACCAAACATGGTTTACTTGGTTTTGCCTGCTTTCCCTGAGCCAAAACACATGAACCAAGAGATCTTATGAGGGAATCTGTCTACTCTATGCTGTATCCCAAGTGCCTACAACTGTGTATCACACAGTCCAAGTGCCTAATAAATCTTTATCAGATGAATAAATAAAACAATGAATGGATGTAAGGGACAAAAACTAATAGGATTTAGGTGAGAGGTAAGGCAGAAAAAAATGCAGCCGTTAAGAATCATGAAGCTCCAATTTCAGCACTGCCTCTTGCTAAATGTGTGATCTTGGATGCAGCCTCTCTGTGGCTCCATCTTTTCATCAGTCAAATCAGGTAAACGATAGAACCTATCTCAGAGCCATGGATGGAAACACTTGGCACTGGCCCTGGCATGCAGTCAGAGCTGAACAAATGTTAAATTCTTGGTGACACTGGTTCGATGACCAGCTAAAGAAGGAAAAGGCAGTTTTAGATGGGCCTGAGGTTTCTTTTGCAACTGGAAGTTGGGGAAGAAGTCATTACTCATGTGTGGGAGTCAAAAAGACCAAGGTAGGAATGGTGATTCAGCCACACAGGTGACTGGGACAGAGGTATAGTGGGTGGACTCCCGAGCCAAACTCTACAGGTAAATCCCCATTTCTTCATTCCCAAGATATGTGGCCTTACGTAAATTAGTTGCACCCCTCTGTGCTTCAGTTTTCTCATCTTTAAAAACGGGGATAACAGAAATACCTACCTCCCAGGGCAATTGTAGGGCTCAAATGAATTAGTTTACGTAAGCAAATCAAAACAATGTTTGGCATACAGCAAGTGCTATGTAAATGTAATGCGTATGATAATGACAACATGGTGGTTTAGATCGTGGTTTCTGGTACAAGAAGGCCTGAATTGGATTCCTGGTCGCTATTAGCTGATGACCTTGGGAAAGTTATTGCAAAATCTCTGTTCCTCCATTCTCTTCCAAAATCAAAAGACCTTCACATCAATATGAAACCACAAAGGCTTCAGCACAGTAATTTGCAACGGCTCTCTGCCCTCCACCCTCCGCCTCCAACTCCCCTTCCAGGCCCCCAAGCACTGAGATGGCATTAGTAATGCACCACCAACCCTACCATTCCTGAGAATTCCGCCCCTCCCCCCTCTCCAAACGCCTACGCTCCACACAAGAGACCAGGGCTGCCATTCCCCCTCCCTCATCCCCCAAGCGGGAAAACCCGACAGTAGAGGCCCAGAGCGCCCCCAGGGAGGGGCCGAGAAGAGGCGGGGCCGGGGTGCGACGCCGAGACCGAGAGCGAGGGAGA
Source organism: Ailuropoda melanoleuca (assembly GCF_002007445.2). Lineage (NCBI taxonomy): Eukaryota > Metazoa > Chordata > Mammalia > Carnivora > Ursidae > Ailuropoda > Ailuropoda melanoleuca. The sequence continues at coordinate 87,522,612 of NC_048226.1, read as the reverse complement.
TGCCGGGGGCTGCACCCGCGCCCCCTCACCAGTAGCAGCTGTTGTAGATACAGGCGTCCCGCGGGGGGCTGGCCGGTTGGTAGCGGGCGGCTGCAGCGGCGGGGATATCCCCCTCCATGGCGGGCTTGCTTGGGCCCGGGCACGAGCCTGAGGCGAAACGACTGGACCAGTCCCACGGGCAGGCTTCGGGGGAGGAGCCGGCGCTTGGCGGGCCGCGCGGGTCCTCGGGGCGGAGCCCGGGGCAGCTGCTGCAGTTCCCGGGTGGTGGAGCCAGGGACGGGGTAGGCGGAGTCTGGGCAGAGCGAGCGACGCAGGTTCCGGGCGCGCGAAGCCCGGGAGGACGGTGCAAGTTCCGGGTGGATGGAGCCAGGCGCTACGCGCGTTTTGCCATTCCGGTGGGCGGAGCCCGGGCGGGAAACGCGGAGCACCTTCCGGGAGGGTGGAGCCAGGGCTAAGTAGGCGGATCCCGGGGGGAGGGGAAGCAGTGGGCCGCGTGTGCATCCAGTGGGCGGATCCTGGGAGATTAGGATTGTGTGATTCCGGGTAGGAGGGGCCCGGGCAGGTGGGTGGAGCCAGGGCGGGGCGGTACTGCCGGAGCTCAGGTTCGCTGGGGCGGAGCGGGGCATGCTCCGGGCGGCGGTAACAGCGAGGATAGGGTTAGCGTCGGGAGGATCGAGGTCATCCGCAGGTGACTTGAAGGAGTCAGGGGAGGGCGTGGAATTGGTAAACCGCCCGGAGGCGTCTGAGACCCTCTTCAAAGCCGGGGCTGGCTGGGGCTTGCTGGCTGTGGAGGAACTAACTAGACGGGACGCGGAAGACTCGCCTTGTGCAAGTGAAATGAGAGAATCTTGTATGTGAAAAACGAAGCTTTAGCAACTTTATTCTAGAGGCCGCGGGAACCCAGGGAAAGGGAGGAGTTAATTCCAAATACGTCCGCATCGAAAGGTCTTAGAGAGGGATAGCAGCCCCGGATTTCACCATGTTGTAACGTGTCTTTAATGGAATTGTGTGTGTTGACTCGGAAAGATATAGGGATTCCTTAATAGAGTAAGTTTTTTTAAAAGTTTAAGAAGAGTCCGCATGGCATCCATTTTGTGTTAATCATATAGTTATTTGCCAGCAATCTGGAAGGAAAGGAACCAAATTATTAAAACTGTTTATCTGATGAATGAATGGTATGATGGACTTTCACTTTATCCTTATTAGCCTTCTGAATTCTTACATTTGTAATGAACATATATAACTGATCAGGGTACTTCCCATGATAAAAACTGAAATTTTTAGTTGGCTTATAGGCCATCTCCAGTCAGGAGTTCAAAAGCCTCTAGGTAAATCCTAAAGACTTCGAGCATTAAGTCTATGTGTCAGTTATCAATGTACTTGCCTCACGGCTCTGAACACACACTTCAATATAAGCTATATGATAGATAACAATTCCTTTAAGCATTTCTCCGTCAAAGTGGACACCAAGTTAAGCCTTCTCAATAAAGTGTGCTGGAAGAAGCTTCCTGCAGTTTCTGGGGTAGTGCAAGATTTGGGAGTATGATCTTGAGAACATCCAGTGGGGTCTGCCCCAGCCACAGGCTCAAACCCAATTCCTCTGCAACCTTACAGCTTTAGTTTGGCAATAACCTTCCTGCAGCCCTCTTAACCCATAAAGCAGAGTCCTGTGAGGCCTGCAGGCGTCCACCTGCCCATACTTCTCTGGCAAACCCTTCAATGGCCTGTGCACATTTATCTGTGGCCCATAGGGTCACACACTGAGCAGTCATTCCCTCACCAAGCCTCCCCTTCCTCCCCCAATCCCACAATTCCCCCCTAGGCATTCTGAGAGTCTTCTATTCCAGCTGGCTCCCAGACTCCTAAGGCATCCCCATGCCACTGGTTGGTGATTGCTCCCCTCCTTCCCCTTCTCTACCTTGCTTAAGGGAAGTTGAATGTCAAGAATTAACTCCTCTAAGAGTGTAACCAAAAGATGTAAGGAAACTCTGTACAGTACCTAGGGCTGAGGACAAGTACTCAAGGAAAAATTTGAAAGGAGTTTGCACCTGGTTGGAGAATGCGTGGGTTGCTTACCCAATCACAGAGAAGTTCACTAGTTTACCCAGTCTGGAGGTGGTCTGAAATCACTGGGCAAACAGCAGAGAAGAGGGTAAAGGAGAGCCAGAAGTCTGCCTTTGATAACATACTTTCTTTATGCTTCTTGGTGCTTCAAACTTTCTCATAAATAGGAATTTTTAACTAAAAAAAACCAGATCGTATTTGTACATTCTTGTGATTTCATAGTAGAGACTCTAAAATGGGATATGGTTTCAGAGGAATAAAGTTCTAATGCTTAGATTCTGACCTATAAACTCCAAAGATCTGGTTGAGGAAGAAATAAGAGTGCACGACAAGAACCCCAAGCCCGGTGAAATCAGAATCTTAAAGGGTTGGGGTTTACAGAAAGGATACAGAACAAAGGAAAGTATAAAAAAGGGCCACAGATATGAAAGGGGAGATCAAGAAGTAGGCAGCACATGATAAACTGAGGTTTAACCACAAAAGGTTTTTTTTTTTTTTAATTGGAGGAGGAGGTATTTTTAATGCTCAGTGTTAAGAGCTAGAAGAAAAAAGATAATCCCATCTCTTGGGACCATATGATATGTGGTAAGGGACTATATAAGTGAAAGAAACAAATACCCAATGTCTGTTTTGATTGTGTTTTCTCTTTTCTCTATCAAAGAAAATGATCCTCAGGCTGTAAAGAATAAGGGAAACAGCAGTGAGAGGAAATCAAAGCCAAGATAAGTGCAGTGGTAGAAAGCACCAGTTTGCCTTAAACAGGTTAAAAATCTTCAGACTTAGCTGAGTTATATCCCAGCATACTGAAAGTGCTGTAGATTATGACCCCAAAACCTTTATTATGGATCTTGGGGAAAATATGTTGGAGGAGAAGACATAAGACTAACTGTGAATACTCACTGTCTTGAGTTTCGTAAAAAGGAAAAATATGTGTTCCAGACACTATACTCTGTGAACTTGATGCCTATTCCCAGGATGATCTGTGACCATGAAGAAAGGTGATTATTTAGGGGCCTTTGGTGGTTTACCAAGCCCATTTCATGCGACATGGACCTCATTTCATGTTGTTGGAAGAATTAATTGATCATTAGAATAGAATTATAGCACAAGCACTATAATTTGATTCCAACAAAGTAGCTGGCCTGGTATTAGTCATGACTCATTCAGTTAGAAGACAGAAAGGCTGTTTATTAGCTCGTTTAATGGGAAGGATGCTGAAATGGCTCTCGGAGTCAAAAGATGAGCTGCAGAAACCAGGATCTCAAGAGACCAGAAGCAGAACCTACTTCCCCAGGCCTTCTTTCTCCCCAGCTCTCAACTGCTTCTCAGTGCTTGGCTTCATCCCGAGGTGACTTCACTTCCTGCTGTGGGGAGGATGGCCGCTGGCAGCCCCATATGCATATTTTCCAGGCTTGGCAACCCCAGTGGAAAGAGAAAACTCCCTTTTCCTCATAGCAATTACACAGAGCAACTTGTACCTTTATTTTTTATGTTTCTGTACTGCCTGACTTTTTTACATGTACAGTTGACCCTTGAACAACACAGGTTTGAACTGTGTGGGTCCACTTGTACGCATTTTTTACGGCACAGTACCGTAAATGTATTTTCTCCAATGGTTTTCTTAATAACATTTTCTTTTCTCTAGCTTATTTTATTGTAAGAATATGGTATATGGTATATAATACATATACAAAATAAGTGTTAATTGACTGTTAATGTTATCAGTAAAGCATCCGGTCAATACTAGGCTATTGGTAGTTATATTTTTGGGAAGTCAAAAGTTATATGCAGATTTTTTTTTAACAAACATTGGCCTTTTTAATCACAAGGGTTTGGCATTCTTAATCCAATGTCTGGATTTCAGTCTTTGGACATGTGAAGGAAAAATCTGGGCCTCAGTTTTGATACCTCTGAAATAGAGTCTTGCATAGTCTCTGTTGTTCCCGAACTTGAGTTGTTTCAAGGACAAGAAATCACGTAGGTAGACTCTGAAGACTTGACAATTATTAATGTTCCACTCTCCTATGTGCAGATTTTTGACAGCAGGGGTATTAGCACCCCTAAACTCCATGTTATTCAAGGGTCAACTGTATTACTTTCTAATGACAAATTTTTTAAATAAAAAAATTCTTTAAAAAATCAAATTTATCAACATTAATATAAAGAGCTGCATGGACAGACTAAAGTTCACTTATACCCTACTTTTGTATATTTAGTTTTCTATTATAAATAAAGCTGCAATTAACATTTTTGTATGTAAATCTTGGTCCATGCCGCTGATTATTTTGTTAGGGTGGAGTCCTAGAAGTGCAAATCCTGGGCCAATGGTTTGTGTTTTTTTTTAATGATTTTTTTTTATTATATTATGTTAATCACCATACCAGCACATCCCCGGATTCTGATGTAAAGTTCGATGCTTCATTAGTTGCGTATAACACCCAGTGCACCATGCAATATGTGCCCTCCTTACTACCCATCACCAGACTATCCCATTCCCCCACCCCCCTCCCCTCTGAAGTCTTCAGTTTGTTTCTCATAGTCCATAGTCTCTCATGTTTCATTCCCCCTTCTGATTACCCCCCTTTTCTTTATCCCTTTCTTTCCCTACCGATCATCCTAGTTCTTATGTTCCATAGATGAGAGAAATCATATGATAATTGTCTTTCTCTGCTTGACTTATTTCATTTAGCATTATCTCCTCCAGTGCCGTCCATGTTGCAGCAAATGTTGAGAATTCGTTCTTTCTGATAGCTGAGTAATATTCCATTGTATATATGGACCACAGCTTCTTAATCCAGTCATCTGTTGAAGGGCATCTCGGCTCCTTCCATGATTTGGCTATTGTGGACAATGCAGCTATGAACATTGGGGTGCATATGGCCCTTCTCTTTACTACGTCTGTATCTTTGGGGTAAACACCCAGTAGTGCAATGGCTGGGTCATAGGGTAGTTCAATTTTTAACTTTTTAAGGGACCTCCACACTGTTTTCCAGAGTGGCTGTACCAACTTGCATTCCCACCAACAATGTAGGAGGGATCCCCTTTCTCCACATCCTCTCCAACAATTGTTGTTTCTTGCCTTGTCTATCTTTGCCATTCTAACTGGCGTAAGGTGGTATCTCAGTGTGGTTTTGATTTGAATTTCCCTGATGGCTAATGATTTTGAACATTTTTTCATGTGTCTGTTAGCCATTTGTATGTCTTCATTGGAAAAGTGTCTGTTCATATCTTCTGCCCATTTTATGATTTGTTTATTTGTTTCTCGTGTATTGAGTTTGAGAAGTTCTTTGTAGATCTTGGATACCAGTCCTTTATCTGTGGTGTCCTTTGCAAATATATTCTCCCATTCCGTGGGCTGTCTCTTAGTTTTTTTGACTGTTTCCTTGGCTGTGCAGAAGCTCTTTATCCTGATAAAGTCCCATAAGTTCATTTTATCTTTTATTTCTCTTGCCTTTGGAGATGTGTCGTGAAAAAGGTTGCTCTGGCCGATGTCATAGAAGTTGTTGCCTATGTTCTCCTCTAGAATTTTGATGGATTCCTGTCTCACATTGAGGTCTTTCATCCATTTGGAGTTTATTTTTGTGTATGGTGTGAGAGAGTGGTCAAGTTTCATTCTTTTGCATGTAGCTGTCCAATTTTCCCAGCACCATTTATTGAAGAGACTGTCTTTTTTCCACCGGATGTTTTTTCCTGCTTTATCAAAGATTAGTTGCCCAAAGAGCCGAGGGTCCATTTCTGGGTTCTCTATTCTGTTCCATTGGTCGATGTGTCTGTTTTTGTGCCAGTACCATGCTGTCTTTGTGATCACAGCTTTGTAGTACAGCTCGAAATCCGGCATTGTGATGCCCCCAGCTTTGTTTTTCCTTTTCAACAGTTCCTTGGAGATTCGGGGCCTTTTCTGGTTCCATACAAATTTAAGGACTATTTGTTCCAGTTCTTTGAAAAATGTCCTCGGTATTTTGATCGGGATAGCATTGAAAGTGTAGATTGCTCTGGGTAGTATGGACATTTTAACTATGTTAATTCTTCCAATCCATGAGCATGGAATATTTTTCCATCTTTTTATGTCTTCCTCAATATCTTTCAAAAGTGATCTATAGTTTCTAGGATATAGGTCCTTTACGTCTCTGGTTAAGTTAATTCCAAGGTAACGTATGGTTTTTGGTGTTATTGTAAATGGGATGGATTCCCTAATTTCTCTTTCTTCAGTCTCGTTATTCGTGTATAGAAATGCAACTGATTTCTGGGCATTGATTTTGTATCCTGCCACCTTACTGAATTGTTCTATAACTTCTAATAGTTTGGGAGTGGATTCCTTTGGGTTTTCCATATAGAGTATCATGTCATCTGCAAAGAGAGACAGTTTGACTTCTTCTTTGCCGATTTGGATACCTTTGATCCCTTTTTGTCCTCTGATTGCTGTTGCAAGGACTTCTAGTACTATGTTGAATAATAGTGGCGAGAGTGGGCATCCTTGTCGTGTTCCTGATCTTAAGGGAAAGTGAGCCAATGGTTTTAAATATTTACCAGGTCTCATGATACATGTGGCTATATTGCTTTTAAGAAATGGGCCTGGGGGCGCCTGGGTGGCACAGCGGTTAAGCGTCTGCCTTCGGCTCAGGGCGTGATCTCGGCGTTATGGGATCGAGCCCCACATCAGGCTCCTCCGCTGTGAGCCTGCTTCTTCCTCTCCCACTCCCCCTGCTTGTGTTCCCTCTCTCACTGGCTGTCTCTATCTCTGTCGAATAAAACAAAAAAAAAAAAAGAAAGAAATGGGCCTATACCTCAATATCACATTGAGTGTTATTTTAAAAAACAAAAAATAGGCAAAAAACACTAGCATTCCCATTATTATTTTAATTTGCCTTTATCTGGTTATTACTTTCCTGTGTTAAAGGGATAACTTCTTTTTAAAAAAACATTTATTTATTTATTTATTTATTTGAGAGAGAGAGAGCGCGAGCATATGAGTGGGGGAAGGGCAGAGGGAGCATGGAGCCCTGTGTGGGGCTTGATGCCAAGACCCTGACATCATGACCCGAGCTGAAATCAAGAGTCAGAGGCTCAACAGACTGAGCCACCCAAGTGCCCTAAAGGGATAATTGGGATAATTTCAATATAAAGTGCTAAGATAACAATAATCAATGGGAGCTGGGGGGGGCACCTTGCCGTTAGAGGTGAGGAGCTGGGCTGGGTTGGAATGTGATAATGTTATTACTCATCTTACTGAGAATGAGGAGGGAGGGGGGCAGTAGCCTCTTTGTGGACCAGCCCATATCTGTGGTGTTAGACTCAGAGCTATGTACCATACCTTACATGGGAAAATGGAGAAATTAAAAGGGAGGCTTATAAAGAGAGAAAGCCTGAAAACCACATCACAAAATTATGGCATCTCTTCCCAGCTCACTTCCTGTGCCCACACACCCTCTCTCCCAACCGTCCATCCTGACCTGAAAGGGGTATCTGTCTCACACAGCCTCCCAGCATTCTTTTTGTCAATGTCCATTCTAGGACACCATCAGTAAAATTTTCCCTCTGACCTGAAGCCTCTATACCAGGCGGAATTCTTGGTTACAAACAACTGAAACCATCTCTGGATAACTTAAACAGGAAATCAAATTTACTGGAAGGATAGGAAGGAGGGAAGTTGGGCAGGGCTTGGAGGAAAAGAAGCACAGCCAGGGCACACTGATCTAATTCTCCAAAATTCCAAGAATCAGCTGGCTAGAATGCCACCATTAATGCCACTGCCTCTGTACCATCTGCTGCTTCCTCCGTGAATAACCTCTGCCCCTGCATCTTTGGGTCACCCCTTCAAGAGGCAATGAATGTTTGAGATTTGAGTAGTCCACTGACCGAGCTGAGGTCACATGCCTGAGTCCTGATTACCAGGTTTACAGGAAAACGAAGTCTATCCCTGAAGAATTTCCATCAAAGTAGGTAGAACCCTGCCTAACCCAAACCTAGTCAAAAAGAAAATCTCTCAAATAGGAGAGGTGTCTGTTTAAATTCAAAGTAGTTAAAAAATAGCAAGTGGCAACTATGACCCCCCAATTTCCATGTGATTAATGGTTTTTTTCTTTTGACAGAAATCAATGAGATTAGCTATTTTATTTAAGTAAGGTCACATTTACAACATTCCTGAAAGAAATCCCTGTCCAAGTTGTTTATTTTCTAACCTTGTTACCAAAGAACAAAAAGGGACCCACCTATAACCTCATTTCAAATGAAGTGATGGAATTATGCTTAGCTCTTACCTCAGCACTCTTTTCTGTCACACATGAGGTAAAACTAAAAGGAAAGAAAGACGTGCCAAAGACCAATTTCACACCAACCCATGAGTTTCCTAAGGCTACTGCAACAAACTACTACAAACTAAGTGACTTTAAAAATAAAAAAGAAAGAAAACCCAGGAACTTATTCTCAGGAGGCCAGAAGTCTGAAATCAAGGTGTCTGCAGGGTTTGTTCCTTCCAGAAGCTCTGAGGGAGTCTTTTCTGTACCTTCCTAGCTTCTGGAGGTTGCCAGCAACCCTTGGCATTCATTGGCTTAGAGGAGCATCATTCCAATTTCTGCCTCCACCTTCACATTCCCTTCTTCTCTGTATCTCTTTATGTGTCAAATACCCCTCTCTCCTTTCTCTTATATGGACACCAGTCATTGTGTTTAGGGTCTACCATAAATCCAGGATGATCTCATTTCAAAGTCCTTAATTACACCTGCAAAGACCCTGTTTCCAAATAAGGTCACATTTACAGGTGTCAGAGTTTAGGACTTGGACATATCCCTTCGGGATACACAATTCAATCCACTATACCAACCAAAGTTTGCAGCCAGTGTGGTTATTCTTAATATTGTTAAAGAGAGAATAAAGGAACAAAGAAAACCCTTTGGCTGTGTCTGTCTCTTGGTGTTCTAAAATTTCTGTGTCTTTACTTATTTTAAAAGAACTAAAACGACTGCTATAACTTCTGTGGAGGTCACTGTAACAAAATCTATGTAGCAGCCAGAGGGATTCTTTGAAGAAGTCTGAAAAAGTCACTCCTCTATTCAAAACCCTGTGATATCTTTTCACCTCAGTTGTAATAAAAAGTAGTCAGAATGGCTGAAATTAACAAGTCAGGAAACAATAGATGTTGACTAGGAGAAAGGGAAACCCTCTTACACTGTTGGTGGGAATGCAAGCTGGTATACCACTCTGGAAAACTGTATGGAGGTTCTTCAAAAAGTTAAAAATAGAGCTACCCTACGACCCAGCAATTGCACTACTAGGTATTTACCCAAAGGATACAAACATAGTGATTCGAAGGGGCAACTGCACCCCAATGTTTATGACAGCAATGTCCACAATCGCCAAAATATGGAAGGAGCCCAGATGTGAGTGTTTGTGTGTGTGTGTGTGTGTGTGTGTGTGTGTGTATAAATGAATAATGGAATATTATTCAGCCATCAAAAAGAATGAAATCTTAACCATTTACAAAGGCCTGGATGGAACCAGAGGGGGATTATGCTAAGCAAAATAAGTAAATCAGAGAAAGACAATTATCATACGATTTCACTCATGTGGAATTTAAGAAACAAAACAGAGGATCATAGGGGAAGGGAGAGAAAAATAAGACGAAATCAGAGAGGGAGATAAACCATCAGAGACTCTTAACCATAGGAAACAAACTGAGGGTTCCTGGAGGGGAGATGGGTGGAGGAATGGGATAACTGGGTGATGGGCATTAAGGAGGGCACTTGTAATGAGCACTGGGTGTGATATGCAAGTAATGAATCACTCAACTCTACCTCTGAAACTAATAATACACTATATGTTAATTACTTGAATTTAATTTTTTTTTTTTTTAAAGCAGAAAACCTTAAAGCTGAGGCCCACAGCCCTGCAGGATCTACTCATAGAGGCGCTTTCATTTTTGGTCTCATTAGCCTCCCTGTCCTCCCCTTTCCTCTGCATGAATCTTTCTTCTCCCGGATACCTAACTTCTTTAGGTCTTTGCTTACACTTACCTGAGAGACCTTGTCTAATCATCCTGCTTAAAATTGCAGGCTTCCCTCTCCCCTTCCCTACTTTATATTTCTCTTCAACACTTACGATAACAAACATTTATTTTAATTATTTTTTTCCTCCCACCAGAATTAAAGTTCTATAAGGGCACTTTTGTTCTTATTCACTGCTGTATCCCCAGTGCTTAGAATACTGCCTGCCACATAATAGATGCTCAATAAATATTTAATAAATGTCGGATTAAGGAAATGTAGTTATCCAAATCAATAAAGCTTATTTCGGTTTCTCTAGAACTCCTCTCACATTCTGATCATTCAGCATGCTATCTATTTCATAGTCAAGTAACTGCTGTATCTTAGAGAAGCCATTTTCTGCAATTCTTTAATAGTAGCAAACATTTATTGAGCTCTTCCTATGTGAAGACACGGTTCTAAGGTATAATATCTTTAAGCCGTAGGTATTCGGATTATTATTATTATTAGTTAATTTACAGATGAGGAAATTAAGACCGGGGAAAGTGAGTAATTTGCTCAAAATCGTACACAAGGGATAGGGCAGCGATGTGTACAGAACCTGCGTCCTTAACTATAATACTCTGCAGGGTCACTTTTAGGTCCCTTTCTGTTGTTGTTGTTGTTTTTGATAGGTAAATTGTTTTGGTTAAGCTATTGGTAAAAAGCTTTTAAGGATCAAAGTCAAGCCCTGCCTAAACACAAGTGCTTTACCCAGCTCCAGCCGAGGACTCAGCATTTTGCATTTGAATCCTGCGTGGCGGGAAGCTGAAGGCAGGTGACGGGCGGAGCTGGGAGGAGCCGCCAGGCCCCCGCCAGCCAATCAGAGCAGGCAGGAGCCTCCCTGCCCTCCCCCCCCGACAGCCACGCGCCAAAATTCCAAACGGGACCTCTCTCCGCTACCCGTCGTCTCCCTCCGCCGAGTTCAGCGAGCCGGAACTATATAAGAAAAAGAAATCAGCGTTCTCCCGCCACTGTCCGCTCAGGTCCTGGTCACTGTCGGTGCAGATCCTCCTTAACTTTAACCCGAAGTCCTTCGCTCGTCAGAAGAGCGGAAAGTTTCGAGCTCGCTGTTGTAGGGACGCGGCGTGGGCGGGACAGGCGGCGGAGGGATTCCGGGTGCGCGCGCTACGGCCGCTGGCGCGGAGCTAGTGGCGCCAGAATTCGGAGCGCGGAAGAGCCTGAGAGGCTGCCGGTCCGGCTCGGGCCCGTCTCCCACCGCGGACGCCGGCGAGGAGACAGGGAAGATGGTGGTCCTCCGCAGCAGCCTGGAGCTGCACAGCCACTCAGCCTCCTCGGCCACCGACCCTCTGGACCTGTCCAACGAGTTCCTCAGCCTGGAGCAGATCGGCCGGAGGCGGCTCCGTTCGGCCCGTGCCGCTGAGCAGTCAGCCGTCACCGTGGCCGCCGCGGGCGTGAGTACCGGCCTAGGGCGGGCCCCTCAGGCCGGGCCTGCGGGATTGCCCGCGGCGGGTTGGCCGGGTGGGGCCTGGGGGCTGGGCGGCGCGGTCCGGGTGACAGTTGGTGGGGGGGAGGGGGTAGCGAGGAGTGTTGTCGAGGACAAGTAAAATGGAAGGCTTCCTAAGATGGGAGCCCCAAGGGCTGTGGGTCGGGGCAAGAGATCGGGCAGTCTGGAAGAGGGCTATGCAGTTCGTTACTAACTCATTTCACGCAAGAGGAAACCGAAGCCCTCTGGAATCTTGGTTTGTCGGGTTGCCCCACCCCCATCTCACACACCTCCCTAGCCTATGGCCCAGGCTCCTGCCCTAGGTCATCTGTCGAGTGCAGCACACGTTTACTGACTCCCTACTGGATGTAGGATAGATGTTTTAGGGGCCACGGGAATAGAAAGATTGTAGTTCAGGTTCTCTGACCTTCATTTGCGATACAGAGAGGTTCGGTAATAAGAGCGCCGTGAAAAATACCAGGTTGCATAATGTGGAGAGATGGAGACCAACATTTCATGTACACCTTCATTTAAACCTCGTTAACAACTCCATAAGATGGATAGTTATGATATCTATGTTACAGACGAAAAATACGGACTCAAAGTAGCCAGTGAGGGGTAGATCTAAAATTGGAACTCGGACCCTCTGCCTCCAAAACCTTTCCCTTTCTATTATATCATGCTGCAGTTATAAACAGTGTCTATAGGGGAAGTTTCCAAGGGGGCGGAGCAGTAAAGTCTTGAAAGAATTGCTTCTCTTTCTAGGTCTGAAGTACCGATTGGATTTTTGATTGTAGAGTTAAGACCGGGGGAGAGGCCCTCCACCTCCCTACCGCAGCTGCCAAGAGGCAGAGGTGAAGGAGACAGCGTTAACAAAAGGCTGGAGAAGTTGAGGAAGCAACACTAGAAAAGTTAAGGCAGCAGGAAGTAGTCTAGTTCTCTTTGAGGGAGGGTAGGCATGGGGCTGAGAAAAATAGGACCGGAGAGAGGATTAGGAAGTGGGAAGTCAGAATGAGAGGCCAAGGGGGAGAGAGTTGACAAAACATAGTTAAGGGAGTGATCACTGTATGAAATTAGTTGTCAGTATCTTTCGTAGGCACCCTGTACTAGTTGCTGCTCTACTGAAGGGAGTGAAGAAGTCTGTTTTCTCTCTGCAGTTGTGATTCTGAATTGAAAAAAATAATAATTTCCTGACTTTCAGGGTCTGTTTCTCAATCATATGTTGAGATTGAGATCTGAGGAGGCCAGACATTTCTGCACTAAACTCGGATCCCTTAACTTACCTATGTTCAGAAAATCTAATTATTTCAATAAATACTTACTGAATATTTATTATTTTCTGGACAGTGCCAGATCCTATGACTGTAATGATGTATTGAGCACTGATTAAGTAACATAGGCGCTTAAAACAACTGTTATCGCTACATCAAAAACTAATGATGTACTGTATAGTGGCTAACATAATAAAAAAAAACTGGTAGTTTTGAATCTCAGTTTATCAATAATCTATTCTTGTTAAAAGAGGTGATACCACATGCGTAGTGAGGATTAAATGTGATGATGCATGTAACGAGATTACCTGAACACTTGGCATATAGTTAGGACTCAGGCATTGTCAGCAACTAAGATCACAGTCAATTTTAATGCCCACTCCCATCTTTCCATTTCTTCAGGCCAAAAACCTGAGAGTCGTCCTGACTCTTCTCTCATTTCATGTTAGCAAATTCTGTTGGCTCTACTTTCAAAGTATATTTGGAATCTGACCACTTCTCAGATCCTTCATTGTTGCCATGCTGGTCCAAGCCATTATCTCTTCCCTAGGTTTTTTAAACGGATTCTTGACTGGCCTCCTGGTTTTCCACCCTTGTATATAATGATCGCCTTCCACAACCGTCAGTTCTCAGTATAGCTTACAGTGATCTTTATAAAAGTCAGAAACAGTTGATCACTCCTCTGCTCAAAAATCTCTAAGAGTAAAAGTTGAAAAGTTTAGGGGTAGCCCGACACCCTTTTATCTTTTTGATGGCATTCTCTTCCATTTTCCCTTTTGCAAAACCTAGTCTATTCCAGCTCTGTTGGTCTAGCTGCTTCGTGGAATACCAGGGCCTTTGTACTTGTTCTCCCCTCTGTTGGGAATACTCTTCCCCTGAATATCTGCATGATTCATTCCTAATTTACCTTTTACATTTTTAATTTTAAAAAATCTGAGAACTCATAGTACTTAACATTTTCCAGGAATTTCATAATTATTAACTCAATCCTCCTAACCTTATGAGGTAGGTGTGGTCATCTTTGTTTTGCAGGTGAGAGAACTGAGACACGGAGCCCCCTAAATAGCATCCTCAAATTTACCTTTATAATAAGCGATAGAGCTCCCAGGTTCTACCTAGGAGAACTTAGGAATCTCTCTTTCAAGTCTTTGGTAAAACTTTACCTTTTCAGTGATGCTTACCCTCACCACCTTATTTAAAATTACAGATCACTCTTATTGACATGCCTCTTTACTTTGCTTTATGTTCCCTTATAACTTATTACCTTATTACGTGTTCTATTAACTTTCTACTTTTTAAATATTTTATCTCTCCCTAAGTCAGAATTAACTGTACAGTTCTGGATTTTGAACTTTTGTTCAGTATTGTATTTCTAGGACCTAGAATAGAACCTAGAATGTACTAGGGGCATAATAAATATTTGTTGTTAACTGTCCTTGGTCTAAAGGAACTTAGTCTAGCAGAGGAGAACTAACACATCAATATACAGAGACTGTTTGCCATTGTTGCCATATCAGGGGTATGTGGTGGCTGAGCAGTTAACACTCAGATGGGTTTTTTTAGGGTGGAAGGGATTTTTTTTTTCCCAGGCTAGGATTTCCCTACCTTTCCAAAGGTATTAGGGATTATACCTTTTTGAAACATAGTACTTCTGTCTTTTGTAAATTCTCCATAAGCCAAATTATAATCAAAGGGTTACTTAGCATGGGATTGGATCAAAAGAAATGGATAGCCCTGAAGGGTAATGTATTCATGCTGTCAAAGCCCACCAATACCAAAAATGAAACATACCTTTGTGATTGGAATATTTTCTAATTTGGGGGTTTACATGCAATACATTTGATTTAATTACAGCTTGCTTTTTATATCAGTCATGCATTTCAGAAACTTAACTCCTGATCACCCTGATTGTATTTAGGTATTCCTATCTCCTCAGCTACATTTTTTATTATAATATTATTTTTTTATTATGTTAGTCACCATAAGTACATCCCTGGTTTTTGATGTAAAGTTCCATGATTCATTTGTTGCGTATAACACCCAGTGCACCATGCATTACGTGCCCTTCTCACTACCCATCACCAGCCTATCCCATTCCCCCACCCCCCTCCCCTCTGAAGCCCTCAGTTTGTTTTTCAGAGTCCATAGTCTCTCATGCGTCATTCCCCCTTCTGATTACCCCCCTTTTCTTTATCCCTTTCTTCTCCATATTTATTGACAGATGATTTTTTAGGATAAGTTACTTTTAAAGATGGTTAAATTTATTCATATTAATTTAACTTGGATTTTTCTTTATCTCATCTTGGAAACTGACCTTATATTCAATTTCTGAAGGCACTTGTTATTAACCTTCCTACCTTTACATTTTGAATATGATCTCAATCAGCTGGGCTTAAGGGTTTGCTTGTTTTGGGGTTGGTTTTTTTTTTTTTCCTCCTAACTTGTATGGGTTCCCTGAAGCTTTGTTTTAAATTTGTTTTTTTTGTTTCTTAAACTAATTTCATCCTAATTGGATCACAAGATCTAGCATTTTCATCCATTCAGGTGTCCCTTCTGTGCTTTCTTTTTCTTCCAGAGTCAGACTAGCCATTGCCTATTTCTGTGCTTTCATGGGTCTGAGGTTCTTTGTTTCATTAAATTTAGGGTTGTTCTCATGCTAATAGTAGGGAATAGTCTCTCATGGATAGTAGTGGGATGATGAGTGTACATTATTTTTAGGTTGTGTTTATGTACACTTTTATTCTATATGTTAGGTAAAATAAAATATGCTGTGGTATGTAGAAGGTACTTAGTTGTCTATTTTAAAAGTTTGAAAAGTACCGTAAATGACACTGATATGTACAACATATGGGAGATTTTTTAAAACTTGGTGTATAACACAACAAAGAAAAATGAAAAGTGTACAGCTTAGTGAATTATCACAAAGCATAAATTGGGATATTTTGACATGTTGCTATGACACTTGCATCCTGAAGTTGGGTGACATGGCTGCTCTGAATTCAAGAGTGTGTACTTGTTTTGATGTAATAATAGTAGTCCATTTTTGTCAGTTTGTGTTAAAGACTGGCAGTGATTTTATGCTTAGAAGTTGCAACTTTTAGAACAGGGATCTGACTAAATAGTGTTTAAGATGGATTATAGTCGGGGCGTCTGTGTAGCGCAGTCGTTAAAAGTCTGCCTTTGGCTCAGGGCATGATCCCGGCGTTCTGGGATCGAGCCCCACATCAGGCTCCTCTGCTGGGAGCCTGCTTCTTCCTCTCCCACTCCCCCTGCTTGTGTTCCCTATCTGGCTGGCTGTCTCTGTCAAATAAATAAATAAAATCTTTTAAAAAAAAAAAGATGGATTATAGTCAACAAACGTGGAGTTTGGAAGACCAGTTAAAAGATTATATTATTAATAGCTACCAATTATATAGCACTTGCTGTGTACCAGGCATGGTACCTAATATACACATACATTTGCCTTATTAAGTAACTATTATTATTATCCTCATTGCAGATGTAGAAGTCAAGGCACAGAGACCTTGTGTAACTTGGACAAGATTGTACAGCTCTAAGTGACATGCCAAGAATCAATCCTAGATAGTCTGTCGTTAAAGAGTTTGGGCTCTTAATTGGTATACTATTATCACATCAGACTAAAGCAGAGAAAACTAGAAGCTAAGTTAAGGTGATACTAGAAGGAACAGAGAAAAAAATGCCAAATAATACTGCAAAGGGTCTGAGAGTTGTTTAGATACAGACAGAGAAGGCAGTGTTGTTTCTAGCTGAAGAAGTGAGCAGTAGACCATTGGGAATATGCCACAGTTTGGTGAGAAGTTAGGACTATGTATCTTTGGGAGTCACCTACGTAAAAGTGGTAGTTGAATTCTTGAAGGTGAATAGAAAACATAGCAGAACACAAATATATTTAAGATCTGAAGTAATGGCTATATTTTAAGGATGAGAAAAGGATGAATTATGTTTTTAAAAGAGTATCACGTGAATCAAAGGATCAAACATTTAAAGAAGGGAGTGATCAGCTACGTAGAAATCAATGAGGTGGAGGAGAGGCCATTGGATTTAACTTTTGGGAGGTAGTTTTGGGGCTATTGTAAGAGCTGTAGAAGTAGAAATCAAATTGCTGGAGCTTGTGGAAAAGATCCGCGGTGAAGACTTGATCACACCTGTGTTTAAAGATGAAGCTAAGGAGGGATCTCACAGCTATACTGGTTTAGAACATTCTTTCTCTTTTTTTTTTTTTTTAAGATTTTATTTATTTATTTGACAGAGAGAGCAGCCAGCGAGAGAGGGAACACAAGCAGGGGGAGTGGGAGAGGAAGAAGCAAGCTCCCAGCAGAGGAGCCTGATGTGGGGCTCGATCCCAGAACGCCGGGATCACGCCCTGAGCCAAAGGCAGATGCTTAACAACTGAGCCACCCAGGCGCCCCTGGGTTAGAATATTCTGATCACGTTTTCAAGGTGCCCTCTGTCTGGATGCATATTTAATTGTGGTTTAAAACATCCTGTTTGCACCTCATTTGTTGGATTGATACTTAAATTGACTCAACCAACTGACCCACATACATATTTTTTGTTATGAATTTAAAGCTTGGATAAGCTTGGTCTTTTGTGGGAAAACAACATATTAGTATATTTCTATTATACAATTGTGTCTACTTTGGGGAAAGCTTTTGTTACTGTAGTTGCTTCTTGTCTACAAACTTAACTGATTCTGCAAGGTTATAAGAGACTTAAAAATTTAACAAAATATTTTTCCTCTTTTAAAACTTCACTTTTGAAGATCTATCAGTGCTCTTAATATTTAAGTAGATTTTAGCAAAAGAATAAATGAGGACACTACATTTCCAGGTTTGGTTTTCAGATTAAGTATGTATTTTTGTTTTTTATTTCTTAGGAAAATTCTTTCTAGTAATGAGCACTGTAAAAATGTAAAAAATAGAAAGTGAAAGTCCTCATTTCTATCATCCAGTGTTAATTACTGTTACCAATTGACATTTAACTTACCTCTTCAGAATTATTTGGAAAGCTATATTAAAATGTGATTTTGGTTTAATAACTGTGCTGGTTTCCTTAGGAAATCAGATGTATACAAGATAATTTATCCAGAGGCATTTATAACACAAAAAAATTGCAGATAATTTAAATATACATTAAGCAATTTGTTAAATTGATTCATGTAATAGCTGGAATACTATTCATTCTATTTTTTTAAAAAGATTTATTATAAGTAAATAAATCTTTGAGAGAGAGTGGCAGGGGGAAAGGCAGAGAGAGAGAGAGATAATCCCAAGCAGACTCCCTGCTGAATGCAGAGCCCATGGGCGGGCGGGGGCTCGATCCCACAACCCTGAGGTCATGACTTGAGCCTAAAACCAAGAGTCAGCCGCTTAACTGACTGAGCCACCCAGACACCCCTACTCATTCATTTTAAAAGATTTTTGAAATAATATTTGATGGCGTGGGGAAATGTTTTGTATTACTAGAAAAAAGTTACAAAACATAAATAATATCCCAACTTAAGTCATGTGAGTATGATTGCATAGGAAAAGAGTAGTTTATGTACCGGAAGGTTAACAGTGGTTATCATGGGTAGCTGGAGTTAAGAGTGACACTTAAATTTTTGTGCATTTCTTAATTTTTCCCATTATAATGGGCATGTATTCCTTTTATTTTTAAATTGCTTTTGTAAGAAATGTTTTTGAAAGTTATTATTTTAAAATTTTCTAGTGTATACGTCTATATAGGTGATTCCCCAAGAACCTGTTTTTTCTTCCCCCACACAGTTAAGGAAAGTCTTTCTTGATGCCTAGTACTTATTTAGAGAGTATGATCAAAGCCACTCACTATGCAAATCAAAGATTCACTTATACCACTTATAAAATTAAATCTTCCAAGTTTTTCAGGGAATCTTTTTTCCCAGTAGTTAGCACCCCCCCTTTTTCCTATGGAAACAAACCATTTTTATTATCCCCAGGAATATGGTGATATTTACTTTCTTTGTTTATTGTGATACTTAATTGTAAATAATATGAAATGTACCACTTTAACCGTTTTTAAGTGTATGGTTCTGTAGCATTAAGTACATTCATTTTGTTCTGCAACCATCATCACTATCCATCTCCAGAATTTTTATGTTCCAAAACCGAAACTCTGTACCCATTAAATATCTCCCCATTCTTCCCTTCTCCTAGCACCTAACAGCTACCTTTCTTTCTGTGTTTATGAATTTGACTACCCTGGACCCTCATATAAGAGGAAGCATACAACATTTGTCCTTTTGTAACTGACTTACTTTAGTTAGCATAATGTGTTCAGGTTCATACTTGTTGTATCAGTGTGTTAAAATTTACTTCCTTTTCAAGGCTGGATAATATTCTGCTGAGTACCAGTTTTTTAATCCATTCATCTATCAATGAACATTTAGATTGCATCTACCTTTGGCCATTATAAATAATGCTGCTGTGAATAGGAGTATACAGATGTCTGCTTTCATTTCTTTTGACTATATACCCAGCAGTAGGATTGCTGGATCATACGGTAATTTTGTGTTTAATTTTTTGAGGAATTGTCATATCATTTTCCATAGTGGCTGCACCATTTTGCATTCCCACCAGCTATGTTCTAGGGTTCCAGTTTCTCCACATCCTTGCCAACACTTATTTTCTCACTTTTTAATAGCCATCTTGACAGGTGTGGAGTGACATCTCATTTGTGGGTTTGATTTTGTATTTCTCTATGCCTAGTTATGTTGGGCATCTTTTCATGTGTTTATTGGCCCTTTGTATATATTCTTTGAAGAAATGTCTATTTAAATCTTCTGCCCATTTTTTGTTTTTTGTTGTTAAAACATAGGAATTCTTTATATATTATGGCTATCAATCCTTTGTCAGATACATGATTTGTAAATACGTTCTGTTACATGGGTTTCCATTTCACTGTGTGGATAGTGTCCTTGGCACAAAAGTTTGTAATTTTGATGAAGTCCAGCTTATCTATTTTTTCTTTCATCATCTGTGCTTTCAGTTTCATATCTAAGAAATCTTTGCCAGGGGCGCCTGGGTAGCGCAGTCGTTAAGTGTCTGCCTTCGGCTCAGGGCGTGATCCCGGCGTTCGGGGATCGAGTCCCACATCGGGCTCCTCCACTGGGAGCATGCTTCTTCCTCTCGCACTCCCCTGCTGTGTTCCCTCTCTCGCTGGCTGTCTCTCACATAAATAAATAAAAAAATCTTTAAAAAAAAAAAAAAGAAATCTTTGCCAAATCCAATGTAATGAAAGTTTTCTGCTATGCTTTCTTCTAAGAGCGTCTAAATTTTTAGCTTTGTATTCTCTTGTACATTTTTAAGGTTTCCCTTAAAATGGTTTTGCTATCTAAGGTTTCCCCCACCCCCATTGGTTTAAATAGTTAGAAAGTAGATCATTTCAGTCATTCTTTAGTGTTGACATTAAAAAAATAAAACTATTGGATCAGTCTTTTTATCCACTGGAATTTAAAAACCATAGTTACTTGATACCTGTCTTGGCACATTAAAAACATAATACATAAACATGCTCCTTTAGCAATCAGAAATTTTATCTTCTTTTTTTCCCTCTCTTAATGTGTATTTCCAATTCATGTAAGCCACAGCATTTTATCTTGATCTATTTTTATACTTAAATGTAATTTATTAAGTATCCTTTCATACTTATAAAACAAAATTTGAAATTTTTTACACTTTTTTGTGATCACAAGGCCCTAAGAAAATACAACTTACAATATTCAATTGATGCAAACAACAAAAGCATACTTATTTGATTAAAAATGATGAAACAGAAAGTAAGATTTCATTGGGATTTCATTTGATTGAAGTTCCCCCGCCCCATTGATCATACATCTGTGGAGGAGCTTACTGGTGAAGACAGTGTTTGGCATCAGTTCCATTGTTTTTATAAATGTAAGCTCCGAGAAACGTCGTTCATATAAATAAGTAGACAGTAATGAAAGGAGTTTAGCAGTGCCACTCAGTTTTTCTGGCTAATATGCCAAAAAACACTTGCCAAAATTATTTTTCATGGTCTCTTAGCTTGATTAGGTCTCCTTTCAATTTTGTTGAAAGCAGAGAATTAGAAACCACCTCACAAAGGAAAGGATTTGTTGCCGAGCTTTGTCATTCATTTCTTAACACCTAACCTTAGTGTTTTTCTTTGTTTGGCTTTAGGGAGGTTTTTAAGGCCTTGAGGCAGTCCACAAAAGTAAGATTAAGATTCAGAATGAGGCTGGTGATGGGTAGTAAGGAGGGCACATATTGCATGGTGCACTGGGTGTTATATGCAACTAATGAATCATCGAACTTTACATCAAAAACCAGGGATGTACTGTATGGTGACTAACATTATATATATATATATATGATTCAGAATGAGTGAGAGAGATAACTTTCTTTTGTAAAATGAGAGAAAGATAAATGAAAGAGGATGCCTTCTCAGGCAGATCAGTTTTAAGAAAAGGTACATAGAGAAGTTAAAAATCTGGAAATAGATTCTCATAAAATTTTTCTTAGGAAGTCTTGTTATACTACACCTATCTAAGATGTAGGTTTTCATTTTAAAAATAATACACCTACCTAAAAGTGTAGATACTCCTTTTTCAAACATCCTTACATATAGGTACACTGACAGAAGTGATTAATAAGCCATATATATCACTCATATTTTATGAAGTACCTAATTCTTAACACAAATCCTTGTGGATTAAATATCCTTATTTTGCTTGTGAACCAGTGAAATATTCTGCTCAAAACAAAATGAAATGACCGTGTAAAGCCAGCCTAAGGGGGAGGGTATACTAATGTTGCAGGTTTTTTAAAATACTGCCTGTTTTTCTGAAATTATCAATTTTCAGAGTGGTACGGCATGTAATTAGAGAGTTGGTAGGTACTTTTACCTTCTCTTTTTATGCAAAAGTAGCCTTTATATGATTTCGGAGAGATGTGTATGAACTTTTGAGTACTTTATGACAGAACCTCTGTAGCTCATAAAACAGCCACTAAGAGAAACTCTAGTCTAGTGAGCAATAATAAAGTCACATAGAGCACTGCGGTTTTTACAGCAGATTAACATACATAAACAATCTCTGAATTCAAGTGTTGCATCATCTGGGTGGAATTGTGAAATAGGTGGTAGTAACTCCTTTTTATTATGCAAGCCCAAATTACACTTCTGGTGGCCCAGTTATTTTAAAGTTGCTGCCAGTGGTCGCATGGCAGGCAATGGTTTGTGTATCTTTCTAATTTCTGTAGCCTTAAAATAAAGGAGTATTTAGTGTTATGAACTATTACAACTTTTTGTACAGTTGGGGAAAACTTTGCTAGACCACTTGCTATGAAATAGAGCTATAAACCATCAATAAATCTTATATTATCTGTTTTATAGACATTGCTGACATGTGTTTATCATAAAATGATTATTTAGTTTAAATACTGTAGTTTCTTGGGAAGATACAGAATCATGCTGCACAAAAAGCAGTTGTGACAAACTTGTAATCAAAGAAAACTCTTAGAAGGAGTTTAACTTGGGAATTTCTATCACTTTCTCAATTTTTCTTGAAGGATGGGTCTTCAGTTAAAGAAGTTGAATCCTACCACCGGACACGTTCTTTAAGGTCTTTGAGAAAAAATGCACAGAATTCTTCAGATTCTAGTTTTGATAAGAATATGGAAATAACAGAGAAACACGCTAATGGAAGGCATTTTACAAGGTAAAACAAGATGGGTGAATGCTAATAATTTTAAAGTAATTTAGAATTTGTGTTTAATTTTTAAGTGTATTCTTGCCCAATCATCAAGATTCCAGGGTCACAAAATGTAATTTGAAATGAAGGTGCCACAAATGAATATTATTGAGTTAAAATTTTAATACGTACCCAGTTTGTTTGTTTTTTTTCTTGTTCAAAGATAATATTTGTGATACGTGTGAGTGCAGCTGACAAAGTTGCTTGATAACTACTTGAGTATCTGTGTGACTTTGTGATTTTAACTTGCTTGTATGTGATCCTGCTTCATACTTAATACAAAGCCTTTATTCGAAATAGTAGTTATTTTTCTCATCACTTGCTATCAAGTATTCCATCAATTCTGAGTCATTTATTAATTTGTGTATTGGTGTGCTTCTAAAAGCAGTCTTCACATAGGAAGTGGAACATGATTTTTTTTTTTACTTGTCTAAGAGGACTAGATGATTTGTACATATTCAAATTTCATTTCTCAAGAGCCCTGAGGTAGATGGCATGAATTCCATCTACTTTAATACTCAAGGAATTACTTTCAGTGAGTTAAGTCGTTAGGTAATTCAGGGAACTTGAATTTGTTTGGTTTGGGGCAGATTTAAATCTAATTAGCTAAAAACCTTCACTTTTCCTCCCACTTTGGTGGGCCTGACATAAATGCGGGGGGTGCCAATTAGGATAAAATGTCTTTGATGAAGTCATTGCTTTATACGTTAATTCTTCTCGTATACATTAATTTTTCTCATAAAGAAATGTCTCATAGTAACTTACAAGACTAGAACCCTCCTACTCTTTTTTTTTTTTAAGACTTATTTAAGTAATCTCTACACCCAGTGTGGGGCTCAAATCCATGACCCTGAGATCAAGAGTCACACGCTCCACTGTCCAAGCCAGCCAAGCACCCCTAGGGTCCTCCTATTCTTAAGTAGACTTTGATTATTTTGTGTAACATATTTTCCAGATAAGTGATATCATGAACCTTTTAAGTTTGTTCTTTGTTAATATTATTTAAATAGTCTTTCATTATATATTTTTAAATTTGCATTATTTCATCCATTATTTATGGTATATTTACATCTGTATTTCATGGGATCCAAGATAGTAGCAATTGAAACACTCATTGTTTTATGAGACAGTAAAAAAGAAGAAAACACTGAAAGTTAAACTAAGACATTCTCAATTTTAAAACATCCCAATTTCAGAAGATGTTAAAATGGAGGGAAATGTACAACTTATAGAATTGATGAAATACAATTTAAGCTATCCCAGTATTTCTGAAACTTGAAGTCTTTTTGGCGTGGAGAAAGTGGCCTGTGGATTCTCTCTGAGAATTTTAAACTTTATTTCATGATCTGAAGAAAAAGTAAACATTCTGGATCATCTAAATTGCTACCTTCTACAGAATAGTCATAAATTTTCAGGGCCTACATTGGTGTTTACAACTAAGTTGGCACCAGCCTAGTACTGCTTGAGTTAGATCAGGTTTATGTGATAAAAACTGAGTCTGACCTTGATACATAAATGCTTTGAAGAGGCAGCCATGGATGTGATGTCATGACAAGCTGTTCAACTCAAGGTTTGGAGCACTTGAAATAAAGAGAAGTGGATGAATTGAGTCATGATACACAACAAACATGATGTACAACATACCAAACTCGAGAAACTGATAGCAGTCTGTACCAATTTCACACAGCAAATGACTATTTTATTTCAGCAAAACCTCCTATGTTAATATTTTTGTTAGTGGTTTTGTTGGTTTTATTTTATTTGCATAAAATGTAAATTAATTTCTCTCTAGTTTGGCTTGTACAAAGTCATAAAAAATTTAATGTTGGGGGGGCGCCTGGGTGGCTCATTCAGTTAAGCATCCAACTCTTGATTTCAGCTAAGGTCATGATCTGTGGTCCTGGGATCTAAGCACCGCATCGGGCTCTGCACTCAGCAGGGAGTTTCCTTAAGGATTCTCTCCTTTCCCTCTGACCTTCCCTCTGTGCGCTCTCACATGCACTCTCTCTCTCAAATAAATAAATCTTTAAAAAAAAAAAAAAAAAAGGAACTCTTAAGAATTTAATGTTGGAAGTCCTTAAAGTCTCTACCTTTAAAAGTATATGTACTTTACTCAAGTTTATGAAACATTGTGCTGTCCTTTATGTTCAAAAGCTATTAAAGGAATATATTAAAATACATGCTTTTTCAGTCTAGATTTAAAGATGAGTGACTTGGTATTTTTAAATTTGATTCCTTTTAAAATATATTGAATTGCTGTCTTTTAAAAAAATTTTTTAATTTTTATTTATGTTTATTAGAGAGGAAGGAGAAGAGGGAGAGGGAGAAAGAGGATCTTAAGTAGACTCCACGCCCAGTGAGGAGCCTGACACAGGGCTGGATCTCACAACCCTGAGATCATGACCTGAGCTGAAATCAGTAGTCAGGTGCTTAACCAACTGATCGACCCGGGCATCTCTAAAATTGTTTTTATTTTTATTTTTATTTTTTAATTTTTTTTTTTTTAAGATTTTATTTATTTATTCGACAGAGATAGAGACAGCCAGCGAGAGAGGGAACACAAGCAGGGGGAGTGGGAGAGGAAGAAGCAGGCTCATAGCGGAGGAGCCTGATGTGGGGCTCGATCCCATAACGCCGGGATCACGCCCTGAGCCGAAGGCAGACGCTTAACCGCTGTGCCACCCAGGCGCCCCATCTAAAATTGTTTTTAAATAAAAACTTCATGGAGATATAATTCACATACCATAAGATTCACAATTTTAAAATGTATAATTCAGTGGTTTTAGAATATTCACAATATTGTGCTACCATCACTACTATCCAATTTCAGAACATTTTCATCACCCCAGAAAGAAACCCTGTTAGGGTACCTCCCACCTCCTTCTCCCTCCCCACTGGCCCCTTGGAAACCACTAATCTACTTTCCGTCTCTATGGATTTGCCTATTCTGAACACTTTATATAAATGGAATCATATTTATGGCCTTTTTTAAAGATTTTATTTATTTATTTGACAGAGAGACAGCCAGTGAGAGAGGGAACACAAGCAGGGGGAGTGGGAGAGGAAGAAGCAGGCTCCCAGTGGATGAGCCTGATGTGGGGCTCGATCCCAGGACTCTGGGATCACGCCCTGAGCTGAAGGCAGACGCTTAACGACTGAGCCACCCAGGTGCCCCATATTTGTGGCCTTTTGTGTCTGGTTTCTTTCACTCAGTCTGATGTTTTGAAGGTTCATTTTATTGTAGTATATATCAGCACTTCATTCTTTTTTTGCTGAGTAAGATTCTGTTGCATCAATTTATCATGTTTTGTTTATCGACTCATTAGTTGATGGACATTTGGATTGTTCTACTTTGAATGATACTGTGAACACTGGTGTTCAAATTTTGTGTGGACATAGGGTTTTGATTGTGTGGGGGTGTATACCTAGGAGTGAATTGCTAGGTCAAATGGTAACTTAACATCGAGGAACTGCTGAATAGTTGGCTAAAGCAGCTGTTCCATTTTACATTCCCATTAGCAGCATATGAGGGTTCCAATTTCTCCACATCCTCATCAACACTTGTCATAGTCGTTTTGGTTTTAGCCATTTTAGTGGGTGTGAAAGTATCTCTTTGTGGTTCTGATTTACATTTCCTTGATGGTTAATAGCATTGGATATTTTCATGCGCTTACTGGCCATTTATATGTCTTCTGTGGAGAAGAACTTCTATCTTAAAAAATAATCTGTGTATTCAGATCATTATTACAAAGACTGTTATTTTGCATAGTGATAACATTAGGATCTGTTTGTATAAGACTTAGATAAACTGGCCCTCAGTATTGTTGAATTTTGCTTTATGTAGTTTCCTGCTTCTTATCAGGGTGACCCTTTTTGCTGTTGCTAGTTTGCCTGACTGTAGTAAATATCTTTACTTACTTCCTTTCTGTGTCCCTCCATCCGTTTTGTTTTCTGTCTGAGGTTCAAAGACCAGGAGACCAAATCTGTGGGAATAATATAGAAAGATTTGAGCAACTGTACCTGAGGGCAGGATCTATATTTCTTTGGTTCTGGAGTTCCTAACTAGGGTCCAGTAATCATAGTTTTCAGGGGGCACACGAAACCTCTGAAATAATGTATAAACTTGTATGTGTGTATGCAGTTTTCTAGGTAGAGAAGATCCATAGCTTTTATCAGATTTGCTGAGGTTGACAAAAGTCCAGGCACCTGTTTTTGTAAATAGTTTCATTGGAACACAGCCATATCCATTCATTCTGCCTATGGCTGTTTTCCTGCTTTATTGTTAAAGTTGTTGTGGGACAAGAGACTATATGACTCATAAGCCTAAATATTTACTATCTAACTGTTTAAGGAAAGTTTATCAACCCCTGAAGGGGAAAGGTGCTCCCATTCCCCTAAAGGCAAGAAGCAAAGAAAGAGAGGAAAGGAAGGAAAGAAGGAAGGGCAGAGAAAGGAAGGAAGGAAGGACGGACGGGACGGACATTGCTTTAATCATTGTGTTCCTAGCATTTAATAGGGCTCTTGTTTATAGAAGTGTAGACCTATATAGTATGGAGGGAGGAGCTCCTTTATGAGAAATGTCTATGAGGCTATGAACAAACTAGGCCTTGACCTGTGGATGGATTGCTCAAATGTTTTTATTTTGTTCTTGGTTCTTACCAAAAGAGATAATGAATTAACGATGACTTTACATTGTTGTGAGAATACATGATTGAACTCTTCTGGATAAGATGGTTCCATTTTATTTTAAAGTGTCACGTTTGAAGTACCATGTGTGTATAACCAGCCCACTTGGAAATAGCTTGACATATAGGTTGATTAATAGATGTAGCTATCCAAGTTTGGAAAATTGAGTCCCTAAAAATAAGTTAATGAGACCTACTGTTTTGTTTGCTCAATGGATTTTGGGAAAAAAGATGAGGGGAGAGTACTTGTTTTTTTAAAACCTTGGAAAGTAATCTTTCCAATTTCAGTAGATACTGTTTGCCAGTTTGTAAGTGAGATATCTGATTCACAAATGGGACTGTTTCTGCATGTGAATGATAATGCGTGTCATATAGAGATTGTAGCCAGCAAATGTTTTTAGAAGGAAATTAGCATATTGCTAAGGGACATTAGTTCTGTTTATAGTTATAAATATCTCAAGGATGTGGGGTCACTATATTCCTGTGGTATAAAACACATTGTCTTTTTTTGCTCAATAATTACAGTTCAATTATACCTAAATACTTAGGCTAAGGACATAATTTCTTGTTTTAAGTAAGAAACTTTGATTTAATTCTGTTTAACTGTGAGTTAATACATATGTTATTACATTTCACAACAGGGTTCTCAGGCTTTGTTTAGCCATAACTGATACAAGCATAGATATTCTAAAGCTTTTTATTTTTCAGTGTTATTTAGGCTTTTAGTTATCTATGAGTATTTACTGTGTAAGCTAATATACCTTTTTACCCTACTTTGTAGTATTATGAAGTATAGGATTTAAAATTATATCAATTATTTTGAATTATTTAATTTTTTTTTTCATATAGGCAGTCGGCCAGACAGCAGGCTGATAAGAAAAAAGAAGAGTGCAAAGAAGGTAAGTAATGTTAAAGGCATTTCATATTGAAAACATGTAATTCGTATTTTCTTTACAGATGTATTGAGGTACATACAATAAGCTATATATATTTCAAGTGTCCAATTTGATTTTTCATAAGTGTATGCTATGAGGCCACCACCACAATAAGATAGTGAAGATAGCTATCACTACCAAAAACTTCCTCAGGCCTCTTTATTATCACTCCCCCAACTCCTCTCCAGGCCTTCCACATAACCAAGATTCCTGAGCAATCACCAATCTGCTTCTATCACTGTAATTTAGTTTTCATTTTCTTGAGTTTTATGTAAATGAAATTATGCAGTTGCATTCTTTTCGTCTGGCTTCCTTTCTCTCAGCATAATTACTTTGAGTATCATCCACATTGTTGCATTTTCTTGACGAGTATTCCATTACATGGATATACCACAGTTCCCCCCCCCAGTTTTTTTTGTGCTGTAATTGTGCGTGTTTAAAGTGTACAATAAATGTTGATTTGGTGCATTTATGTATTGCAAAATGATTACTATTATAGCTTTAGCTAACACCATCATGTAACAGAATAACCATTTTTTTTTTTGTGGTGAGAACATTTAAGGTCTTAGCCACTTTGAAGTGTATAATACAGTATTATTAACTATAATCTCCTTGCTGTACATTAAATCCTCAGAACTTATTTGTCTTATAGCTGGAAATTTATATTGTGACCAACATTCTGACCAACTCTCCTTTTCCCTCACCTGCCAGTCCTTGGTAACTAACATCCTAGTCTTTGTTTCTATGAGTTTGGCTTTTTTTAGATTCCACATTTAAACGATATTCTACAATATTTGTCTTTCTCTGACTTCTTTCACTTAGCATAATGCCCTCAAGGTCCATCCATGTTATTGCAATAGCAGGATATTCTTCTTTATCATGGCTGAGTAGTATTCTGTTGTGTATATATATTTTACGTCTTCTTTATCCATTCATCCATTTAGGGCCACTTAAGTTGTTTCCCACAATTTGTTTATTACTCTTTTGGTGGACATTTGGGTTGTTTCCAATTTGGGAGTATCACAAACCTGCCTTGAACATTTGTGTACAAATTTTTGTATTACATATCTTTGCTTTTCTCTGGAGAGCAGAATGGCTAGATCATATGGTAGGTATATGTTGTAACTTTATTTTTGTTTTCTATTATTTTAAGAAAGGTAAGTAAGTTTAAGATACTATGACTTTGTTATATGAAGTGTAGCTATTCAGTTGTTCATTTTAGAATTGTTTTATAAATGCCATTATTTAAAATCTTTCCATTTTTGGACACCTGGGTGGTTCAGTCGGTTAAATGTCTGCCTTCAGCTCAGGTCGTGATCCCAGGGTCCTGGGATCGAGTCCCACATCCCACATCGGGCTCCCTGTTCCGCAGGGAGTCTGCTTCTCCCTCTGCCTCTCCCCCCACTCGTTCTCTCAATCTCTCTCGCTCTTATGCTCTCTCTTTCAAATAAATAAGTAAAATCTTTAAAAAATAAAATTAAATCTTTCCATTTTTATGTATACATCTTGAAGACAAAGTGATTCCAGTTACTCGGTCGTTGAGGACTAGAAACATTGTTCAAACTAAAGAACATTTGCATGAAGAGAATGGTGATGTTGAAGTTCGCCGCAGTTGCAGGATTAGAAGCCGCTATAGTAGTGTAAACCAGTCTGTGCTGTTTGACAAACTTATAACAAAGTAAGTAAAAATTATTTAGATGAAGATGATTTAGCTGGCAAAACTTTTTGTTGGGGAGGGATCATAAATTTCAGCTAGCTTGAATATTTAATACATTCAGCTGTGTAAAGCATAAAGGAGAATGGTTATTAGAGGGCTTTGTAATAGTTCTATATATGTATTTAAATTCTTGGAAAGAAATTTTAGAATATTTTTACACAAGTAAATCAATGCTTTGTATAGAGATATTTAAAATCCCAGCACTCAAAAAACACAATGGAAGAAAAATAAATTTTTTAAAAATGTACTACTCTTTTACAGTTTTAGCTTATATCATGTCAATTTTCTTAAAGCACTGCTGAAGCTGTACTTCAGAAAATGGATGACATGAAGAAGATGCGTAGACAGCGAATGAGGGAACTTGAAGACTTGGGAGTGTTTAATGAAACAGAAGAAGTAAATACATCCTTCCTCAGCCCGGAAACTAGTGTAACATTTTGTGTCAACTACAGTAAAAAAGAATATGTATATATAGCTCCTTCCATTTAGGGGATGATTTAATGATCTCCAGT
Source organism: Ailuropoda melanoleuca (assembly GCF_002007445.2). Lineage (NCBI taxonomy): Eukaryota > Metazoa > Chordata > Mammalia > Carnivora > Ursidae > Ailuropoda > Ailuropoda melanoleuca. Next base: position 87,492,194 of record NC_048226.1, on the reverse strand, counting down.
TTAACCTTTTTTCTATGGTACTGTCCATTTTTTGGTTAAATTAGTCATCATTTTCAACATTTTTAAACTGTCCAGCATTTGTTTGATCAGTCGCTAGTTATTGCTGTAGTTGTAAAAGTTTGTAGCTGTAAATATCTTCATTTTAAGCACGATAGGAAGATCCTACTGAATTTTTTTAATATACTAAATGTTAATGGCTTTTGTTTAAACCTTTTTAGGAGAATATCAATATGTACACAAGAGGAAAACAAAAAGGTATTCAAAGAACTGATGAGGAAACGACTGACAATCAAGAAGGCAGTGTGGGTTAGTCTTTTGTTCTACTTCTGGTTTTGAATTTCAGCACTTTTTATTTAGGAGGGAGATAGCTTTTTTATTCAGAAGTTGTCACATTTATGGTAGTTTGTGAAAGATCAAAGGATTGGTCATAATTGAAAAGTGAGGGCAGGGCAGAGCTTAAAAGGATAGTATGTCTTATTTGGGAGAGTACTTGAAATCAACAAATCTAAAGCAAATAAACCTGGTTTGCTTGCATAATACATATGCAGACAGCACATCTCTGCCTGTTAAAAGGTGATTAAAACTGAGTTTCACTCTTCTGTTTAGAAATTGCTTCTGTAATTTATTAGAACATCTCTTGAGTAAAACTGGTTTTCTGAAATGCATTTTAAATATTTGGTGAGGGTGTTTCACATTTTCATAAGTAGATTATTTGAGTTACGCTCCATGTAACTCAGTGACAGCCAGAAGGGCTGGATGGAATTGAAAAATTAAATATGAGAGGCAAAAGCTAAGTGAGGAGATGCTCTAATTTGTCAACATGTTAAATTAACTTGGAAACTTAAGTATAGTCACTTATATTAATAAAGTTAGCAATACCATAAACTTTAGTTCGGTACTACTGACAGTAGCCTTTAAACTTCTTTTCCTACTTCCTTTTTTCCTTCCTCTGGTTATTTTTAATTCTATAGTTTACTTCATTTTTTAAAATCTTCATTTAATGCTGCAAAAGAATTACAGATCATTTCTATGAACAATCTAGAAGTAAATAAATTTTTAGAGGAGGGTCTCTTTCACTCTCAATTTCAGTGTGTTAAAAATCGTTAACATTTTGGTGACTATCTTGAAAGTAAATGTTTCTTAACTGTAGAATCATCTGAAGAGGGTGAAGACCAAGAAGATGAAGATGATGGTGAAGATGAAGAAGATGATGAAGATGATGATGATGATGATGAAGATGATGAAGATGAAGAGGATGGGGAAGAAGATAACCAGAAACGGTATTATCTTAGACAAAGAAAAGCTACTGTGTACTACCAAGCTCCACTGGAAAGTAAGTGCTATATATACTGTAATTATATTATCTTTATCATTACTGCCTTTTCTCTATTCTTATTTTTCATGTTTTCATTTTACAGAATACTCATGGCTGTTGTCTTTCATAAACTATCCTAAATGTGTAAGAAGTCATTTCTTCAAGAAAGTTAGATGTTAGCCCTGACCAAAGCAAATAATTTGGCTATTTTGAAGTTTCCTGTCTGTCTTTGATTATTTTAGATTTATTTTTTTAGATTTTACAGCTTTCTACTTAGTTTATTTTGCCACTTTGTGTAATAAGACTGTTTTTGATTTATGTTAAAGTTGTGCCTCAGTACTTATGAGCATATATATGCAGGGCTGATAACCGGCTGTTATGCATCAGTATAATCATAATGGTTGTTTATGGCCAGTGTATGTTTTGGTTGGTTGGTATCTGTGCTATACATATTTTCAACAGCAACCCTGCAGACGTAAATGATTTAAAATGCGAACAGTAAAACAGTCTGTAGTAGATATGTACTAATATTTTCACGGAAGGCAGCACCTTTGTGAGTATTTAGATGAAGAGCAAGATTATTTTCATACATATTTATATTTCACATACCTATAATTCTTCTTTTTAGAACCTCGTCACCAGAGAAAGCCCAACATATTTTATAGTGGCCCAGCTTCTCCTGCAAGACCAAGATATAGATTATCTTCTGCTGGACCGAGAAGTCCTTACTGTAAACGAATGAACAGGTTTGGTTCTGACGTAATGATTGATTTATGACAAAATAATTATGGCTATGTTAGGGTAGGATTCTAGAGTCTTAGTATTGGGTGTATCCAGATAGAATTCTAGAAACATATAGTTGGAAGAGTTAGCTCTATGCCTATAGCGCTCTTACCCTTACTACCACTGACTAGGTTTTGCTTTTGCTTCCATTAATAGGAATTGTTAATAACTACCGTGGTAAGGTAGTTTATTCCATTGTTCCACACTTTAATAATAGAGGCTACCTTTGCTTCAGTGTTTACTGTATTTCTGTCTTGGTGTTAAGCATCTTACATAGACTCTTTCATTTAATCTTCACACATTGTTTGAGTGTAGGTGTAGTCTTGTCTTCTCATAGTATCACAGACATATTTTCTCGCTGTGAAAAACATACTAGGTTACATAACTTTCTAGATTTTTCATGATACCATCCTTTTCTAGATCTGGTTTGTTTTTTTTTCCAGGTTTTATTTCCACTTTTTAAAAATTTCTCTCATATAGTAGGAAACCTTAATTTTCTTTGACCTTCAAATTATTTGTAGGTTTTTTTCGCCTTCTACATCCTAAGATTTGTTGGTTGTCTGTCATATTTAAGTTCAAAGAGGTAATTCTTGTTATTTTCTCGTTTTCCCAAGTAATAAAAGGTTTTCTGTTTCATTAGAACTTTCTGGGTAATAGTAACATTATAGTAGTTCATGAATGGGAGAGCTTATTGGTGAAGACTATAAAGAAGGCAAAAAAAAAAAAAAGACATTGATATGGAAATGGTACTTTTTCCTAATATTAATTGTTCAGAGGTAAGATTGAAATCCTATGAGACTTCAATTATTCAAACAGTTCTTGGAAGTCTCCTCAAGAAGCGCAACACTTTTGTAGGTGCTGACAAATTCTTCTCTTCTAGGAAAAAAATGAAATACTACTTGTGTCCCTGGGTCTTTTAATTTCATTTTCAGAGTGTCAAAAATCACACTAGATTTCCTGTTTTGTCATCCCTTTTCATACAACCAGAGCCCAGAAGGATGGAGGACCAGGAGGGCAACCTGTCAGGGCTGCCCAAAATAAATTGTACTTGAAAGGAGGCCACACTGTCATTACTTCTCATAGGCCCCTTAGAATATTGTTAAAGACCAGTATATTGGTGGTGCAATCTAACAATCTTCAGAAAAGCAGGGTAAGGTATAATGTTCCCTGGAATCCCCACCAAGCATAAGGCCCAGGGCAGCTGTCTTGGTTGCCTGACTTAAAGGACAAACCTCTGTTAGATCCAACAGAAGCGAAAGGCTGGCACTTACTTTGAGATTTAGTTTCTTTTCTCACTTTTAGTGGATAGATGTTTCTGGAAGTAACCTACTTAATGACTGACTGCCTCTGTAGTCACCACTTACAATGTATCTTGCAGCAGGTAGGAATTTTTTTTTTTTTTTTGCCCATTTGGTGCTCCAGTTCCCATATCTGGTTTACAGAGTCTATCCTTTATGGAAAGTGTCTCATAGCTCTTTGGGTACACGATTTTTTTTTTCTACAATTATTTAACAAATGTTTGAGTACTACCATGTGCTAAACTAAGCACTATGGATATAAAAATGACCTGAGTCAAGATTCCTGCTCTTGGATCGCATTGACTAGTGGAAGATTCTGACACATTTATTTTTTATTTATGTATTTTATTTAATTTGGGGGTATAGTTGACACATGATGTTACATGAGTTTCAATTATACAACATAGTGATTTAGCAACTGTATGTTATGCAGTGATTACCACAAGTGTAGCTACTACCATCTGCCACTATAACAACGCTATTAAAATACTATTGACAATATTCCCTGTGCCGTACCTTTAACTCCTGTAATTTAATCATTCCATTATTGGAATCCTGTATCTCCCACTCCTGATCACCCATTTTGCCCATCCCATCTCACAACCCCCTGTCTGGCAACTATCAGTTCTCTGTTTTTACAGGTCTGATCTGCTTTATGTTTGTTTATACATTCTGACACACTTAAAGTATGAACTAAGAGATTTCAATTGTACCTTGAGTCACATTATTTGACAGTGATTTTGGTTTTGATAGCTTTGTAAAGATTTTTGCTTTTTGATAACAGTTTTATTGAGATACAATTCACGTACTATATAGTTCACCTATTTAAAGTGTACAATTCAAGGATTTTTAGTATTTTCACAGTTGTGCAGCTATCACCACAATTTTAGAACATTTTTCTTGTCTCAGAAAGAAACCCTGTACTCTTTAGTTATCTCCAGTCCCTCTAGCTCCCACCGCCTCAACCCTAAACAACCAGTAAGCTATTTTCTGTCTCTTTAGATTTGCCTAGTCTGGGTATTTCATTTATGTGCACTCTTTTGTGAGTGTCTTCTTTCACTGGGAACATCATTTTCAAGGTTTATCCCTGTTTAGCTTGTAGCATGTACCAGTATTTCATTCTTTTTTATTACCAAATAAGATTCCATTTTATAAATATACCATATTTTGTTTATCTATTTATCAGTTCATGGACATTTGGGTTGTTTCTACTTTTTGGCTACCATGAACATTTGTGAACAACTTTTTGTGTGGACTTACGTTTTCACTTCTCTTCAGTATGTACCTCGACGTGAAATTGCTAGATCAAATGCTAACTGTATTTACTGTTTCAAGGAATTGTCAGATTATTTTCCAGAATGGCTGCTTTCTTTTACATCCTCACAAGCAATGTATGAGAGTTCCAATTTCTCCACATCCTAACTAACACTTACTACTATCTGACCTTTTGAATGTAGCCCTTTAAACCTTTTTTTTTTTTTTTTTTTGGTAACACTCTTGCCAAGGCTATGTAAACATCTCTTTCCCTTTAACAACCTTAACGGTAATTTTGCTCAGCCTTTTTACTTTTTCTTGAAGAGACCAGCTTCTGTTTATAGTTCATGTCCTACTTCACCTACTTAGGCATAGAAACAAAACACACATCTAAAGAATCGTTTGGGGGCGCCTGGGTGGCACAGCGGTTGAGCGTCTGCCTTCAGCTCAGGGCGTGATCCCGGCGTTGTAGAATCAAGCCCCACATCAGGCTCCTCTGCTATGAGCCTGCTTCTTCCTCTCCCACTCCCCCTGCTTGTGTTCCCACTCTCGCTGGCTGTCTCTATCTCTGTCAAATAAATAAATAAAAATCTAAAAAAAAAAAATCGTTTGAACATTGTTCTTAGCATCCATGGTCCAGAAACCTTGCACCCGCAGTGCAGGATCTTCTGAGGGTCTTTCGGCATACTTAACGCCAAGTTCAGGAATGCTGCCTTTAAGCAGGATTTTCTTTCTTATGACTGCTAACCTCTACTCATCTAAGGTTTATTCTTTGCTTCAGTCTGCAGTTTCTGGAACAAGCCTAGTCCCTTTGAACATGAAGGTAACATAATAGTACAATTGCTTCACCAGTATTCCAGGGTATTCCTTACCTGTTGCCGAGGTGCTGGAACTGGCAGCTCTAGACACTGGTTAGACTCACAGTGCTGATCCAGTGTTTATCCTTGCCAAAAGTTCAGATGTTTTTTTAAAAAGTCAAGTGGAAAAAAATGAGTGAATGTGGATATGTGTGTTTAGAATCTTTTTAAAACTGAAATAATGGCCTTTCTACAGTATAATTATGAAGAACCTGGACCCATGACTAGGACCGCCTGGGTCGCAAGCCCAGCTCTTCTTCTTATTAGTGACCTTTAGCAAGTTACTTACACTCTCTTGTGTCAGTGTGTTGACCCATAGAATGAGGAAGACGATATTATCTATCTCACGGTATTATGAGAATTAGATGAATTAATACACGTAAAGCATTTAAGATACTATCTGGCATTGAGTGCTGTATGTTTTTGTTATTATAACTATACTTTAATGCTTAAAAATCCTACTTTGCAAATCAAATGGAAAATGTATGTCAGTCCACAGGTTTTGTTGTTTGCTTATAACTCTTTTTGGTTTGTGAAACCAACAACTGGAAATCCGTGTATATAGAATGTGGATTTTTGGAATAGAAAGACAATGGTTTGAATTCTGACATAGATCATTGGCTAACTCTTACATTTTGAGCAAGTTGTTTAAACTGTGAGCCAGGCACATTGGTCCCAACTCTAAATGAACATGCCAGTATGTACTTGTCCAAAGTTTAAGATTAAATGAGAAAATATGTCTACTACCTGGTATGAGAAGCACTTAATAATTGTTAATCCTTTCTATTAATTGTGAAGTTGGGCTTAATTATGTGATACATACTGAATTCACACACAGCTATGTGAATTATGTGCTTACAAGTTAGAGTCTTTTAGTAATATTAATGGGAATATTAAAACAAATTTATGTTTCATATAAAATTGCAGACTTGTGCTCAGCAGTTTTACTTTCAGGCTGATCCCAAAAACAGTCTTGGGTATGTTTGGGGAAGTAGACAGTAGAGGATCACTTTCTCATTTATATCTGTGTTTCCATAACCCCTGTCCAAAGCCCTCGGGGCCATTTGTGCTTTGAATTCAGGTTGGAGGACAAGGGGGAGTCACAGAGGTAATGTGCATCATTAACATCTCTAGGAGTGTCTGAGCCAGTAATGCCTAGTCAGATGTGTTCTATAGAAGAACATATGAATAATCACAGTAAGTGGGACAAATGAATTGCCTTTATGACATTTCAGATCCTGCTACATAAGTAGTGGAAAAATTTGTTTTCCAAGTATAAGATTCTGGACCTACATTATGCAGATAATAGATTGTGAACCTTTTATATTTTTGGAAATACCTACTTACTATGATTGTACTCTAACCCAGGAAAAGCTCTAGACCCTGAGCCAATAGAATGATTAAAGGTTTTCCCAGCTAGATTCTTTGTCTTTCCTATGGGTCTTTTGCAACAATCCAAAGGTAGAAGTGATTTAAAATTTTTTTCAATATTTGTAGCATTTGGCCTCTTATTTAATATTACCAGCTAGCCTAAGAATTTGATTATATTTTAATTCCTTTTCTGTAAGTGAGGCTTATATGGGTTAGGTAACTAATCCACATTTACACAGCTGTTAAGTGGCAGTTGTGAATTTACAGTTGATGATATACTGTAAATAAAAGGCCATCTTATTTCTCACTGTTTCCTAGTATTTTTAACTTTTTGATCCTTTCTGGTTTACATAAGAACTCTCGTGTTCTCCTTTTAAGGTTGACATTTCAAAAGGTGATTCCCTTCCAAATGTGAAATTATATATAGTATAATCTTGAAAATACTTTCTGAAATTACAGTCCCCAAAGAGTCTAATACCCTGTTTTCCCCACCTTTCTCTTTGAGGATAACTGATTTATATCAAGAATAAGAAGTCATTCTGCCTGGACCATGCCCTATCATAACGAACATATGATTGTCAGCTCTACCACAACCTCCTGCCTATCTTTTTTTCCCCTTCCTCTCAGTTATCCAGGTCTTTTATTCCTTTCAACAGATTCAACAAAGGCTACTTCATTGGTTCAGCAAATGTATTAATTTTATGATAAACTTTTTTGAATCCTTAGGTATTTCTGATGTTTGCATCTTACACCTCTGGTTTTCCTGCCCTCCTTCGTCCTGATTTCAGTTTTCCTCTTTACTTTAGGCGAAGGCATGCAATCCACAGTAGTGACTCTACTTCATCTTCCTCTTCCGAAGATGAACAACAATTTGAAAGGCGGAGAAAAAGGAGCCGTAATAGAGCTATCAACAGGTAAGTGTCATGCTGATGCCTTTTAAAAACTACAAGCTAGGGGCGCCTGGGTGGCACAGCGGTTGAGCGTCTGCCTTCGGCTCAGGGCGTGATCCCGGCGTTGTGGGATCGAGCCCCACATCAGGCTCTTCTGCTATGAGCCTGCTTCTTCCTCTCCCACTCCCCCTGCTTGTGTTCTCTCTCTCACTGGCTGTCTCTATCTCTCTGTCGAATAAAAAAAAAAAATCTTTAAAAAAAAAAAAAAAAAAAACTACAAGCTATTTTTTTTAAGTGGTGAGAAGGCTGAATAATTTGGGAATCGGTACAGCTTGACCAAATTTAAGAATGACGTAAGAGGTTAATGTATAAACCAGAATGCCATCTTGTTTGAAATACCTATATTTGAAACTAGTAATAGATTAGAACATATGTTTCCTTACACAACCATGGTATAGCTCAAAATGCTTGGTAAACACTGACTTGAGGGAATAAATTTTTTTTTCATTTCAAATATATTTTTTCTGTCTATAATAATTTAATGGTACATTCTTATTGTAGAACTCTTTAGGAAAACTAAGGAGTTTACTCATTTTATAACTCTTTGTGGTATAAGTTCATGTAAGTTCATAAGTTCATATGTAACTTCATAGCAAGGATTATTCCCATTTTACAGATGTAGGTGGGTGAGTGAAAAATGTAGTGCTTGAATCCTAATAAAATAATATTTTTATAGAGTAGAAAACAATGATGAAACAATTAGAACATAATAATTGAAGGGGTTTGCAAACCAACCATTCTTTGTATCTTAAACTCTATTCCTTTATAACATTAGATCTGCCCTAATGTGGTAGTCACTAGTTACATGTGGCTATTAGGCACTTGAAATATAGCTAATATGAATTTAGAAATATTTAAATTTTTATTAAAAAAATATACTCTTGGGGCACCTGGGTGGCTCAGTCGTTAAGCATCTGCCTTCAGCTCAGGGCGTGATCCCAGAGTCCTGGGATTGAGCCCCACGTCAGGCTCTTCTGCTATGAGCCTGCTTCTTCCTCTCCCACTCTCCCTGCTTGTGTTCCCTCTCTCGCTGGCTGTCTCTCTCTCTGTCAAGTAAATAAAATCTTAAAAAAAAAAAATATATATATATATATATATAAAATTTCAAAGACTTAGTACAAGAGATAACGTAAAATATTTCAATTTTGTAAATATTTATTTTGCATATTGAAATGGTATGTTTTAGATAAGTAAAATATACTGTTAAAATTAGTTTTACTTTTTTGTTTAGTGTGTCTAATACAAAATTTTAAATTACATTTTGACTTGCATTTCATTTCTGTTGGCAGCAATGAGTTAGGTCAGCCACAACCTTTATTATTTAGACTTACTTGGATTTTTCTTTGCCTTCATTCCTAGAAATGTGCATCTAATCCCCTGGATTTTATAGCATGCAGTTAAAGCCACAATTGAAAACGTGTCCATCTCAGATTTCACAGTGTAAATTCCTTGCAGAGCCTGGGGCTAGCGGCACTCAGTGAGGGGTGGGGGGTCTGGAGTGCTTTTACTTGTGTTCAGCTGCAGCATCTTTCTTTGCTTAGGTGCCCCAACATCAGTGTCTTAGCCTCTAGCAGGAGCAGTTTGCGTTCTCCATCTATAAAACAAGCAGGTTCTTCTAGGTGTATTCTGTGTAATCTACCATAACTGTTTTTGAAAGTAGTTAGGAAAGCAGTGATTCATTCTTGCTTGAGAGGATTGATGTGGATCCAAATGCTTGGTGGACTGAATGTTTTGCTGAGAGGTATTGTAGCAGAGTTGTTGCAGGGCTGGGTTGGTTTGAGTCCTGGATGCGCCACTTGGTGTGACTTTGGGCATTTTAATTAACCTTTTTATGCCTCAGTTTTCTTTTAAGATGGGGGACATAATAATGCCTACTCCATAAGACTGTTAAGAGGACTTAATGAGGGCGCCTGGATGGCACAGCGGTTAAGCGTCTGCCTTCAGCTCAGGGCGTGATCCTGGCGTTCCGGGATCGAGCCCCACATCAGGCTTCTCTGCTATGAGCCTGCTTCTTCCTCTCCCACTCCCCCTGCTTGTGTTCCCTCTCTCTGGCTGTCTCTATCTCTGTCCAATAAATAAAATCTTTAAAAAAAAAAAAAAAAAAGAGGACTTAATGAATTATTATGTGTAAAACCACCTAAAACAGCCTGGCAAATAGTAAATACTCTGTATATGTTAAGCACAGTCATTATAAAGTATATTGTTACAGACCGGATTCCCAAACATGAATTACTTTATGGTGCTGTGGTATCTTGAACACTGGTATTTCATTTGACTGTATATCTTTAATAATAAAACTTCAGCGATAAATATTTCTAACACTGAAATTCTCAACGTATAAAGAAAATGAGAAGGTTGAAATACATAATTTCACAATGGCTGTGATTGAAATTAAACCTTTTTTTTTTTAATTTTAAGAAAAATGTCCATATTCTAACATGGAATTTGGGGGAGAAAAGTGAACTGATGGGGTGTTTTTTAAAATCTTTTCTAAATAGGTGCCTCCCGCTAAATTTTCGGAAAGATGAATTAAAAGGAATTTATAAAGATAGAATGAAGATTGGAGCAAGTCTTGCGGATGTTGATCCAATGCAACTAGATTCTTCAGTGAGTACTGTCTTGAAATGTATGCTTGAACTGTTTGCTTTAGTTCAGTTTTAAAATTAAACCAATTTTCTTTAAATCAGAAACTTTTTACAGCCTGTTTTTTTCTTTTTTTCAAATCTTCAGGCCACAACTAAAATGCAGTTACTCATTTGACTGTGTATGGGTTGAGTATAGTTTAGGGATGGAATGACATTTTAACTTTGCCTCCAAATCTGAGAATGTCTGCGTTTCCCTTCCATTATTAGGTACGATTTGATAGCATTGGTGGCCTATCTAATCATATTGCAGCTCTGAAAGAGATGGTGGTGTTTCCATTACTTTATCCAGAAGTCTTTGAAAAATTCAGAATTCAACCTCCAAGGTAATTTAATCGTACATTTTATTTTAGCCAAAATCTAGGCTATGCTACTCTTGTCCAGAAAGATAACACTTCTCTGTTGAAAGTTTTCAGGCCTACAGTAATTTATTATGCTTTCCTGGGTACTTTGAATATTTTTACTTTCTTAATGTTTTACTTGAAAAATGGTTTTGAAATTGATTCTCTATGAACAGAAAAATAATTTCCAAGGCTTTTCATACATTTGGTGAAATTCTTCTCATACATATTCTTTTTTCTTTCACTTTTATAATTTAGTTTCAGATTTATACCAAAGTAGTACATGTACATAATTTTAAAAGTCACATTGTAGTATAAGTCTTACAAAGGAGAAAATGATAGTCCCTTCTCTACTCTTCTTCCTCCCACTTTCCAGAGCCAACGGCTTTCAACTCCTGTTTACCTATTTAAATACATACTTAAATGATATACTATGATTTTGGTCTGTTTTAAACAGAATCTATTGACTTCTAACATGAACAGGCTCTTTTGCTTTCCCTACCCTCCATATATAATTTTTTTCCTGTCCTCATATGCTCCTGGTAGCTTCTTTATGCGCATATAAAATTGTTGAATCAATTTTCAGTGTGTGCTTCATGATTATGTAAATATTTCTTACAGCTGAGCCATATATAGTATATTATGACTACATTTTCTCTCGTTTACAACTCTGCTCTTTCCCCTCAACTTTTTTAATACTGTTTGCCTGTGGGTGGCTTTTTTATGTTTGTTGTTCTTTAGGGGTTTTTTGTAATTAGTTTTATATGTACTTTTCAGTTCTTGCACAGAGTTTTTGTTAGAGATAAAATTCTACAGTACAGTTAAACATATCAAATAATTTATTGACGACTCCTTATTTTTCTAGACACATTTTGGAGCTTTGTTCTCTTGCTTCCATCCAGACTAGTTATTCTTAGTCTTGAAGCACAGCTAAGCTTTGGGACTTCTTATCGCAATCAGTGGGATTTCCTTTATCTTTCGGTGCTGGATTCCCTGCTTCGTGGAATCAACTAAGACTTTTTTCTTTTTTAAGATTTTTTTTTTTTTAATTTTTAAGTAATCTCCACACCCAGCATAGGGTTTGAACCCACAACCCTGAGATCAAGAGTTTCGTGCTCCACTGACTGAGCCAGCCAGGTGCCCCTGAGACCTTTTTTTACAGCTATGTTTTGATGGAGTATATTCTAGCAATATCCTAAGAAAAAAGAGTGTATGGGAGGTTATTTTTATTTTCTTTTTGAGAATGGTCATGGAACCACAGTCTGTAGATGTGTCTTTTTCCCCTCCTGCTTTCGTTGTGTTATGCCTTTACCATGTGGAAAAATGTCCTTTGATTTCTGGGAAAGTTTTTTTGTATCACTTCTTTAATTTTTCCACTCCATTTTTTCTTTTCCCTCAATTCATGTCAATTGAATGTTGGACTTTCTAGATTAATCTACATTTTTTTTCTTGTTTTCATCTCTTTTGATCTTTTTTCCTTAAGTGTCTGGTGGGGTGTTCCTTAAGTGTCTAGTGATCCTTGGCTCTCTGTTAATATTTAATGGTGAAGCTTTTTTTTTTTTTTAGATTTATTTGAGAGCAAGAGTACGCACAAGGGCGTGCACAGGGACAGAGGGAGAGGATCTCCAGCAGACTGTGCTGAGTACCCCCATGGGGCTTCATCTCACAGCCCTGAGACCATGACTTAAGCCAAAATCAAGAGTCATTTGCTCAACCAACTGAACCACACAAGTGCCCCAAGAACGGAGCATGTTTTTAAAAGCTCACGTATAGAGCTTGTTAATTTGTAGGCCTCACCTTAGGGCGATTGGTGGGTGGTGATTCTTTTACCAGAAGTCCTCAAAGTCAGTATCTAGGCATGTTTTTCCCCACAGAGACAAGTCCTCCAGTTTTTTGTTTGAAGCTTATGAGCCTGGCTGCCAGCATTTTAGCAGTAGGCTTGAGCAAGGGTTAGTAGTCTATACTGTTCAGCATGGGATTTTTAACTTAATTTCTGCAGCATCTCATCTTGTCCTGTACCAGAAAGTAAACTATCCAAGCAATTTGCCTGCACAGAGTAGTGAAGGGGGTGGTCTCACTGTTTTTTAATAATGTGTTATTCCATCCTCCTCAATTTTTAACCCAGCCCTTCTCTCCTTCCTTGCTATGTATTACCTCTAAATTTCAAGAGGTTTTGAAAATGAGCGCTTTTTTTTTTTTTTTTTTTGAGAGAGAGGGAGCTGTGGGGAGAGCAGTGCAGAGGGAGAGGAAGAGGGAGACTCTTAAGCAGTCTCCATGGCCAGCATCGAGCCCGAGATCTCACGACCCTGACATCTTGACCTGAGCCAAAATCCAGAGTCAGACACTCAACTGACTGAGCCACCCAGGCACCCCACAAATTAGCTTTCTTATTGGGGGCTACTTTATTTTATTTTATTTTATTTTATTCTATATATTATGTTCAATTAGCCAGCATATAGTACATCATTAGTTTTTGATGTAGTGTTCAGTGATTCATTATTTGCTTATAACACCCAGTACTCACCACATCACATGCCCTCCTTAATATGCATCACCCAGTTACCCCATCCATGCACCCCCCCACTTCTGTAACCCTCAGCTTTGTTCCCAGAGTCTCTCATGGTTTGTCTCCCTTTCTGGTTTCTTCCCATTCATTTTTCCCTCCCTTCCCCTGTGGTCCTCTGCACTATTCCTTATGTTCCACATATGAATGAAACCATATGATAATTGTCTTCCTCTGCTTGACTTAATTCATTTAGCATAATTCGTTCCATTTCCATCCATATCGATGCAAATGGTAGGTATTCATCCTTTCTTATGGCTGAGTAATATACATTGTATATATGAACCACATCTTCTTTATCCATTCATCTGTTGGAGGGCATCTCAGCTCCTTCCATAATTTGACTGTTGTGGACATTGCTGCTATGAACATTGGGGTGTATGTGCCCCTTCCTTTCACTATGTCTGTATTTTGGCGGTAAGTGCCTAGTAGTGTAATTTCTGGGTCGTAGGATAGCTCTATTTTTAATGTCTTGAGGAAACTCCATACTGTTTTCCAGAGTGACTGTACCAGCTTGCATTCCCACCAGCAGTATAAAAGGGTTCCCCTTTCTCCATATCCTAGCCAACACTTGTTTCCTGTCTTGTTAATGTTTGCCATTCTAACTGGTTTAAGGTGGTATCTCAATGTGGTTTTGATTTGTATTTCCCTGACGGCTAGTGATATTGAACATTTTTTTCATGTGTCTGTTAGGAGCTACTTTATTTTAGCTTTTCATATCACCACACTTTTTTATCTTTTTCCTTTTTCTTCTAGTTTTTATACCTTATTAACCCATTTTTAAACCCTAGTCCCAGATTCCTTTTTCCTTATGAAACTTTTCTTCCTGAATCATCCTGTATGGAAACATTGATTTAAGTAAACTTTTTTAAATTAATAAGCTTTTTCCCTTTTCCATTATAAAAGTTATGTGGCATACATCAATCCCAGTTAAACACTGGTGAATTAAAAATTTTTTTAACTAGAAGGGCGCCTGAGTGGCTCAGTTGTTGGGTGTCTGCTTTCGGCTCAGGTCATGATCCCAGGGTCCTGGGATCGAGCCCCGCATTAGGCTCTCTGCTCGGCGGCAAGCTTACTTCTCCCTCTCCCATTCCCCCTGCTGGTGTTCCCTCTCTTGCTATCTCTCTCTCTCTCTCTCTGTCAAACAAATAAATAAAATATTAAAAAAAATTTTTTTTAACTAGAAAGATATTAAATAATAGCATTTGCTGTTTATAAGAAGTGTTGGAAGTACCTAGTTAAGGTAATTTAGTAAATTGGGTCTGGGGAGGGGATCCCATCACAACCCGGCCTTTCCCTCTATTTTCCTTCTCTGCCCTTACTGTGGTTTGCCACTGAGGTGGCAGAGCTGTCAGGACCCAAGGACCCAAGATTGTCTAAAGCCACAAGGAAAATGATGGAAAATTCACCATCCCCATTGCTGCAAAGAGCAATTTATGGCTTTGTTCTTTTATTAAGCTCTTGATTTGGCTTCATACTACATTTTGTGTAGTCTTTTATTCTTGAATCTTGGCTAACCTCCTTAGGCTAAACATATTGGCCTCAAAATTACAGGGCAGTTGCATTGCCTATCTCCTCATTACTGTAGTGATCGGTTATTTACTCTTATTTGGAATAAACATGAAGAGTACCTCTGTCCACTCAAGTCCATTCATACAATCAAAGATAATTATGCTAAAAATCAACAGCAGAAGAGATTCCAAGAGGCCATCCCAGCATTAAAAGAGATTCCTGTTAGTGAAGTAAACAGATGTTCTTTCTTGCAGCCAAAGAACTTTATGCCAAAGCTGACTAGTATGTAGACTAACACCAAGCATTTATTCTAAGTTTTGATGTAATAATTTTGGCCATATTTTGTTTTTGTTTTTGTTTTAAGATTTATTTATTTGAGGGAGAGAGAGTGAGAGTGGGAGGCAGGGGCAGAGAGGGAGAGAGTCTTAAGCAGACTCCACCCTGAGTATAGAGCCTGACACGGGGCTCAATCTCAAAACCCTAAGACCACAACCTGAGCTGAAACCAAGAGTTGAACTCTCAACCAACTGTGCCACGGAGGCACCCCAATATTTTGACTCTTTTTCAATACCTGATATTGAAATGTAAAAAAAGTCGAACTTCTCTTAAAGTTCTGTTAATATTATAAATGTTCTCAGATATTAGTTATTAATGGACAGAATAAAATACTGCATTACTGTAAAAAAAGTAATTAGTAAATTTAAAAAGAAACAACTCTCCTGATTTTTTCTCATTTCCCCTTCCTTATAACATATATTTCCCTTCATAATAAATCAAATATATGATTGTATTAACCTGTTTTCATAGGGTGTGTTCTCTTTCTGTTTTAATGGCTGAATAATATGCCATTATGTGGCTATATCACTTTTTTTTTATATCGATTCTGCTATTGCTGGCTACTTAGGGTTTTTTAAATTATCACGAATGTCAACATTATGAATATCTCATCGCTTTCTCTTTGTGTGAAGCCTTAATTCCTTCTTTAGGATACAGCCTCACAAATGACATTGTTGGCTCAATAGATACATTTTAAAAAATCTGTTCCTGCCTTGGCTTCTGTAGGTTGAAATTTTCATTTGTTTATTCCATTAGGTTATTGCTTTTTTAGCAGTTGCTTTGTTTTTTTCTGTCTGCATTCGATCATGTCTATTTCTTATTTTTCTTTTATATATTATTCTCTTAATAGATTTTATCTATTACATGTGCATTTTTTCCCACAGTTATTATTTTGTCATTTTCGCTTTTCTGGAATCTTCCCTAATGTTACTTTTCAAGAGCAGTTATGATTTGAAATTATTTCGTGTTACTTTGGTAGCACATGTTCTATTTCTATACCCTTTTTTACATTTCTAATAAGAATTATGAGTACAGTCTGTTTTGGTGGGACTTCTATCCAAAGAGCAGTGAATAACTTTGGAAATATGTGAAAAACTATAAATGACCCTATTACAGTGATGTCACCAAGAATGATTTCAAATTATTTACATTGTCCTAGTCCCTGCCACCCAAACACCAATTATTTCCTTAAGCTTTCTTCTTTTATCTTACTTCATTCCCAACATTTTTTCTTACAAAACTTTTGGTGCTGTGTTACTGGCACTGAGACCAAAGGTTGTAGATGAAATCTGCTTTTCTTTCCCCTAATATGTTATAAAAGTAAACTGTCAAGTCTTTTTAAGAGTGACTTCTGTACAAGGTAAAGTATTATCATGAGCATGATGAGTGAATAAGAAAATATGTTTCAAATAAAGGGTTTTATTAGCTTCTGTTTTGTAGTATTGATATTTTCAGGTTTTAAATTATACTTTATAGATTGAAACGATATTTCAGTTGTCTTATTTACTTTTTTATTCACTAATTAACTGCATTCATGAAATTGGTTTCTAATTTTGTTTAGTCTTTTTAATGTAGTATTAAAATAATACTTATTCTTTTATAGAGGTTGTTTGTTTTATGGCCCACCTGGAACTGGAAAAACTCTGGTTGCTAGAGCACTTGCCAATGAGTGCAGTCAAGGGGATAAGAGAGTAGCATTCTTCATGAGGAAAGGTGCTGATTGTCTGAGTAAATGGGTAGGAGAGTCTGAAAGACAACTACGATTGCTATTTGATCAGGTATGATATTAAAATTTACCTACATAGACCTATAATCAACGTAGATGTAAGTATATAAAGATTAGATAAGTCTTGTATTTAATCATGTTTCATAGAAATAAACTCGGAAGAATTAAACCAAATATATACTCTTTATGGATTATTTTCCTTTGTATGTCAAGATAATACTGACCTATGATGAACAGTTTTATAGGAAAAAGACAAAGGAATAATTGTATCTAAGTTCTTCAGAGTCTTAGGTCTCATATCTAGAGAGAGACTGGAACTCTCATACTTAGCAGTAGTGAATTATGTCTCAGTATGTGAATTGAAGATTAGTTCTGCCCTAGAGTGACTTTCAATTGCATATCCCAGATTGTATTGACAACACATTGTGAGATAATACATTCTAATCTACTGAGGCATATTGCTGCAAATGCTTTTGAATCTCTTTATAGAACTCACTGCATTTCTTTGACTTTACTGAAATAGACTTTTAAAAAAAACAAAAAAAAAAACTATGGCATCTTGCTAAATGTTTTCCCATCCTGACCTGGAGGTAGGCTATGTCATTGTCTTCTGGTCTTTGTCTTGTTTCAACAGTTGGTCTTGAATAGGTAATTTTATGTGTCCCAATAACTATAGCTATATGAAACCTAAGGTATATGACCAGTAGAGTATGTATTTTGAATATTTCCAATTGAGAATGCAAATTAAATTGTATATATTGGATCCTTAAAATATAGTTCTTAGATTTACATTTAGATTAATAAACTATAAATAAATTCTTGTAGGCAAGTTGGAATGAAAATGTATTAAAATGGCTCATATTAAGTCTATATATTTAAAGTTATTCAGGATAACATGCAACCAATGGACCTGTTTTCTAGGCTTATTCAGATGCGCCCATCCATAATTTTTTTTGATGAAATCGATGGTCTGGCTCCAGTACGATCAAGCAGGCAAGATCAAATTCACAGGTAAAACTTGCTTGTTGGCACTCCTGCCTTTCTTCCTGTATTCTGAGCTATATTGATGTTGCATGAGGAATTGAATGTTAAATAGTGAACGATACTTTACAGACCAGTAGTTTCCTTATTTTGGTAGAACCCTAATATATAGTACAAAAAGGAAAAATGGACCTGTTCTGCATGGCAAAGTATTCATAACTGCAGTATAAAATATTGGTTATGGGTTTAATTCATGATACAAACTTAAAAGCCCACTAGCCAGTGAGGTGTAAGACAAATGAAAGAGGCATGATGTACTGTATGGTGACTAACATAACATAATAAAAAATTTTTTTTTAAATAAAATAAATAAAAAAATAAAAGAAATGAATGAGGCAGGCCAATAGTAAGAGTGGGGCTGTGGTTGGGAATGTGGCTGAGCTTCTGATCATAAGAGTACAGCCAGTTGTTCTTGCCCCAATCTGTTAACTGAAGTTCAGAAGCTGACTCCGACTTGAAAAATGAATTTGTTCTCTTTCTTAAATGTTCCGTTCAAATTTTTGTGTTAAGAATCTTTTAAATGTTGCCAACTAAATCAGGTATTTTTATGACAACTAATTGGTCACTCCAGAGGATGCTAAAATAGTGACTCATTACTCTGAAAATTGATAAAGAAAATGGATCAAGCATTTTTTTTTTTAAAGATTTATTTATTTATTTGACAGAGATAGAGACAGCCAGCGAGAGAGGGAACACAAGCAGGGGGAGTGGGAGAGGAAGAAGCAGGCTCATAGAGGAAGAGCCTGATGTGGGGCTCGATCCCACAACGCCAGGATCATGCCCTGAGCCGAAGGCAGATGCCCAACCGCTATACCACCCAGGCACCCCTGGATCAAGCATTTCTTTTTCCTGTCCTGTAACAATGATTTAGGCCATGATTCAGAGTAATTTAATAATTTATAGAGTAACATTGTCCTTTATAGGAAAAGCATAGTTTATAAATGGAAGGAAAATTATTGAAATAGAAAATCATCATTTCGCAAATAGTGGATCTAGACCTGTGGTTTTAGCTGGGGGTGGATTTTGACCCTCCCCCTCCCACATGGGACAAATGTCTGGAGACATTTTTGATTGTCACAAATTGGAGGAGGTGGGTGGTACACTACTGGAAGGACCACAGGCGTTGTTAAACATCCTGCAGTACAGTGGACAGCTGTTTACAACGAAGAGTTATCTGACCCAAATGTTAATTGTGCCAAAATTGAGAAACCCCGATCTAAGCAATAATTATCTGCATCTGCAAAAACAGTTAGGTAAAAAGGTTGATAGTGAAGTTTATGATGAACTTAGTAAGCTGATAATACCGCACCTAAACCCAATCCCCTAATCTTAAAGGAAAAACTGGCATTATGTGCCTCCTGCTTATACAGTAGCAAGTATATGGTTTGTTCCTATGATATATGCTATCCCAAGTAGTTCAGCCGGCATCTGTTAAGCTTCTAGAACTAACTGCCAGTTCATAGGAAACATGAAAGATAGAGGACAGATTAAATGACCCTATCAGGAAGCAAACAGCCCAATCCAGAATGTGGCAAGAAAATTGTACAAAGCAAATGACCCAGTTTCTTCAACAAATAAATGGCGGGAAAGAATAAAAAGAAAGGAAGAATCAATGGGAACTGTTAAGGATTTGAGGGACATGTGACCAAGTGCAGTGTGTGGGTCTTGGCTTAAAAAAATCAAATGTGAAAAGATATTCTGAAACAATCAGGAAAATTAAGTGTTAGGTGATACTAAGGGATTATTGTCATTTCCATTGGTGTCCTAGTACTGTGGAGTTTTGCAAAGTCCTTATCTCAGAAATATTAAGTTTTTAATATGAATTGTGTATGGATTAAATGATCTGTGTGAAGTTTTTGGGGTTTTCTTTCTCAAAAAACTATTGGATTAAGTCAGAAAAAAGGACACTGATACTTGTTGAAAGTGGGTGATGAAGGGGTGCCTGGCTGGCTCTGTTGGAAGAGCACATGACACTTGATTTTGGGGTCATGAGTTCGAGCTCCATGTTGGGTGTAGAGATAAATAAACAAGCTTTAAAAAAAAAAAAAAAGGAAAGTGGGTGATGAAGATTGTTTTATTCTCTATCCATAATTAAAATGTGATTAAAGTTCTATTTTTTATGCTTTATGTATATTCTATTTTATTTGACGGTTCTTTGATAATGTGTACACATTGGAGCATTTTTTAGATACAGTTTGTCTGGTTTTTTGTTTTTTGTTTTGTTTTTTTTTTGTATTGTATCCTTTTTGGGGAATCCTCAAGTTCCTTTGTGAAGTTATGCTTCAAGAAATGTCTTCCAGGATCCATTTGTGGCATTCTAGAGGCCATTTATGTTTTTCATTGATTTTAATCTCTATATGCCATTTAGTATGTTATTTTACAGTTTGTACATCTGTTGAAAGTAATGGCATGCTCTGAGAAAATTTGTTCACATGTTTAATCTATTAAATCTTAACAAAAAAAGAAATAATATATTTAGCATCATATGTTTAATCTCTTCTCTCTTATTTTTACATTTAGTTCCATTGTTTCCACTCTGCTAGCTCTTATGGATGGATTGGACAGCAGAGGAGAAATTGTGGTCATTGGTGCTACCAATAGACTGGATTCTATTGATCCTGCTTTGCGAAGGCCTGGTCGCTTTGACAGAGAATTCCTCTTCAGCCTACCTGACAAAGATGTAGGATTTTAACATCATTAAGATTTTGACAGAATATGTTGCCCATATCATGGACAGATCTTGGCACAGTGAAAATTTGAAGATTGAGTTTTGTATGTTCTAAAGCAAAGGTCATATGAGGTTAACATCCAAATATATGTGTATGTATTTTTAGGGAGGCATTATTTTATTTAAAGAGAAGAACTTTGGGGCACCTGGGTAGTTCGGTTGTTAAGCGTCTGCCTTCGGCTCAGGACATGATCCCGGCGTTCTGGGATCAAGCCCCGCATCAGGCTCCTCTACTGGGAGCTTGTGTTCCCTCTCTCGCTGGCTGTCTCTCTCTCTCTCTCTGTCAAACAAATAAATAAAATCTTTAAAAAAAGAAAAAAGAACTTGGATTTATTTTATTTTTTTAATAAAATAATGCCTTCCCCAAAAATACTCTTAAAATTTACTCAATTTGAGGGGCGCCTGGGTGGCTCAGTCAGTTAAGCATCCAACTCTTGCTTTCGGCTCAGATCATGATATCAGGGTCGTGAGATCGAGCCCTGCAACAGACTCCATGCTCAGTGCAGAGTCTGCTTGAGATTCTCTCTTCCCCTTTCCCTCCGCCCCTTCACCCGCTCATGTGCTCTCTCTCTCTCAAATCAATCAATCAATCTTTAAAAAAAAACTCTCAATTTGAGCATAGCCTTTGGTTGTTACCATATGACTTTATTTGCTTCAGAACATGTGGCCTAATGAATAGTCAATCCTTAGTCAATATATTAGCATTGGCTTTTTCATGGATACTACCATATAATCCTACCCAGTTATTTTAAAGCCACTTAATCTTTTGAGAAGCAGCAGGAAAATATGAGTAGAGCTGTCAGTACTCTTAAAAACAATTCTTGGGGTGCCTGGGTGGCCCAGGTGGTTAAGTATCCAACTCGATTTCAGCTCATAGCCTTGATCTCAGGGTCAGGAGATCAGGCTCTGTGCTTAGCAGGGAGTCAGCTTCTCTCCCTCTCCCCCACTCCCCACTGATGCTCTCTCTCTGGAATAAATAAATAAATATTTTAAAAAACACAATTTTTAATACATACCAGAATGAACAGTAGTCCCATCATTATTTAATTTCTCTCATACACATTTATGGTGACTAGAACTTGAGCACTATAAATGCAAATCTTCTTTAACATAAACTTTTTTTTTTTNTTATTTGAGAGCAAGAGTACGCACAAGGGCGTGCACAGGGACAGAGGGAGAGGATCTCCAGCAGACTGTGCTGAGTACCCCCATGGGGCTTCATCTCACAGCCCTGAGACCATGACTTAAGCCAAAATCAAGAGTCATTTGCTCAACCAACTGAACCACACAAGTGCCCCAAGAACGGAGCATGTTTTTAAAAGCTCACGTATAGAGCTTGTTAATTTGTAGGCCTCACCTTAGGGCGATTGGTGGGTGGTGATTCTTTTACCAGAAGTCCTCAAAGTCAGTATCTAGGCATGTTTTTCCCCACAGAGACAAGTCCTCCAGTTTTTTGTTTGAAGCTTATGAGCCTGGCTGCCAGCATTTTAGCAGTAGGCTTGAGCAAGGGTTAGTAGTCTATACTGTTCAGCATGGGATTTTTAACTTAATTTCTGCAGCATCTCATCTTGTCCTGTACCAGAAAGTAAACTATCCAAGCAATTTGCCTGCACAGAGTAGTGAAGGGGGTGGTCTCACTGTTTTTTAATAATGTGTTATTCCATCCTCCTCAATTTTTAACCCAGCCCTTCTCTCCTTCCTTGCTATGTATTACCTCTAAATTTCAAGAGGTTTTGAAAATGAGCGCTTTTTTTTTTTTTTTTTTTGAGAGAGAGGGAGCTGTGGGGAGAGCAGTGCAGAGGGAGAGGAAGAGGGAGACTCTTAAGCAGTCTCCATGGCCAGCATCGAGCCCGAGATCTCACGACCCTGACATCTTGACCTGAGCCAAAATCCAGAGTCAGACACTCAACTGACTGAGCCACCCAGGCACCCCACAAATTAGCTTTCTTATTGGGGGCTACTTTATTTTATTTTATTTTATTTTATTCTATATATTATGTTCAATTAGCCAGCATATAGTACATCATTAGTTTTTGATGTAGTGTTCAGTGATTCATTATTTGCTTATAACACCCAGTACTCACCACATCACATGCCCTCCTTAATATGCATCACCCAGTTACCCCATCCATGCACCCCCCCACTTCTGTAACCCTCAGCTTTGTTCCCAGAGTCTCTCATGGTTTGTCTCCCTTTCTGGTTTCTTCCCATTCATTTTTCCCTCCCTTCCCCTGTGGTCCTCTGCACTATTCCTTATGTTCCACATATGAATGAAACCATATGATAATTGTCTTCCTCTGCTTGACTTAATTCATTTAGCATAATTCGTTCCATTTCCATCCATATCGATGCAAATGGTAGGTATTCATCCTTTCTTATGGCTGAGTAATATACATTGTATATATGAACCACATCTTCTTTATCCATTCATCTGTTGGAGGGCATCTCAGCTCCTTCCATAATTTGACTGTTGTGGACATTGCTGCTATGAACATTGGGGTGTATGTGCCCCTTCCTTTCACTATGTCTGTATTTTGGCGGTAAGTGCCTAGTAGTGTAATTTCTGGGTCGTAGGATAGCTCTATTTTTAATGTCTTGAGGAAACTCCATACTGTTTTCCAGAGTGACTGTACCAGCTTGCATTCCCACCAGCAGTATAAAAGGGTTCCCCTTTCTCCATATCCTAGCCAACACTTGTTTCCTGTCTTGTTAATGTTTGCCATTCTAACTGGTTTAAGGTGGTATCTCAATGTGGTTTTGATTTGTATTTCCCTGACGGCTAGTGATATTGAACATTTTTTTCATGTGTCTGTTAGGAGCTACTTTATTTTAGCTTTTCATATCACCACACTTTTTTATCTTTTTCCTTTTTCTTCTAGTTTTTATACCTTATTAACCCATTTTTAAACCCTAGTCCCAGATTCCTTTTTCCTTATGAAACTTTTCTTCCTGAATCATCCTGTATGGAAACATTGATTTAAGTAAACTTTTTTAAATTAATAAGCTTTTTCCCTTTTCCATTATAAAAGTTATGTGGCATACATCAATCCCAGTTAAACACTGGTGAATTAAAAATTTTTTTAACTAGAAGGGCGCCTGAGTGGCTCAGTTGTTGGGTGTCTGCTTTCGGCTCAGGTCATGATCCCAGGGTCCTGGGATCGAGCCCCGCATTAGGCTCTCTGCTCGGCGGCAAGCTTACTTCTCCCTCTCCCATTCCCCCTGCTGGTGTTCCCTCTCTTGCTATCTCTCTCTCTCTCTCTCTGTCAAACAAATAAATAAAATATTAAAAAAAATTTTTTTTAACTAGAAAGATATTAAATAATAGCATTTGCTGTTTATAAGAAGTGTTGGAAGTACCTAGTTAAGGTAATTTAGTAAATTGGGTCTGGGGAGGGGATCCCATCACAACCCGGCCTTTCCCTCTATTTTCCTTCTCTGCCCTTACTGTGGTTTGCCACTGAGGTGGCAGAGCTGTCAGGACCCAAGGACCCAAGATTGTCTAAAGCCACAAGGAAAATGATGGAAAATTCACCATCCCCATTGCTGCAAAGAGCAATTTATGGCTTTGTTCTTTTATTAAGCTCTTGATTTGGCTTCATACTACATTTTGTGTAGTCTTTTATTCTTGAATCTTGGCTAACCTCCTTAGGCTAAACATATTGGCCTCAAAATTACAGGGCAGTTGCATTGCCTATCTCCTCATTACTGTAGTGATCGGTTATTTACTCTTATTTGGAATAAACATGAAGAGTACCTCTGTCCACTCAAGTCCATTCATACAATCAAAGATAATTATGCTAAAAATCAACAGCAGAAGAGATTCCAAGAGGCCATCCCAGCATTAAAAGAGATTCCTGTTAGTGAAGTAAACAGATGTTCTTTCTTGCAGCCAAAGAACTTTATGCCAAAGCTGACTAGTATGTAGACTAACACCAAGCATTTATTCTAAGTTTTGATGTAATAATTTTGGCCATATTTTGTTTTTGTTTTTGTTTTAAGATTTATTTATTTGAGGGAGAGAGAGTGAGAGTGGGAGGCAGGGGCAGAGAGGGAGAGAGTCTTAAGCAGACTCCACCCTGAGTATAGAGCCTGACACGGGGCTCAATCTCAAAACCCTAAGACCACAACCTGAGCTGAAACCAAGAGTTGAACTCTCAACCAACTGTGCCACGGAGGCACCCCAATATTTTGACTCTTTTTCAATACCTGATATTGAAATGTAAAAAAAGTCGAACTTCTCTTAAAGTTCTGTTAATATTATAAATGTTCTCAGATATTAGTTATTAATGGACAGAATAAAATACTGCATTACTGTAAAAAAAGTAATTAGTAAATTTAAAAAGAAACAACTCTCCTGATTTTTTCTCATTTCCCCTTCCTTATAACATATATTTCCCTTCATAATAAATCAAATATATGATTGTATTAACCTGTTTTCATAGGGTGTGTTCTCTTTCTGTTTTAATGGCTGAATAATATGCCATTATGTGGCTATATCACTTTTTTTTTATATCGATTCTGCTATTGCTGGCTACTTAGGGTTTTTTAAATTATCACGAATGTCAACATTATGAATATCTCATCGCTTTCTCTTTGTGTGAAGCCTTAATTCCTTCTTTAGGATACAGCCTCACAAATGACATTGTTGGCTCAATAGATACATTTTAAAAAATCTGTTCCTGCCTTGGCTTCTGTAGGTTGAAATTTTCATTTGTTTATTCCATTAGGTTATTGCTTTTTTAGCAGTTGCTTTGTTTTTTTCTGTCTGCATTCGATCATGTCTATTTCTTATTTTTCTTTTATATATTATTCTCTTAATAGATTTTATCTATTACATGTGCATTTTTTCCCACAGTTATTATTTTGTCATTTTCGCTTTTCTGGAATCTTCCCTAATGTTACTTTTCAAGAGCAGTTATGATTTGAAATTATTTCGTGTTACTTTGGTAGCACATGTTCTATTTCTATACCCTTTTTTACATTTCTAATAAGAATTATGAGTACAGTCTGTTTTGGTGGGACTTCTATCCAAAGAGCAGTGAATAACTTTGGAAATATGTGAAAAACTATAAATGACCCTATTACAGTGATGTCACCAAGAATGATTTCAAATTATTTACATTGTCCTAGTCCCTGCCACCCAAACACCAATTATTTCCTTAAGCTTTCTTCTTTTATCTTACTTCATTCCCAACATTTTTTCTTACAAAACTTTTGGTGCTGTGTTACTGGCACTGAGACCAAAGGTTGTAGATGAAATCTGCTTTTCTTTCCCCTAATATGTTATAAAAGTAAACTGTCAAGTCTTTTTAAGAGTGACTTCTGTACAAGGTAAAGTATTATCATGAGCATGATGAGTGAATAAGAAAATATGTTTCAAATAAAGGGTTTTATTAGCTTCTGTTTTGTAGTATTGATATTTTCAGGTTTTAAATTATACTTTATAGATTGAAACGATATTTCAGTTGTCTTATTTACTTTTTTATTCACTAATTAACTGCATTCATGAAATTGGTTTCTAATTTTGTTTAGTCTTTTTAATGTAGTATTAAAATAATACTTATTCTTTTATAGAGGTTGTTTGTTTTATGGCCCACCTGGAACTGGAAAAACTCTGGTTGCTAGAGCACTTGCCAATGAGTGCAGTCAAGGGGATAAGAGAGTAGCATTCTTCATGAGGAAAGGTGCTGATTGTCTGAGTAAATGGGTAGGAGAGTCTGAAAGACAACTACGATTGCTATTTGATCAGGTATGATATTAAAATTTACCTACATAGACCTATAATCAACGTAGATGTAAGTATATAAAGATTAGATAAGTCTTGTATTTAATCATGTTTCATAGAAATAAACTCGGAAGAATTAAACCAAATATATACTCTTTATGGATTATTTTCCTTTGTATGTCAAGATAATACTGACCTATGATGAACAGTTTTATAGGAAAAAGACAAAGGAATAATTGTATCTAAGTTCTTCAGAGTCTTAGGTCTCATATCTAGAGAGAGACTGGAACTCTCATACTTAGCAGTAGTGAATTATGTCTCAGTATGTGAATTGAAGATTAGTTCTGCCCTAGAGTGACTTTCAATTGCATATCCCAGATTGTATTGACAACACATTGTGAGATAATACATTCTAATCTACTGAGGCATATTGCTGCAAATGCTTTTGAATCTCTTTATAGAACTCACTGCATTTCTTTGACTTTACTGAAATAGACTTTTAAAAAAAACAAAAAAAAAAACTATGGCATCTTGCTAAATGTTTTCCCATCCTGACCTGGAGGTAGGCTATGTCATTGTCTTCTGGTCTTTGTCTTGTTTCAACAGTTGGTCTTGAATAGGTAATTTTATGTGTCCCAATAACTATAGCTATATGAAACCTAAGGTATATGACCAGTAGAGTATGTATTTTGAATATTTCCAATTGAGAATGCAAATTAAATTGTATATATTGGATCCTTAAAATATAGTTCTTAGATTTACATTTAGATTAATAAACTATAAATAAATTCTTGTAGGCAAGTTGGAATGAAAATGTATTAAAATGGCTCATATTAAGTCTATATATTTAAAGTTATTCAGGATAACATGCAACCAATGGACCTGTTTTCTAGGCTTATCAGATGCGCCCATCCATAATTTTTTTTGATGAAATCGATGGTCTGGCTCCAGTACGATCAAGCAGGCAAGATCAAATTCACAGGTAAAACTTGCTTGTTGGCACTCCTGCCTTTCTTCCTGTATTCTGAGCTATATTGATGTTGCATGAGGAATTGAATGTTAAATAGTGAACGATACTTTACAGACCAGTAGTTTCCTTATTTTGGTAGAACCCTAATATATAGTACAAAAAGGAAAAATGGACCTGTTCTGCATGGCAAAGTATTCACAACTGCAGTATAAAATATTGGTTATGGGTTTAATTCATGATACAAACTTAAAAGCCCACTAGCCAGTGAGGTGTAAGACAAATGAAAGAGGCATGATGTACTGTATGGTGACTAACATAACATAATAAAAAATTTTTTTTTAAATAAAATAAATAAAAAAATAAAAGAAATGAATGAGGCAGGCCAATAGTAAGAGTGGGGCTGTGGTTGGGAATGTGGCTGAGCTTCTGATCATAAGAGTACAGCCAGTTGTTCTTGCCCCAATCTGTTAACTGAAGTTCAGAAGCTGACTCCGACTTGAAAAATGAATTTGTTCTCTTTCTTAAATGTTCCGTTCAAATTTTTGTGTTAAGAATCTTTTAAATGTTGCCAACTAAATCAGGTATTTTTATGACAACTAATTGGTCACTCCAGAGGATGCTAAAATAGTGACTCATTACTCTGAAAATTGATAAAGAAAATGGATCAAGCATTTTTTTTTTTAAAGATTTATTTATTTATTTGACAGAGATAGAGACAGCCAGCGAGAGAGGGAACACAAGCAGGGGGAGTGGGAGAGGAAGAAGCAGGCTCATAGAGGAAGAGCCTGATGTGGGGCTCGATCCCACAACGCCAGGATCATGCCCTGAGCCGAAGGCAGATGCCCAACCGCTATACCACCCAGGCACCCCTGGATCAAGCATTTCTTTTTCCTGTCCTGTAACAATGATTTAGGCCATGATTCAGAGTAATTTAATAATTTATAGAGTAACATTGTCCTTTATAGGAAAAGCATAGTTTATAAATGGAAGGAAAATTATTGAAATAGAAAATCATCATTTCGCAAATAGTGGATCTAGACCTGTGGTTTTAGCTGGGGGTGGATTTTGACCCTCCCCCTCCCACATGGGACAAATGTCTGGAGACATTTTTGATTGTCACAAATTGGAGGAGGTGGGTGGTACACTACTGGAAGGACCACAGGCGTTGTTAAACATCCTGCAGTACAGTGGACAGCTGTTTACAACGAAGAGTTATCTGACCCAAATGTTAATTGTGCCAAAATTGAGAAACCCCGATCTAAGCAATAATTATCTGCATCTGCAAAAACAGTTAGGTAAAAAGGTTGATAGTGAAGTTTATGATGAACTTAGTAAGCTGATAATACCGCACCTAAACCCAATCCCCTAATCTTAAAGGAAAAACTGGCATTATGTGCCTCCTGCTTATACAGTAGCAAGTATATGGTTTGTTCCTATGATATATGCTATCCCAAGTAGTTCAGCCGGCATCTGTTAAGCTTCTAGAACTAACTGCCAGTTCATAGGAAACATGAAAGATAGAGGACAGATTAAATGACCCTATCAGGAAGCAAACAGCCCAATCCAGAATGTGGCAAGAAAATTGTACAAAGCAAATGACCCAGTTTCTTCAACAAATAAATGGCGGGAAAGAATAAAAAGAAAGGAAGAATCAATGGGAACTGTTAAGGATTTGAGGGACATGTGACCAAGTGCAGTGTGTGGGTCTTGGCTTAAAAAAATCAAATGTGAAAAGATATTCTGAAACAATCAGGAAAATTAAGTGTTAGGTGATACTAAGGGATTATTGTCATTTCCATTGGTGTCCTAGTACTGTGGAGTTTTGCAAAGTCCTTATCTCAGAAATATTAAGTTTTTAATATGAATTGTGTATGGATTAAATGATCTGTGTGAAGTTTTTGGGGTTTTCTTTCTCAAAAAACTATTGGATTAAGTCAGAAAAAAGGACACTGATACTTGTTGAAAGTGGGTGATGAAGGGGTGCCTGGCTGGCTCTGTTGGAAGAGCACATGACACTTGATTTTGGGGTCATGAGTTCGAGCTCCATGTTGGGTGTAGAGATAAATAAACAAGCTTTAAAAAAAAAAAAAAAGGAAAGTGGGTGATGAAGATTGTTTTATTCTCTATCCATAATTAAAATGTGATTAAAGTTCTATTTTTTATGCTTTATGTATATTCTATTTTATTTGACGGTTCTTTGATAATGTGTACACATTGGAGCATTTTTTAGATACAGTTTGTCTGGTTTTTTGTTTTTTGTTTTGTTTTTTTTTTGTATTGTATCCTTTTTGGGGAATCCTCAAGTTCCTTTGTGAAGTTATGCTTCAAGAAATGTCTTCCAGGATCCATTTGTGGCATTCTAGAGGCCATTTATGTTTTTCATTGATTTTAATCTCTATATGCCATTTAGTATGTTATTTTACAGTTTGTACATCTGTTGAAAGTAATGGCATGCTCTGAGAAAATTTGTTCACATGTTTAATCTATTAAATCTTAACAAAAAAAGAAATAATATATTTAGCATCATATGTTTAATCTCTTCTCTCTTATTTTTACATTTAGTTCCATTGTTTCCACTCTGCTAGCTCTTATGGATGGATTGGACAGCAGAGGAGAAATTGTGGTCATTGGTGCTACCAATAGACTGGATTCTATTGATCCTGCTTTGCGAAGGCCTGGTCGCTTTGACAGAGAATTCCTCTTCAGCCTACCTGACAAAGATGTAGGATTTTAACATCATTAAGATTTTGACAGAATATGTTGCCCATATCATGGACAGATCTTGGCACAGTGAAAATTTGAAGATTGAGTTTTGTATGTTCTAAAGCAAAGGTCATATGAGGTTAACATCCAAATATATGTGTATGTATTTTTAGGGAGGCATTATTTTATTTAAAGAGAAGAACTTTGGGGCACCTGGGTAGTTCGGTTGTTAAGCGTCTGCCTTCGGCTCAGGACATGATCCCGGCGTTCTGGGATCAAGCCCCGCATCAGGCTCCTCTACTGGGAGCTTGTGTTCCCTCTCTCGCTGGCTGTCTCTCTCTCTCTCTCTGTCAAACAAATAAATAAAATCTTTAAAAAAAGAAAAAAGAACTTGGATTTATTTTATTTTTTTAATAAAATAATGCCTTCCCCAAAAATACTCTTAAAATTTACTCAATTTGAGGGGCGCCTGGGTGGCTCAGTCAGTTAAGCATCCAACTCTTGCTTTCGGCTCAGATCATGATATCAGGGTCGTGAGATCGAGCCCTGCAACAGACTCCATGCTCAGTGCAGAGTCTGCTTGAGATTCTCTCTTCCCCTTTCCCTCCGCCCCTTCACCCGCTCATGTGCTCTCTCTCTCTCAAATCAATCAATCAATCTTTAAAAAAAAACTCTCAATTTGAGCATAGCCTTTGGTTGTTACCATATGACTTTATTTGCTTCAGAACATGTGGCCTAATGAATAGTCAATCCTTAGTCAATATATTAGCATTGGCTTTTTCATGGATACTACCATATAATCCTACCCAGTTATTTTAAAGCCACTTAATCTTTTGAGAAGCAGCAGGAAAATATGAGTAGAGCTGTCAGTACTCTTAAAAACAATTCTTGGGGTGCCTGGGTGGCCCAGGTGGTTAAGTATCCAACTCGATTTCAGCTCATAGCCTTGATCTCAGGGTCAGGAGATCAGGCTCTGTGCTTAGCAGGGAGTCAGCTTCTCTCCCTCTCCCCCACTCCCCACTGATGCTCTCTCTCTGGAATAAATAAATAAATATTTTAAAAAACACAATTTTTAATACATACCAGAATGAACAGTAGTCCCATCATTATTTAATTTCTCTCATACACATTTATGGTGACTAGAACTTGAGCACTATAAATGCAAATCTTCTTTAACATAAACTTTTTTTTTTTAGATTTTATTTATTTATTTGACAGAGATAGAGACAGCCAGCGAGAGAGGGAGCACAAGCAGGGGGAGTGGGAGAGGAAGAAGCAGGCTCATAACAGAGGAGCCTGATGTGGGGCTTGATCCCAGAACGCTGGGATCACGCCCTGAGCCGAAGGCAGACGCTTAACCGCTGTGCCACCCAGGCGCCCCTAACATAAACTTCTTAAATGCTTACAAATACATCTTTTTCTTTTCATTTTTAGTGTTTCATATTTTTTAATAGAATAGGTATTGATTTTATGATTTTAGGTAAAATTATTTTAAATTGGAATTATTCAAATCTGAATAGCATCTTATAATTAAGAAAGTTAAATTGTTCTTATTTGTAGGCTCGAAAAGAAATTCTGAAGATTCACACAAGGGATTGGAATCCTAAACCACTGGACATATTTCTAGAAGAACTAGCAGAAAACTGTGTTGGTAAACATTGCTTTAGGCATTAAAAGATAAAATGCATGCATTTCAGAGATGGAATAAGTTGTAGTCTTGCAAGGCTATGTTTAAAGAAATACAGGTTATATTTGTTTCTAATCTCTTATTTGTGGCATGTTTTTCTTCTTACAAAATCCTGGATATTAAATAGAGATATTTGATGAATTGTCTGTTGGAGAATTTGAAAGCAAAGTTAGACAGTAATAATAATAGCCATCTTTTGCTGTTCACATTTTTCTAGTCATTCCATTAAGCATTTTACATATATTATTTCAAGAAATTCTCACATCAGTCCTGTGAAGTAGGTAGCGTTATCCCTATTTTACAGATGTAGAAATGGCTGAGAGAGCATAAATAATTCTCCAGAGATCATACATGCAGTAAATGATAAACGAATTTGAACCTAGTCTGTCTGATTTTAAAACTCTTGTTCTTGACTGCTGTGCTATACTTAGTGTTTGTACATTTCACTTGCAAGTTGATAGATTTGTTGATGGTTAATACTACTTTAATTTTCTTTTAACCATGGTCATGCTAATAGGGTGATGATTTACATTTAAAAATTTTTTTGGTTGCCTTGGTTAGGATACTGTGGTGCAGATATTAAGTCGATATGCTCTGAGGCTGCTTTATGTGCTCTGCGTCGACGCTACCCACAAATCTATACTACTAGTGAGAAACTGCAGTTGGATCTCTCTTCAATTAACATCTCAGCTAAGGATTTTGAGGTAGCTATGCAAAAGATGATACCAGCTGCCCAAAGAGCTGTGGCATCACCTGGGCAGGCCTTGTCCACTGTTGTGAAGCCACTCCTGCAAAGCACCGTTCACAAGATCTTAGAAGCCCTGCAGAGAGTATTTCCACATGCAGAAATCAGAACAAATAAAGCATTAGACTCAGGTATGCAACTTGATTGGCCACTTAAAGTTAGTTTTCACAGTCAGTAAAACTAACTGTTCTATACATCCCAGAAATGTTTCTTCAGAAAAGAGCCTCTTCAGGGCGCCTGGGTGACGCGGTCGTTTGAGTGTCTGACTCTTGGTTGCCGCTTATGTCGTGACCTTGTGGTGGGTCTTGAGATCAAGCCCTGTGTCGGGCTCTGCACACTCAGCACACTTAGCATGGAATCTGCTTGAGTTTCTCTCTCCCTCTCCCTCTGCGCCTACCCCCTGCTCCCACACATGCTCTTTTTCTCTCTCTCTCAAAATAAGTAAATACATCCTTTGAAAAATAAGAATAATAAAAAGAGCCTCTTGAAAGGAATTTAGTCATGCTTTGCCTGGATATTTGAAGGAAATTTACTTCACAGATTGCCCTCAATTAAATCTGTTTTAAGTTTGAGATAACATTTTTATATTTAGTTGTTATTCATGTCTACACAGATATTTTTGATTCTTAAAAAATTTTATTGTATGGGGCGCCTGGGTGGCACAGTGGTTAGGCGTCTGCCTTCGGCTCAGGGCGTGATCCCGGCGTTATGGGATCGAGCCCCGCATCGGGCTCCTCTGCTATGAGCCTGCTTCTTCCTCTCCCACTCCCTCTGCTTGTGTTCCCTCTCTCACTGGCTGTCTCTATCTCTGTCAAATAAATAAATAAAATCTTTAAAAAAAAAAAATTTTATTGTATATATCATGTACGTTGATTTGCTAACTAAAGCATTATGTAAACATTTGCTTTGCAATCCAGAAAAGTTACTAATGTACAATTTTTTTGTTTTATAGATATTTCATGTCCTCTGCTAGAAAGTGACTTGGCATACAGTGATGATGATGTTCCATCTGTATATGAGAATGGGCTTTCTCAAAAATCCTTTAATAAGGCAAAAGAAAATTTTAATTTTCTTCATTTGAATAGGTATATTTCCCCTGCAAATGAATATATATAATTTTTTGGTCTGTAAATTCCCTAAAACTAAAAGATGGTGCTTGAAAAGATAAAAGATGCTAACTGATCCTTTTTTTAAGTTAAAATATCACATATTTTTATCATTACAGTTGTCAGTGTAGTAGAAATTCCACTGTATAAAGTATTCCTAAAATCTGTGCAGGTTGATATTCTCCAAAAACCATGTGAGCCGTGCTGTTATGGATTGACCAGCCACATAGTCAAAATTTTTACCTTAAGAGAGTTGAAAATGGGTAGTTTGGGAGGAAAATTTAAATTTTTGCTTTTTCTAAAATACAGCTAATTTCTTTCAGAAACGCATGTTATCAACCTATGTCTTTTCGACCAAGAATATTGATAGTGGGCGAACCAGGCTTTGGGCAAGGTTCTCATTTGGCACCAGCTGTCATCCATGCTTTGGAAAAATTTGCAGTATATACATTAGACATTCCTGTTCTTTTTGGAGTCAGTGCTACATCTCCTGAAGAAACGTGTGCCCAGGTAATTCATTGTTGCCCAGACAAGTAAGCTGTAAGAGAACACAGTCTTACAGAGGCACAATCTAGAATTGCCTTATCCTTGTTGAACTATGTTTTCTTGTTCTGATTTCTACCTCCAGGGTTATGAAATAGAACTATATGTAATTGCCTAGTCATTAAAGAGTATGGATTTAAATCACATTCCCACCATTTAATATCTGTGTGACCTTAGGGAAGTTGTTAGATCTCTACCTTGTTTTCCTCATGTGCAAAATGGAGGTTAATAATAGTACTTACTTTGTGTGGCTGGTGTGAGAATTAAGTACTTAGAACAGTAACTGCTATGTGGTGTGTACTCAGATTTTCTGCTTCTGTTTTTGCTATGTTCATGTTAAAATTTTTCAAATATAGAAGTTTTATATTTAACATAAGTCTTCTATATTGATTAAGCTGTTTTCTTTCTAATTGCTTGAAACAACCATGTTTTCCTAAAAATGAGACTTTTACAAAACATTTAAAAATAATATTGTGAGACTGGGGGAAGCATTTTAAAAACTTGAGGGTTTTATATGATAATTCTAGGAAGTTAAAAGTTCCAGACTAATAAAGTGAGCATTACTAATGTGCGGACTCTGTAGCTAAATATAATTTTTTCTCCTCTCTACTAGATGATTCGTGAAGCTAAGAGAACAGCACCAAGTATAGTGTATGTTCCTCATATCCATTTGTGGTGGGAAATAGTTGGACCAACACTCAAAGCCACATTTACTACATTGTTACAGAATATTCCTTCATTTGCTCCAGTTTTACTACTTGCAACTTCTGACAAACCCCATTCTGCTCTGCCAGAAGAGGTAATTTGAGGGGGAAAAAATCACTGTACTCTAAAAAGAGACTTATTAAGAATTTATTTTAAAAATTTCAAGTGCTACAGAGGTGAATAATAGGATATGGAAAAAGTTTTCTTATCAGAAATGTCATGTTAACTATCTGGTATATAGACTTGTTGGGCAGGATGGTATGTATATATGTGTATGTGTAAAGTAGGGCTACGTTATAAATTTTTTTTCTCTTACAAAAATAGTAGTTACATGTTGCATATTCTACAATTTGTTTTATATACGTATCTATATATAATGTATTTTTCAAGACACAATCTCATTCCTTTTAAAAGCAGCATGGCTTTTTCCTTTGTTTTGATGTACCAAAATTTATCCAGATTCTTGTTCATAGATATTTTGGTGGTTTTTTCGTTTTTTTCTGTTGAACTATTACAGTGAGCATCCTTGGGTTTTATTTTATATGAGCATTACTGTGCGTATTTTTCTAGCATCCATTCCTAAAAGTGTAATAACTGTAGCTTAGTCAAAGAGTATGCACATTTAAAATTTTTGATGGCACTAAATTACTGTCTTTCAAGTTTGTGTCCATTTAGACAACTACCAGTGACAGAAGTTTCATTATTTTTCTGCCTGGAATACTCTAGAAGAATACTCCATGCCTGGCATGATCCTTTATTGTTCTCAGGTCTCTGCCCAAGTATCACCTCAGAGAGACCTTCCCTGATCAGTTTCTCAATTATAGTGCTCAGCTCCTTTGCCCATCATCACTCTTTTCTATTCCTTACTCTTCTTTATTTTTATCACTGCCTGCCATTAAATAATTTTGCCTTTCTCTCTCCTAGCAGAATATGAAGTACATGAAGTAAGACTTTTTTCCCCCACCTT
The DNA here is from genome assembly GCF_002007445.2 of Ailuropoda melanoleuca. NCBI lineage: Eukaryota > Metazoa > Chordata > Mammalia > Carnivora > Ursidae > Ailuropoda > Ailuropoda melanoleuca. The sequence goes on along the minus strand of NC_048226.1, from coordinate 87,456,326 downwards.
TCAAGTCTCAGAGTACATAATAAGCATATTCTAGGCTTCAGTGTGTGAATAAGTTTTTCCATACCTTTGACAAGATTGGTTTGCATTTCTTTAAGAATGTGAATAGGAAGATAAATTCAAATATTTTATTAAAGAAATATTTATTGAGTATTTATTCTTTGTCAGGAATAGTTGTAGATACTGGGAATATAGCACTGAAAAATATAGTCAAAAATTTCTTATCTTCCTAGGGCTTACATTTTAATTGGGGGGAGAGAAAAATAAATAAAATAAGTAATATTAACCTATTCCTATGGAGAAAAATTTAGCTAAGCAATACCAAAAGAGTGTGATAGGGTCACAGTGTTAAATAGTCTTAGGTAAGGCCTCACTAAGAAGATGACTTTTGAGGAAAGACCGGAAAAAGTAAGACAGTGAGTAACCCATTTGGGTATCCGAGGGACAAAGGTTCCTGGCAGAAGAAAAGCCAGTGCAAAGACCCTGAAGCAAAAGTGTGTTTGGTGTGTTGGAAAAAACAGCAAGACCAGGGTGGTCAGAGCACAGTGAGTGAAGAACAGAATGAAGGAAATGAGATCAAGCTATCAGAGGACAAGATGATGTCCCTGATGGCTTTGTTTTAATAATTGATTGTGAATTATTCAATTGAAAGTTGAAAAAGCTGGAAAATAAGCATTATGTACATGTTATAGACTCAAAGTCTTCTAGTTTGGTTAATCTAGTTCTGGACTCTTCCTTTATATTAGCTTCTGTATGTGGATATTTCAGCTTTGTTGAAACACTTTCTTCATTGTTCAGTTTGTTAGCTCTGACTCCTAAAAAATCAGCTTCTTTTGAAAGCTTCCTTAATCTCTGTTTCCCGGGTGTTACATAGAACCTGTCGAATCTGTTTTCATCATGACAGCTCTTTGTATATTTGAATATTCTTGTTACGTTTATTTGTATCTCCCCACTCTGACCCAAGCTTCTTCACAATAAACATTTCTTCTATGATATAGTATATTCCTTAAGGTTATTAATACAACAGAAGTTGATTTCTTGCTCACTTTACTATGCAGGCGACTACATTCAGGTCTGTCCTCCCCCATGTAGTCATTCCAGACACCTGGGCTGAGAGAGCTTTCTCGTTGTCATCACGTGGTTTTCCAGCTTGTTTTCATTCCACCTCACTGAAAGGAGTGGCCCATTCATGTGCCAGATCTGAAAGATGTATATCATTTCCTCTCCCGTTCTCTTTGTCTGTACCTAACAGCAAGGGAGACTAAGAAGTGTGACAGATAAGTGTGCCCAAGAAGGAGAGGACATGGGCTTGATGATAGGTTCTGCCACACAACACGTATTTTTAGTTTCTTCAAAATTGTAGTCACTGTCCTGAATGTCTTTATATTCCTTTTGAAAAGCTATACCAGGAATAAATTAAGTACTCTAAAAGTGTTCTGGCTAACAGAGTAAAGAAGAATTACTGTTTAGTAGCTACATTATACCACTGGGCTTATTGTATCAGTTAAAACTCCGTCAATCATTTTGAAGATTGAAACAAAGGGAAGTTTATACTCTTGATAACAAGACAAACTAGCTGAGCTTTTTTTTTTTTTTTAAAGATTTTATTTATTTATTTGACAGAGATAGAGATAGCCAGCGAGAGAGGGAACACAAGCAGGGGAAGTGGGAGAGGGAGAGGAAGAAGCAGGTTCATAGTGGAGGAGCCTGACATGGGGCTCGATCCCATAACGCGGGGATCACGCCCTGAGCCGAAGGCAGACGCTTAATGCCTGCACCACCCAGGCGCCCTGGGAAAGAAAGAATCTTAAGCAGGCTCCACCCCCAGCATGGAGCCCATGGAGCCCGACACAGGCTCAGTCTCACAACCAGGAGATCATGACTTGAGCCGAAATCAAGAGTCAGACACTTAACCGACTGAGCTACCCAGGAGCCCTTAGCTGAACATTCTTTGTATGGATGTAGGGAGGTTGAAAAATTAGTTGGTTTAATGTAAGATAACTTTATCAAGAATATGAGAATTATGTACTCAAAGATCTTTTTTTAAAGAATAGCTTCTCTGTCTTCTTAGGGTTATATTTCCTGAGCATATAATTGTAAATTGGGTAAAGTATCCCAGTGCCACACTGCATGGTAGGGAGGAGTGGGCACAGGAACAGGAATTGTTTATTTTAAAAAATGAATAATCAAATTTGTATTGATACAAATAAGCAAGTCCACTTTGAGCCTTTTAATGGTTCAGCGACACTGTCTAAGTAGCATTGGTTCTATATAATAAATGAGAACAGTGTGTGTACCATTTTTAGCTACATTAGTTTGTCCATATCAGAACTGCAGTCAGAGTACCTATATGCATGAGCACTTAACAATTCAGCAGTATGGAAAAAATGAGAAAGAATGTCATGAATAGATTAGAAACTTTCATGAATCCATGGAAGACAAAGGAATGGGGATTAGATTGATGAGGGTAACCACAGTTTAAACCATGTGCATGAGAGGACTGCTTTAGTTTCTAGCTCTGAGTTGGTGCTAGAAAGGAATTGAAAGAGCTCTTGGACAACTTTGAGTTAATTGGCCTTCTTCACTTCTGGCCATGCCAAGCAGCAATCAGCAGAGTTGTGCATCCTTAGCTAGAGCAGTGAGGGTGGGCCCAAAGACTACTGTGTCAGAGCAGTGACTGTGGCTGCCAATATCGGGAAGACCCACTGGAGATATTATACATGAAATAACTTCTTGTAGAAAAGAACCAATTGGAGATACTATACATGAAATAACAACCCCCCCCCCAAAAAAAAACCTCCATGGGGCTTTTGAAAAGGAGCAGACACAGTTGAAGAGTGAATGAGTGAGATGGAACATAAGACCAGGAATTCTTACGGTATATGATAAAAAGAACAGAGATTTGAAAAGGGAGGAAAAAAAGCCAAAATAGAGGCAATCAGTTCAAGTCTAACACCTATTTTAATGGGCCTTATACAAGGTATGTAAATGGGAAAAGGTCAAGAAGTTGTTTAGTAACATCCTTTTGGGATCTCTTTTGCCGTTCTTTTGGCAGTAAAATATGCATAACATAAAATTTACCATTTTAACCATTTTTAAGTGTACAATTCAGTGACATCAAGTCTGTTGCATTGAGTACATTCACAATGTTGTGCAGCCATCACCACTATCTGTTACCAGAAATTTTTCGTCATCCCAAACAGAAACTTTGTACCCATTAAACAATTAACTCCCCATTCCCTCCTTTCTCTAACCCCTAGTCACCTGTTATAATAAATTTCTGTCTCTGTGAATTTACCTATTTTACATACCTTGTGTAAGTGGATTCTTAATGTATTTGTCCTTTAGTGACTGGCTTATTTCACTTGGCATGTTTTCAGAGTTCATCCATGTTGTAGCATGCATTAGAATTTCACTCCTTTTTAAGGTTGAATTCTGTTTTATGTATTTATCACATTTTTATCCATTCATTTGTGATGAACATTTGGATTGTCTCTACCTCTTGCCTACAATGAGTAATCCTGCTAAGATCATTGGTATACAAGTACGTGTTGAGTGGTAGGTTGTTTTGGTTTTGTTTGGGGGTTTGTTTTGGGTTTTTTTGTTTTGTTTTGTTTTGTTTTTGGCTCTTCAAATCTGTATACTAGATTACATGGTAATTCTGTGTTTTCCACAGCTGCTGCGCCATTTTAGCATTCCTTCCAGTGCAGGGGTTCTAATTTCTCTACATCGTCACCAGCACTTGTTATTTTCTAGCCTTTATTAATATTTTTTAAATTTCTTTTTAAAGATTTCATTTTTTAAGTAATTTCTACACCCAAGGTATGAGACTCAAACTCACAACCCCGAGATCAAGAGTTGCATGCTCTACCAACTGAGCCAGCCAGGTGCCCCGATCCTTTATTCTTATCCTGTCTCACTTTGGGTTGTGAAAGTGAATTAACTGATCTCAAAAAAACCCTTGGAATCAAATACTGCCATGTCAGTTACCACATGAATTATACTTTAGAGTCCTGAGTTTTAAAGAAGATCCCATATTTTTTAGTTCCTAATCTGTTGCATATGTGATTTATATATAACTCCAGCATACATAAAAGATCTGTGCTTTAAAAATATCTATTACATTAAAAATATGTGTGTAATAACCTGTTACATTGAATGATATATACGTAGTGTTGCGTATACACATATATAATGCATGTATTTTCTTTTTTAAGGTGCAAGAATTATTTATCCGTGATTATGGAGAAATTTTCAATGTCCAGTTACCTGGTAAAGAAGAACGAACAAAATTTTTTGAAGATTTAATTCTAAAGCAAGCTGCTAAATCTCCTTTATCCAAAAAGAAAGCAGGTTAGTTTCTCTATCAAAGTTTAACGTATAATAATTTCAAGAAAGTGGGAATAAAATATTAATGGCATCGTCATCTTCTAATAACACAAACTCAAAACCTCAGTCATTAGGTTTGCTTACAAGTCTCTATGCTTCCCATTAAAGTAGACTAAAGATCTTAAAGCATAGAAGGCCTTTCTTAGTGTAGTCCCAGTCCATGGAGAATTTTAGCTGGAATTCATAGTAAAGCTCTAACCTGTCTTCCCAAGCCCATTTTTGTCACTTTTGTTCCCTCCCCTTCCCCCACCTCTTTCCTGTAAAACACTCTGTCTACACTACATGCAACATATTCCTGTCTTTGCATAATTTCACTCATGCTTGCTCTCTGTCAGTAATGCTTCTGTCCTCATTGCCTATCTCTGCCTAAGAAACCACTTGTCCTTCTACTATAACTCATTTTTTCCTCCTTAACATATCTAGGCAAAATTAGTTTTCTACCATTATGACCCACGGTACTTTTTTCATACTACTACTATGACATTACAATGATGTGCTAATTGTCCCTTACTCCCGTAATAGATTGCCAGTTTATTGGGGCAGCACTCTCATACTCCTTTTTTTATCCTGATTACTCAGTGCATATCTGTTTAAACAAAATTAAACTTATTACATTTGAAACATACCACAATTTTTTATTAGTTCAAAAATTAACTAATAAAAAGCTTTTTTCAATAAAATATTCTTGAGTTGGAAATAATGCATTTTGAAAGTTTTAATAGCCTCTTAAATGATCTTAAAATGGAACACAGGTAATGACTTAGGAACTAACATTAAAAATTACAAATTACCAACTGTTCCTTGAGGGGAGCTAGGGATAGAGATTATGATAGCACTTGAGTATTTCAAATCCTCTAATTCCCGGCAGGTGTAAGGAGGATAACCCCTGAAAGCCTGGCCACTGAGTCATTTGTCACCCTTGCTATGATGGGAGAGTAGTAACTAAAATCTTCCATTCATGTGAAGTTTTGCAGGCCTTGGAGGTACTCCCTGTAGCGCCACCACCTGAGCCAAGACCGCTGACGGTAGAAGAAGTGAAACGACTAGAAGAACAAGAAGAAGACACATTTAGAGAACTGAGGATTTTCTTGAGAAATGTTACACATAGGCTTGCTATAGACAAGCGATTCAGAGTATTTACTAAACCTGTTGACCCTGATGAGGTATTGATTTAATCTTTGGCTCGAATGTGTCCTAAACTATAATGAATTAGAGAATATTTGAATTGTTTATGTGGTTCCCTGTCTACACTCTGAGCTTATTTTCTTTATGTAGAATATACCGAGTAGTGTCCTAAGCACATGGAGACTTAAGAGCTATGTAACATATTTTCCTTTCCTCCAAAGAGTAGCCATTTAACTTTGTCTGCCAACCCAAACATTCTAGATATGATTTAAGATTGACTTAATGCTACATACTATTATCGTGACCTACACAGTTTAGAGTGAGCTAGAGAGTGAAGTGTGAAGTCTTAAGTTGACATTGAAGGATGGGTTACATTTGGATAAGGGAAGGAGTATAAGATATTACTGGAGATACAGATGCTCAAGAGCAGGAGTAAATACAAAACAAAACCAGCTTTAAATAGAGTCAAAGTTTTCATATTAATACATTATTGTTATTTCTTTTGTATTTATTTTCTCTGCCCTATATTGCCTGGCAGAGCAACTGGATTCAAATGTTTTTTATGTTCCGAGTTAATTTAGTGATTTGGTCATTTGCTTGAATTTTAGGTTCCTGATTATGTCACTGTGATAAAGCAACCAATGGACCTTTCATCTGTAATCAGTAAAATTGATCTCCACAAGTATCTGACTGTGAAAGACTATTTGAGTGATATTGATCTAATCTGTAGTAATGCTTTAGAATACAATCCAGATAGAGATCCTGGAGGTGAGCATTGGTGTTTTTTTTTTCCTCCCCGGAGGGGGGAGGGGGTGGTGGAATAGAGACTGCTAACATTTAGTGAGGGTTGACTTTATGTCAGGTAATATATTATAAACATTTTACATTCACAATGCCATTTAATACTCACAGCCTTATTCTCATTTCACAGTTGAGGAAAATGAAATTAGAGGGGTTAAAAAACTTATTCAGGGTCATACTGCCAGGTAGTGGCAGAGGCAGAATTTGAATGCAGGTTTCTTTGACCCCAGAATACCTGTATTTACAGTTCCGTGGTGTATCCTCTAATGAGACACAAAATTGCATAACAGCTTAGCTTCTTTCCTTTGTGAACAGTGCTCTTTCTCCAAGTGGAAAATAAACACTCTGTAATAAAAAAGGTTTGAAAGAATTTTCTTAGTTAAGACCACTGCGATTTTTATTACAAAAGTAATATAGTAGAATAGTTGCAAATAATATTTTTTTAAGATTTATTTTAGAGAGCAGGGAGATGGGCAGAGGGAAAGTCTCAGGTAGACTTTGCACGGAGTATGGAGCCTGACATGGGGCTCCATCCCAGGACCCTGAGATCATGACCTGAGCCAAAACCAAGTTGGACACTTGACTAAGCCACCCTGGTGTCCCAACTTGCTAATAACATTTTAAAAGCTAAGTCCTCTAGATTTATTATGGCGATCACTTCATAATGTATATAAATGTCGAATCACTGTGTTGTACGCTTGAAACTAATATAATATTGTAAGTCAACTATGCTTCAATAAAAATGAAAACTAAGTCCCCCATTTCCTCTCTCCAAAGATGGGCACTGTTAAGTTTGGGGATATCTTTTTAGACCTTTTCTATACATATACCTATTCTGTCCTCACCTATGTAATCTATTAAAAAAAATAAAATTTATAAAGTAGGGGATTTTTTAATGATGTATTTGTTCATATATATAATGATATATTCAACTGTCTATATATTTGATATAAACTTATTCGTATCCAAAAATATTTTTTCCTAGCTTCCTACTTCTGTTTTATGGATAATGTCCTTAACTCTCTCAGTAGATAATTTTTTTTTAATAGTCCTTTTTGCTGTGTTAACTCTCTCCCCCAGTACATTGGCTGTCTTCTAGTTGGTAGTGTTTATAAATTCGATGAGCATAGGAACCTACTAAGAGTTTCTTCAACAATTGAAAAGCTCACTGTTCTTTTGCTCCCAGTCATCTGCCCTCACCTCCCTTAGTCTTTTCCCTATAGTTCAGGGTTCTGTAGTTTAACGCTGGGGAGCAGGCTACCAACCTGAGAATATCCCTTAATTGTAAAAAGAAGGAAACATTTACCCTGGAGGCTGAGGGCTTTTTCTGTATAATTGCAGGCATGCTGCTGCTACGTCTCCTGTCCGTGGTGACAATCAAAAATGACTTTAGACCAGTGGTGTGCCTCTCGCAGGCAATCATCATCTCCTAAAGGGCTTGTTAAGAGGTAGCTTGCAGGGCCCCATCACGTGGTTTCTGATTCTGTAGATGTAGGGTCGGTTGTGGGAATTTACCTTTCTGACAAGTTTCCAGGTGATACGGATGCTCCCACACTTGGGGAACCTAGGCTTCTTCGACTTTTGTCTGTGCCTTTCTCTGGGCCCAAATGCCGTGTTAGAAATCCCCTGAAGAGTTCTTCTGATTTCTAGCTACTGCTGCCAACTCTAACCTGGGTGTGATATTGCATCCTGCCACCCTGTGAGGGAACTGATCCAGTTCAAGACAGTTCGCTTATTACCGGCCCTCTGTCTCAAAGCATATTCTAGTTTATGGTGCTTGGACTCTGAGTATAGGAGCTTTTCCAGTATTTCCTGGGTAAGGTTGCTATTTAACTGTCTGCTTAGTTTCTCTGTCAATGCAATAACATCCTTTCTATCTTGTAAAATTCTTTTACATTTCTGCCTCAGTAATGACACTGATAGCCTTCCTTTCTGTTTTTGTTGTTGTATAGTCTTGCTGTTGATTGATTTTTTTTTTTCCCCTGAGATTTCAAGGGGAGCTAGATAGGACAGAGCAATATTGTTTGGGTTTAGTCTGCCGTATTGAATCAGATGTCCAGAACATTAGATTAACAGAAAAAAACAGAATAATACAATTCCGGTAACATTTACTATTCATGGTAAAAGTAAAAAAGGAATTTTAATAACTATAATCTTAACCCAACATGTTGAGTTTATTTTTTGTAAATAATTAAAAGGAAAGATTTTTAAATTGAATTCTTTTTTTAAAGATTTTATTTATTTATTGGACAGAGAGAGGCACAGTGAGAGAGGGAACACCAGCAGGGGGAGTGGGAGAGGGAGAAGCAGGCTTCCCGCTAAGCAGGGAGCCCGATGCAGGGCTCGCTGGGATCATGACCTGAGCTGAAGGCAGACATGTAATGACTAAGCCACCCAGGCGCCCCTAAAATTGAATTCTTTATTCATTTCTCAGATCGTCTTATTAGGCATAGAGCCTGTGCTTTAAGAGATACTGCCTATGCAATAATTAAAGAAGAACTTGATGAGGACTTTGAGCAGCTTTGTGAAGAAATTCAGGAATCTAGAAAGAAGAGAGGTAGGAAAATGATTTGGCATCAGAAAAAGATGCTTCTGATGTAGTGTATTAAGTCCTGCTGATTAACCCTTCACGTAATTTTGAAATCTGGACATTGACTTGATATCCCATGTCTATTTATAAGGTTGTAGCTCCTCCAAGTATGCCCCATCTTACTATCATGTGATGCCAAAGCAAAATTCCACCTCTGCTGGTGATAAAAGATCAGATCCAGAGCAGAATGAAAAACTCAAGACAACCAGTACTCCTATGGCTTGCAGTACTCCTGGTAAGTGCCCTTGGGTAACTTTTTCTTATGAAACTAGCCTGTACTTTCTACTGATGCCATTTACTTTTTCCTTAGTTTCCTGTATTTATATCCATGTGGTAAATTACCTTGATTTTATTAATGTTAAAGCAACTTTGCTTTCTTGAAATAAATCCAGGTTTATAATGATATACCACTTGCAGTCCCAGTTCACCTTCATCTAACTGTGGATTGACTGATAGAAAATTGATTTTCATTTCTATAAATTCTAGTCTATTTCTTATTCCTCCTTATTTTTAGGGTATAACTCCAGAGGGTACTAACGCAGAGCCCCATGGGTTTTCCCAAGGCCTCCCTTCCTTGGCAGGCTCTTAATTCCAGTTTTTGTTCTTTAAGCCCTATGAATATCCCAACTCTCCTCAGCATCTTAGACTCTCAGTTATTCATTTGTTTTCCCAGATTCTGGTGTCATAATTCCTGAGTGCCTTGTTAGATCTCATATGCTTTTAAACAGAATTTTTAAAATTCTGTGTGTGTGTGTGTGTGTGTGTGTTGTTGGGGTTGGAACACTACCTTATTGTATTGCATGTCTGTCCATCCTGGGGTAAGTGATTTGAGATAGGTAGAGTAAGCCCTTCTTTTGTAAAAAAAAAAAAAGGGAGGTGGCAGCTGGGAAAGGGAGGAAGAGAAAGGCAAACGAGCAAGAGACCTCTACTATCAGGTGCTCTTGGTCAAATCACCTTTGAGCAAATATATATATGGAAACTGAGGCCATGGAAAATTTCTTCTTTAGAACAGTCCATCCCTAGCTATATACCCGGCAGGATTGCCTACATTATGTTTGCTGAAAGACATGTACAAGAACCAGTATTTATAGTACACAACTGGGAGCAACCCAAATGCCCATCAACACTAGAATGGGAAAATAGGGATTATTATACAACAGTGAGAATGACTAAAATTCAAGCATATGCAACAGTATGGATGAATCTCGCACACAGAATATTACAGTGTAGTTATTATGTATCTGGTCCAGGCAGAATGTTTCATCTCTGTATAGCTTAGTTTTCTTCATCTGTAAAACAATGTTGATAATGGAAGCAAACCTGATCAGGTGAGAGTGAAATTTCAGGGGGTCAGTACACACAACAAAGAACTCAAGAGTCCCCACTACGTGGTAAGCACTCAGTGAGTGTGGGCTATTTTTAGTCTTGCCGTTCCTCCAGTTCATTCCTTATACTCCTGCCACAGCGATTGTTGTAATAGAGTCATCAGACAGTTCATATCATTGCCCTCCTTAAAATTTTTCAAGATAAAATCCAAACTCCTTAGAATGACATGTTATTGCCCACTTTCTACCTTCTTCTCACAGTACTCTCTACCCTTGTTTCTGTGTTCCAACCATAAAAAACTACAGTTTCTCAAACTCTCTACCGTCTTGTATCTCAGGAGGTATTTTCCCCCACTTACTTAGATTTTAGAAAATTGTCAAATGTTCTTTTATCATTTTCTTTAAATTCTTTGAAGCTCAGTTGAAGAGAAAAATCCGCAAAAAGTCAAAGTGGTACTTAGGCACCATAACAAAACGAAGGAGGATTTCACAGGTGAAAGATGAGAGCCAGAATATCACAGATGACAAAATTGAGAGTGACACAGAGGAAAATCAAGATACAAGTGCAGACCACAATGAGACTGGAAACACAGGAGAGTCCTCAGTGGAAGAAAATGAGAAACACCAAAATGCTTCTGAGAGCAGAATAGAATTGGGGAATAATAATTCAAGTATTTGTGGTATTGAGAATGAATTTGAAGAATCTGGGAAGACCACAGCATGCACAGAAGTGAGGAAAGATAAAGTTGTTTGCAATGGAGTTGCTTCTGGCTCTCAGATAATAGATATTTCTGATGAAAATGAAGCAAAAGGTAAGTCTGTCTCAGTTAAGCAGCTTACTAATTTTAATTTTAAAAGATGTTTTGGGGTACCTGGGTGGCACAGTTCGTTGGGTATCCGACTCTTGGTTTCGGCCCAGGTCGCAATCTCAGGGTCATGGGATGGAGCCCCACGTTGGGCTCTGCACTCAGCTCAGAGTCTGCTTGGGATTATCTTTTTCTCTCCCTCTGCCCCTCCTGCTCGCTCTCTCTCTCTCTTTAATAAATAAATAAACCTTTAAAAAAAAGTCTCACTCAAAGTTTTTAAATGACTAATTACCATCTCAATTTGTTCCTTTTCCTTGTCTTTCAGAATGCAGGTGTTAATTAGGAAAAATAGCAATTTCTTTACTTAATAACTGCTGAGCTTATAAATCACTGTTGTTAAAAGCACAGTGTGGCATCCAATAGGCCTGGATTTGAGGCCTAGTCCTCTACTTAATAACTTGTGACCTTGGGCAAGGTCTTGACCAGTCAGTCTCAGTTTTCTCTTCTGCAAGATTAGGGTAGATAGTGGTCAGGTAATGAAATATTTTGAAACTTGAATAAAATGATCCATCTAAAGCATGTAGCAAAGTGCTTGGCTATACAGTTTTCGAAAACTGGCAGGATGCCCTCTTCTTTTTAAGCAAAATCAGCAGTTTTCTGTAATTCTGGCTGACTGATATAGAACAAATGTTACTCACCCCCATCATTGCTCTATTCTATTACAGGTTAAAGTCCAAGATTATTTATATTTATTCTAATGATCCTTCCACCAAAGTTTTTCATTTAGAATTGGCTTCTATCTGGATCTTCTTGGATCTTTAGTAGATTTGTTTGGGTTTTGGAAAAGTCAAACATTTAGTCTTATAAAGCAAAAAGAGGGGTAACAGTTAAAAATCTATCAAAAACAAGTATTGACGTTGTTGAGTCTGGTTTTATTTCAGTGGCTTATAGGCTGTAGGCAAATCTTTTTCAAGGACTTCCTTGAAATGAGTTCTAATGTGTTTGAGTAATCATAGCAGAATAGACTAGGATATAACCTTTTTAATGTGGATATTTTAAATGTTAATCCTCTGGCTATATAATGTAATATGTTTTGTTTGGGTTCAGAATTGTTTTATTTTTCTTTTATCATTCTCTTTTTTTAAAGGACACTAATGGGGGGACAGGTACTTGTTTAAATATCAGCAGATTTGGGTTCTTGTTCTGGCTCTTACAACAATTAGGTACATTGACCTTAGAAAAGTCCTTTCACCTCTCTTGGCCTCATTTTTCTTATCTATCAGTGCATAGATTATTCTAGATCACAGACAGGCAAACTTTTTCTGTAAAGGGACAGACAGTAAATATTTAGAGGTACAATCTCTGTCCCAACTACTCAACCCTGTTAGAAAAGCCGTATTGACATACATATGTAAAATGTGCATGGTTGTGTTCTGGTAAGGCTATACCAGTAGGGCAGATTGGGCCTATGGGTGGTAGTTTGCAACACGTAGATTACTGAGATCCCTTCCAGCTTTTACATCTAGGACTCCTGCTAAAATGATCTTGTGCAAAGGGTCCTGCTGAGGATCTTTTGGAATAACTCCATTTGAGAAGTACTTCTCTCTCTCTCTCTCTTTTTTTTTTTTTGAGGGTAGTGGCAGCACCTTAATCTTAGAGCCAGTAAACCAGAGTTGGTGTTTGTGTTTTAGTAAATATGTCCTGCTATTTAATCTGCCTAATGTTTGTTTTAAACATAATGTCTATGAACCATATAATAGTTATTTAACTTTTCATTCTAGAAATGTGTGTTCTGCGAATGACTCGAGCTAGACGTTCCCAGGTGCAGCAACAGCAGCTCATCAGTGTTGAAAAGGCTTTGGCAATTCTTTCCCAGCCTACACCCTCGCTTGTTGTGGACCATGAACGATTGAAAGTATGTAAATTGAAATCATAATGCTTTTGTTGTGCAGATTAGTAACAGAACCCACCAATACATTGTGTCAATTTGACATGCAATAAATAATGATCTTTTATAAAAGGATGAACTTGGTATAGAATAACTTTCATAAAAGCAATGTTTGGAGATGGATACTGTGTTGATTTTCTGGTTTTTAACACATTTGTCTGCATTATTGATCCAATACGTTGTTTTTGTTTTGTTTTTTTAAGATTTGTTTATTTATTTAGAGACAGAGGGTAAGCATGGGGGTAGGGAGAGGGAGAGGATCTCTAGCAGACTCCCCGTCATGGGGCTCAATCTCACAATCCATGAGATCCTGACCTGAGCCGAAACCAGGAGTCAGGTGCTCAACCAACTGAGCCACCCAGGTGCCCATATACATTGTTTTTTGACCATCACCAGTGACCATTTTAGTTGGTTTTCACTCAGCCATAACTGAGGGATAACTGAGGGATAATGGCATATCGTTGTATGGCCAGACTTAAAGAATCTCAGAAATCTAGCAAATCAATTTCAGCCATTAAACACTGAGCAGATGGAAAACCCTTTTTATAAGAAAAAGTACAGGGACGCCTGGGTGGCACAGTCCGTTAAGTGTCCCACTCTCAGTTTCGGCTCAGGACATGATCTCAGGGTCGTGAGATCAAGCTCCACATCAAGCCCCACATTGGGCTCCTCGCTCAGTGGGGAATCTGCTTAAGACTCACCATCCCCTTGTGCCCCTCACTTACTTCTTCTCTCTCTGTCGCTCTCTCTTTCTCTAAAATAGATAAATCTTAAAAAAAAAGAACTGAAGTAGTGAGTTGTGGTTCATCATTTACGTACCATCTCTTTTGTTTCACACTATAATGTACTTGCATTGCCATAAAATGCCCTGCAAAGATGTTGCTTTTTTTCTTATTAATCTAGTTTGAGATTATATTTTAATTTGTCTATAGAGATTTATGGCTAAAACTGAAATTGGCCGGCTCCTCAGCCATAGTTTTTAGGTTGGGAGTTACCAGGGCAGAGACCAGGATCATAGAACGATGGTTAAGTTAGCTACTGCTAAGTATCAGAGCCACTTTCAGAGGTCACCATGTCTCATCAAATAATTGGTCTGCCCTCTCTCTGGTTTATATGCTAAAAATTCCCCAAATCTTCAAAATTAAAATATCTTGTCTCATGGAATTGTCTCACATATGTAAACATTCATGTTTTCTCTTAGAATCTTTTGAAGACTGTTGTTAAAAAAAGTCAAGAATACAATATTTTTCAGTTGGAAAATTTATATGCAGTAATCAGCCAGTGTATTTATCAGCATCGCATGGACTATGACAAAACAACACTTATTCAGGTAAACTAATCTATATAAGAAATTGAAAGATTATAAGAATCTTTAAAGACCATTTTTAATATATGGACTATGGATTATTTCTAGATACTACTAAGTTCTGTACTTTTTGAAATCTAGCACTTCACTAGTTTGTGTTTCTTCAATAAGCATTGGAACCATAATCAGTAGATGTGAAAAATCTCTATTTTGTGTGTGTATTAATGAAGATATGTAGCTCTTTTTCAAGATGGATTTAAGATAGACCTGTGTGTCTACTTAATCTTTATAGTGGGCATTAGTACTAATTTTTAAAAATAGATATTAGATGATAATATAGTATAATATACCTATAGCAATATAGTACAATATATCTATAATATATCTATTTACTATGTATCTATAGTACAATGTATCTATTAGTAGGTACCTACTAATATACCTACTAGTATATAATATACATAATAATTAGTATACCTACTAAGTATACTGTGGTCCCTACATAGTATGATAGGTGTGTAATATTAGTACCTATAAAACACAAAATATTAGTATCTAGAAATACACTAGTGCCTTGATTATATTTGAACTTAAGATGAATGCATCTCAGACTTACTTCAAAGGGATTTAAATGAAATCCCATTGGTGATATCAGTTTATGTGATAATCATAAATACTGAACTAAATTCCTGTTTTCACTCTCAGATAGATGCATGAGTTAATATTCTTGACGTTGTTGATGTAAAAAAATAGCGATAGAGTAATGTTTCTTTAACTTTTTTCATACTGAAAGTTACTGTTTTTCCTTTTTACCCTTTATCTAGAAAATGGAGCAAGAAGTACAAAACTTCAGTTGTTCCAGATCATGATGTCATGGTATCGAATATTCTTTGTATTCTGTTGCTATTTAATTCACCTTTGTCATGTCCGTATAACTGATGCAAGATAAAATCCTGCGTCTTTAAGGAAAAGATTAAAATAGTAAATAAAAATATTTAAGCTTTCCTGGTATTTATGTACATGTGTAAGATAAGTTACAGAGATAACTGATAAATATTGGAAGTTTGATTGTACAAGGCACTGTAGTAATAGTAATTCTGTAGTGTATCGGTAGTTGAAGTATGGCCAACTCTTAATAAAAGTTATTTGGATAACTAAGGTTTTATGGCACTTAAGAGTAATTAGTGATATTGACATTTTTTTTGTTTTAAGCACTTTTAAGGTTTTTCCTTCCTAAAAATATTTTCTTGTATCAGACTAGAAACTTACTTAAGCATCGTGTCTTTGTGTCTTTGCCATCCTTTTGTTCTTTTTTTCAATGCCCGTCTCCCATTTGCCTTTAGCTTTTTCTCCCCATTTACTTAAAACCCAGCGTTCAAGTCATTTGTAGGAAGGCCCCTGAACAACTTTTGTACTTGAATGTCAAAATTTAGATAAACATTTTTATAATTCTAATTTGGGTTAATAAAGATTTTAAATATTTTTTGTTTATTGTTATGATTATACATACAGCAAATGTATTAATAACTACTTTGTTAAATATCTTTTTAATAGCACAAAGGTTTTATATTTGAAAACTATATCTTTCTAAATTTGTGTTTAGGTTATATTCTATAGATAGCTTTTATATACAATTATATAAATATAAATATTATAAATTTTGTGTTAATGATACCAAAAATACATTTCTTTCTTAAAGCAATAAAATCATTCACTGCCATGCATATTCTCTTGTTTTGTTATTTTACAGAGACATTCTAATATTAGTTTGTAAAATAGTTGGAAAACTTCCTTCAGGGGGAATAGGAGATAATGATCTCATATGAGAGATTCTAGATACTAAAACAGTTTCAGAGTTGAGTTGCCTTTTGTTGTTGATTTATCTGGATATTGTTTTTAAGGCTTATAAAAAACCCAGTAATTTAGATATCTTAATTAATAGATATCCTCTTATATAATGCATAAAGCAATGCCAGTCACTGAAAAAATTTAAAGTGGTGTGTATTTCTCCACTTATGTATACACACATACTCATTTTTATTGAAGCTTATTGTAACTCCAGATACATCTTTAGTAACTAGGATTTCATTTTGTATATATAGCTTCTGTAATAAATTTTAAAGGTGAAAATTGCTTCTCAAACTTGTTTCTATTTATTTCTTCATTATTTTAAAATATCCTAAAGATAATCCAGTGCAAAACAAGTACAAAATCTGTTTTATTACTGTGCATAGTTTAAAATGCTGTTGACACTGGAATGTTGATACGGTATATGTTCATTAGCTACTAAGATGAGTGTGCTTCCCGTCCTTTTCATCATGTACTGTCTACAGACATGGGAAGTAATATGTATACCTTTCCTATGTAAATCATGCTGAAATTGCAAGCCTAGAATGTTTATCATTTTTTTCTTAGAAGTGCAATCGTTCCATAGTAAGTAAGGCAAGAAAAAAAATTAAAAGGCATCCAAATTGGAAAGGATGATAAAGCTATTCACCAATGGCATGATTTTCTATGTACAAAATCCTAAAGAATTCACAAAATATCTATTAGAACTAATAAATTCAACAAAGTGGTAGGATATAAGATCAGCATAAAAGTCAATTGTATTGACTTGAACAATCCAAAAAGAAATTTAAGAGAGCGATTCCATTTACAATAGCGTTTAAGATAATTAAAACATCTTAGAGTAAATTTAACCAAGGAAGTACAAGGCTTATATACTGATAGTATAAAATGTTGCTGAAAGAAATTATTAAGACCCAAATAAATGAAAAGACGTGCTGTATTTATGTATTAGACGACTTAATGTTGTCACAATGGCAATATTCAGATTCAGTGTAATACCTATCAAAATCCCAATGGCTTTTTTTGCAGAAATGGGAAAGTCAGTCCTAAATTCATAATCAGTTGCAGGGGACCCTTAAGGAATCATTGCCAAATTCAAGGTCAGAAAGATTTTGTATATGGTGTGAGGCAGAGGTCCAACTTCATTCTTTCACATGTGGATATCCAGCTTTCCGAGCACACCATTTGTTGAAGAGACTATTCTTTTCCCATTGAATGGTCTTGGACATATTTTTAAAAATCAATTGACCATAGATTAATGGATTTATTTCTGGACCGTTTAGTCTATTGATCTTATATCCATCCTCTATGCCAATACCACACTGTTTTATTGATATAATTTTGTGTGACTTTTAGAATTGGGAAGTATGAGTCTTCCAACTTTCTCTTCTTTTTCAAGATTGTTTAAGGTTGGACCTCTGCCTCACACCATATACAAAAATTAACACAAATGGATCAAAGACCTAAATTTAAGAGCTAAAACTATAAAATTCTTAGAAAATAAGGACAAATCTTTTTTTTTTTTTAAGATTTTATTTATTTGACAGAGAGAGAGATAGCCAGCGAGAGATGGAACACAAGCAGGGGGAGTAAGAGAGGAAAAAGCAGGCTCCCAGCAGACCCTGGGATCACACCCTGAGCGGAAGGCAGACGCTTAACGACTGAGACACCCAGGCACCCCAGGGACAAATCTTTCTGACCTTGAATTTGGCAATGATTTAGTAAATGTGGCAAAAACCGCTAGCAACAAAAGGAAAATTAGATACATAAGACTTCAACAAAATGAAAAACCCTCTTCTATAAATACTATCATCTCAAAGGACTATTAAAGCTCAACAACCAAAAGATAATTCAGTAATAGGAATGTTTTTGATGACTTAACAATTTTGAGATATTTGGAAGATATCCCTCTGTTGGAATTAGTCAGTTTTTCTCACGATTGGACTGGGATTATGGATTTGGGGGAGGAAGATCACAGATATAAAGTGATTATATCAGGTTACATGCTATTAATATGATTTTATGGCTGTTGATTGCCCTTGATCACCTGGCAGAAATAGTGTTTCTTGGGTTTCTCCACTGTAAAATCGCTTTTTCTTCCCTTTCGTTACTGTACTCTGGAAGGTCACTATATACAACCTATTCATAAGCATGGGGAAGCTCTTCTCCCCCTTCTGCCATTTTTTAAATCTGATTTTATCAGGAATCCTGATAGGTATGCACTGTGGGATTAATTGAGGGGATTTCAGATTTACTTGTCTTCTCCCCACTAACCTCTTACCCACACATATACAGTACTTTTTTGCAATTGAGAGATTGCCCCATAATGTAAGGGACTTTGTTAGGATTTGAGTAACTACTCCTTGCTGAGGGATATTGTGGGGATAAAAACTCACTCTATATTAGGACATAGAGGAAAAGATAGCCAGTTTGCCTTCTAATATCCATTCTCTCATTCCTTATAACAATACCCTGAGCAAACTATCCTGCTGGAAAATTATGTTTTCTTCCGTTGCAGCAAAATGTGGCTATGTGACCACTGGAGATACAAAGGGAAGTGTGCACAATTTCTAGGAAACCTGCTGGGAAGGAAAGGGGTGAGAACACTTTGTCTTTCTGTGCTTCCTTTTACCTGCTGCCTAGTATATATACATATAAAAAATGGCTGGAACTCCTGAAGCTGTCCCATGCCCTGCTTCGTAAAAGTATAAGAAGAAAAAACCTTGCTCATCATAACTTCAGGGGATTGCTATTCGAGTGCTTAACAACATCTGGACTTCTTAATTGAAAGAGAAACTTATTTAAACTGCTGTTAGGTGGATTTCTATTATTGATAATGGAATGCAATTTTTTTAAAAAGATTTTATTTATTTATTTGACAGAGAGAGATAGCTAGCGAGAGAGGGAACACAAGCGGGGAGTGGGAGAGGAAGAAGCAGGCTCCTAGCAGAGGATCCTGATGTGGGGCTCGATCCCAGAACGCTGGGATCACGCCCTGAGCCGAAGGCAGACGCTTAACGACTGCGCCACCCAGGCGCCCCTGGAATGCAATTTTTAGCCAACAAATAGGATCCATAAAGAATCCATAAAGAATCTGGGACATTAATATTTTCGATGCTTAGGGTCTTGAAAGGTCCTATTCAGGACTTGCTGTTCTTAGGAAGTAAAAGCTAAAAAAAAATAGAGCCGCCGAGTCCTTGAGTACACAGGTGGCAAGATCAAATGAACTTGAAAGATTTTCTTGGATGGTCTAGAAAAGTGACAGGCTAGAGGCAACAGAGTCTAAAAGAAGCCCTCAGAGACATTTTTGCAAAAGAAGGCTTAATCAGACCTTATTTGGTAATATAGCACACATTAAAGATAATTCCATAATTGTAAAGATGAGCTCCCAGAGGATTTTTAAGGCTATTGACAATAATAAAGAAGAGTTGTCGATTTCAGGGATGTGTTGAATACAGTTGGAAATATCTTGATTTTCAGGTAATATAGGGATGCCAGGAGGCAGAAAGGAGTACGGCCTTTATAGTCCACGCTTGTCACATAACTTTTGTGAAAAGTAACCACCCAAAAGATAATCTTCATCCTAATCCCTGGAATCTGTGAATGTTTCCTTCTCTGAAACAAAAAAGGAGAGGGTCATTAGATGTAATTAAGGATCTTGAGATGTGGAGATTGTCCTGGATCATTTGTGTTGAGCCCTAAATGCAATCATGTATCTTTATGGAAGGGAGAACAGGGAGATTTTAGAAGATCTTAGAAGGCAATGTGACCATCTAGTCAAAGATTGGTGTCATGCGGCCACAAGCCAAGGAAACGCTGGCACCCCACCACCAGGAGCTGGAAGAAGCAAGGAACGGATTCTCCACTAGTTCCTTCAGAGGAATCCAGACTTACCAACACTTTGATTTTGGCCTGGTGATACTGATTTTGGATTTCTGGCTTTCAGAATTGGAGGGGTGATATAATTGTCTATAAGTAAAGATGTTGAGAAGAACCTCTCCTTGAGATGAGCTTTCCTCAAGAAATGAGGTTGTAGGGGCACCTGGGTGGCTCAGTCATTAAGTGTCATTCTTCAGCTCAGGGCGTGATCCCAGTGTTCTGGGTTCTGGGATCGAGCCCTGCATTACGCTCCCTTCTCCACTGGAAGCCTGCTTCTTCCTCTCCCACTCCTCCTGCTTGTGTTCCCTCTCTTGCTGGCTGTCTCTCTCTCTGTCAAATAAATAAAATCTTTCAAAAAAAAATGAGGTTGTCATATGAGAGTAAGGTGGAGAAGGAAATAAGAGAGGTTCTGAATCCATTTTACAGGGGGAATTTCTTGCCTTGGAAGAGTGCTGTAAGTTTCAAAGCAAAAAGTATTTTTTGCTTTTGTTTTTTTGTCAGGGGTTAGGGCACAGTTAGAATAGGGCATAGCAGGTGGCAAAAATACTTAACTACTCTTAATGAGGGGACCAATGATTGTCATTTCACTGAATCAAATATGGACTTCTTTGTCATCTTCATAACCTACCTCAGCACCATTCCATACCATAGAGCACATCTTTCTTGAAACAGGGGTTTTTTTTGAGGTTTTTTGTGTGTGTGTGCCTGCTGTAACACTACACGCATATGGTTTTCCCTCCAGATTCCAGGCCTGCTTTTTTATTAATTTTGCCTTTTGCCTTTTTGATGGCCTTTCTCTATCCTTAACTTTCATATTGTTCTCCAGAGCCTGGTCCTGAGCTCTTCTCGCTCTACACTCTTTCCCTAGGTGGTGTTCCCTGCTTTCAAGGCTTTAAATACTACCTGTATTTCAGCAACTCCCAAGCTTATATCTCCAGTCTATAATCACTTTCCTGAACTACAGACTAACAACATATCTTGATCTTCCCCTGAAACCTACTGCTCCTTCAGAGTTCCTCTTATCAATAAAATGCCACTACCACCCATCCAAATGCTGAAGCCAGAAACCTGAAGCTTCCTTCTTCTTCAGCTCCCAGTCTGCCTCCCAAATACCTCTTAGTTCTCTCTGTTTCTTCCACTGGCTCTCTCAACTCATCATAATCACATGCTTATACTACTGCAAGAGATTCCTGATTGGCCTTGCTTCTCCTCTTGCCCCTACCAGCCACTCTCCATTCAGTAGTCAAAATATTCTTTTAAGGATCTTAGATCTGTGATATCATTTGCTCTTACTAGTGCTTCCCATTGTAGATCCTTATGGCTCCTGCCTACCTCTCACCTTTATATCCCCACTCCTTTGGCCTACAACACTCCAGCCACTCTTAGCTTTGTTTCAGTTATTTTTTCCTACCTCTGGGCTTTCTCACATGGTGTTGCCTTTGTCTAGAATGCCCTTCCCTCCACCAATGCATGTTTATTCCTATTCCTATCCTCCATTTCTCAGCATAAAAGTCATCATCTTAGAGAAGTTTTCCTCATGCCCCTGCAATCTAAATGAGATTTCCTATTTTAATCTTCCATTTGATCCCCAGTATTTGTACATCACATTTTTCATAATCTGTAACTATGTATTTCATAGTGCTTACTTAACATTTGTCTTACCATGAGATGATAGGCTTAAGTCAGGAACTTTTTTGTTTTGTTTTATGATTATAGATCTGGCACTTACATAATGTCCATAGTTGACACTAAATATCAGTTGACCGAATGACTGGATAATGGATAAGGAAATCAGAAGATAAGGTGCAGAATAGGAAGATAAAAAGTTGACAAAAAATGGAGGCCCATGGGGGTTATAATGAAGGGAAGCCCACACCTCAGAAAAAGTAGGATCTAGCCAACAGCATCTAATTTTTAAAAAGATACAAAGTCATCTTGATTATATTTTTAGAAGCCGCTTCTGTTAGATTTATACAGCTCCAGGGCTGTAAAAGAACAGATTTTCAGGGCGCCTGGGTGGCTCAGTTGGTTGAGCAACCCGACTCTTGGTTTTGGCTCAGGTCATGATCTCAGGGTCATGGGATTAAGCCTGTGTTGGGCTCTGTGCTGGGTGGGGAGTCTGCTTGAGGATTCTCTCTCATTCTCCCTCTGCCCCACCTCCCCGGTCACTGGCACACATTCTCTCTCTCTCTCAAATGAATAAATAAATCTTTAAAAAAAAGAACAGATTTTCATTTCAGTTTACTAACGGTTAATTGTCCACATATTGGGCATTCTCATGAAATTGAAACCCATCTAACAACTATATCTTAGCTTTGCAACTGATGATACATACAGGTCATCAGTACAATGACTGTGGAAAGACTGGAAGATTGTGGGGATTTTCATTTTTGTTTTTCACTAGCTCTGGAATATTTACATATATAAAATAATATTTACGTATTTAATAAAAGTTATGTTTATGCATAAAATAAAAATATATATAATTTATATGTAATTAAATTGTTTCATATGTATTTTTAAATTATGTTTATATATAAATATTGATGAGAGCAGTCATCAGTTAAAGTGTTGACTTAACAGATGGATTTTACTGGTTGAGATTCTTTTGGTTGCAAGCAACAGAAATTCTCTCTGGCTAACTTTAGCAAAAAAGCCTATTTTGGGGGGCGCCTGGGTGGCTCAGTCATTAAGCCTCTGCCTTCGGCTCAGGGCGTGATCCTGGCGTTCTGGGATCAAGCCCCACATCAGGCTCCTCCGCTAAGAGCCTGCTTCTTCCTCTCCCACTCCCCCTGTTTGTGTTCCCTCTCTCGCTGGCTGTCTCTCTCTGTCAAATAAATAAATAAAATCTTAAAAAAAAAACCAAACCCTATTTTTGAAAGGATATAAGTTACCTCATGGATGGTCAGAACAACCAAAAGTCAGTGGAGAGAACCAGCGCTGCTCTAAGCTCCTGCAGGAGTTTTTTAAATAGTTGCTATTAATGTAACACAACAAAGACACTCATGCTCATTGATTCCATTTTATTTATTTTTTTAAAGATTTACCTATTTTTTGGAAAGAGAACATGAGCAGGGGGAGAGGGACAAGCAGACTCCCTGCTGCGTGTAAAGCCCCACAGGGGGCTCAATCCAAGACCCTGAGATCATGACCTGAGCCAAAATCAGTCTGATGCTCAACTGACTGAGCCACCCAGGCACCCCAATTCCATTTCAGATTTCAAATCCCTCCTCCCCCAATCAAAGAATTGGATTGGTCTTGATGTTCCCCCTAGCTATGGCCAGAGGCCAGGGTCACATAATTCAGACATTGTTAAAGAAAATCACCATTACAAGGAACGGCAAAACCAGAAGCCACCCCAAGAGTTGTCTGTCATAAAGGTTAACAAAGTCACAATTTACTGACATAATTTCTAACCTGCATTTGAGTCTGTCCTTTGACACATATGGCGAACTCTCACCTTGTATGTAGTATAATCTGGTTTAATCCTTACAATGACCCTAAGAGATAAAAATCTATATTATTTTCACTTTACAAATTAAATGGATAGATGAGGTGATTTACTCAATTTCACACGTAAGTGGCAAAAGCAGGACTCTACCAGGTGGGTGTGATTGAAACCTATGTTCTTAACCACGGCCCCTAACAAAACACTGGTGCCCTACTCTTGCGGTCTCGGCACTCCACATTCTGGTATGTGCCATTGGCAACCTCCTGCCAGCACCTGTGACCCCACCTGAAGGTGTCTTCATGGGCCATGCTGGGTGCAGGCTGCAAGTGACAGAAAGTACAGCATCCCTGGGCATAGCTGCCAATGACGTTGATGAATAATGACACCCCAGCTCCCTTGCCCCTGAGGTATGTTCTCACTTTGTCTCTAGTCTCCACTGGGGTTGGGCCCTACATCTTGAAACTGCACTCTATACTAGTAGCTTCCTTCCCTGTCTCGCCTCTCTCCCCCGCCTGTTCTTGGCATCATGTCCCAAATAACCACTTGCTCTTACGTCCTTTATTCAGGGTCTGTCTTAGGGAGAACCGAATCTACGACACTCCCTTTACAAAGTAAAAGTAGAAAAATATGAAATTCCCTAAACAACTATACATTTTTTTGTTTCTCAGCTGTTATTGAACCTCACAAACCAGCATTAATTTCCTCAGTATTGTGACAGCTTTACAATTTTCAAATGCATTCCCATTTCAAAGATTGTCTTTATTATTTTCTAGCAATGTTAAATTATGTCTTTATTCTGTTTTCAAGAGGAAAAATCTGGAAGCTTCATGTTTGGGCTATGTAATTTTAGTATGCAAAGGTTGGAAATGAAATCACTACATTTGAGCAATCAACCCTGCCAACATCCGAGCTCTGGCTGAGAGTCAGAGAACAACACTTAACATGCAGTGAGAGGGCTCTTGGAATACCACTACCTTCAGACCACATGCCAAATCAAAGTGATTTAAACATCCAAAATATATGGGACTAAAACATTTACTGGATCAAAAAGAGTGCCAAACGTGGGCACCCTGGACACGCACACGTTGTGAGCTGCAAATACTGGTTTAAAGGGCCATTGTGAAACTTCAACTTGCTTAAAGATGGACTTGGGGGAGAAAAGGAGGGGCCTGTCGCAGTACATAATGTATTCATGAAATAATTTGGAAACTGATTACGTGTGATGAATCTTAATTATAGCTATTTACTGTGGTGAATATTTAGGAAAATCAGGGTCTTAAAAAAAGACACAAGCTTTTGCTTTAATTAGAGAGAAAAATAAGTTACCCCAATCTTATGTTCGGTAATTATTTTTTTCATTCAGTTTACATGTTTTATATTTAGGACCACAGCATATGTCTCTTTTCTGTTTCTTCCTCAAATTTTTCCTAAGTCTCCCCCCCCCACTAGGGAGAAAATGTAATTTACCATCATCACTCAAATGAATTCCCTGGTTTCTTCCGAACCTTCACCCGACAGCTGTTGCATGAAATAATAATCCCTAAAATACTAGCTAAATGAAAATGTCTATTCAAAAATGACACTTTTCTAATATTCTTACATGAAATAAACTTGCAGGAGAAAAAAAAAACAAAGATAATATATTTTCTTTCACCTAAAAAGAGCTAATCTGGAAATATACCAAAATGCTAATAGTGGTTAGGGAGACCTGTAGATGGGTTCTTACCTCTGTTTTTGTTTTTGATTTTTTTTAAGTTTCCCCAAAGTGATTATATTCCTTTGGTAATAAAAACACATTATAAAAATTTTAAAGTTGCTTTTAAGCTATAATTCTTAATTATGAAATGTGAAGTATCTAAAGGAAGGCAAAAATCAGAAAAAAATATCCTTGTGTATCTAAACTGAAAATTTATGTATTTCTTTTATTTTTATATTGTCCCTCAACTGTCTTTGAGCAAACATATCTCAAAAAAGTTGTTGTAAGAGTCTGCATATCTCTGCATGATCAGAAAAGAGGTGTGTAACCTCTGGATACATGCATAACGTAAGCATAGCATTGTATCACCTTGCCAGCTATAAACGACATACCTCTCATCCAGGTATGAAACAGGGGGGAAAGAAATGTGTAAGGTGGTAGATAATAAAATATCTTACCTACAAAACAGCTGAGAAATTAATGAGAAGCCAAAGCTAATTGGCTATATTTTTAATTTATGGCATTCATAATTAAAATGAGATAATGGTATAAAGTACATTACAGGGGCGCCTGGGTGGCGCAGTCGTTAGGCGTCTGCCTTTGGCTCGGGGCGTGATCCCGGTGTACTGGGATCGAGCCCCACATCAGGCTTCTCCAATAGGAGCCTGCTTCTTCCTCTCCCACTCCCCCTGCTTGTGTTCCCTCTCTCGCTGGCTGTCTCTGTCAAAATAAATAAATAAAATCTTTTTTTAAAAAAAAGTACATTACAAATGACAAGACACAAAACCAATATGTTATTATTAGGGTATTTTAATTGTATTTGTGAAGGCTGTCTGTCTTGTCCAATTAATATTTGCTGAATTTATGTATATGAGTACATACGTACTATTGAGGACCTACTGTGTACAATGCATTAGGAGAGAGAAAAATGAGATATGACCCCTGCCCCCTAAGAAATGTATAATATGGCAAAATTACATGTTAACACACCCTCGTACCTCAGTTAAGAATTTAGGTTTGCCTGGATGATCGGTAGGGGAAGAAAGGGATAAAGAAAGGGGGGGTAATCAGAAGGGGGAATGAAGCATGAGAGACTATGGACTATGAGAAACAAACTGAAGACTTCAGAGGGGAGGGGGGTGGGGGAATGGGATAGACTGGTGATGGGTAGTAAGGAGGGCACGTATTGCATGGTGCACTGGGTGCTATGCACAACTAATGAAGCATCGAACTTTGCATCAGAATCCGGGGATGTACTGTATGGTGACCAACATAATATAATAAAAAAAATCATTAAAAAAAAAGAATTTAGGTTTGCCTTTACAGAATAGACTGTAGGCTTCACTGTGCAGTGGAAACGGAGGGTCTGTGTAGTCAAACACGGGTTGCAATCTTCGTGAACATGTTCTCCAATAAAGATGCCTTCTGTTAAGGTAACGTGGCAGAGACATTTGCTGCTCACCAAAATGTCCTCGTGCTCCCCCACATTTCCTGTGATTAGGTTTGATCAAAGAGCTCTAAGCAGAAGTGCCATGTGTCACTTGTAAACCAAAACATTAGATAGCTGGTAGAAATCTCTTTCCCCCCGCTGCCTGAGCAACCTAGAAGACATGTATTCCAAAAGGTATAGCCTGGAACCCCGAGTAACCATTTGGTAAGAGTTGACCCAGAGAGTCACTGAGAGCTGTAAGAAAACTTGATGAATGAGAAGTAAATCATGATATATCAAACTGAGATTTATGTGGCTTTGTTACAGCAGCATAGCCTCATCTGTTCTGACAAATAGAATATATTCCCTTGATGGTTGTTGGGTCTTATGTTAGTAGAATCAGTGTGAAAGTAAGGTGGATCTGTTTTTTTATTTTATTTTAAGATTTTTATTTATTTGAGAGAGAGAGAGCACACAAACGGGGAGAGGCAGAGGGAGAGGGAGAAGCAGACTCCCCACTGAGCAGGGAGCCCGACGTGGGGTTTGATCCCAGGACCCTGAGATCATGACTTGAGCTGAAGTCCACCCAGACACTCCCAGATCTTTTTTTTTTTTTAAGTGGCCCAAAATTGTGTTTTTCTGTGCTGATGGTCTCTGCAGTGAAAGAGGCCTGACCAACCTCCAGCTCTATCCAGGCTCCTCCTACCCGGTATTTCAACCTGAACAAACCTCTGCCTCTCCAGCTTGTAGGACTTGAGTGAGGCAATCGTCATGAGCCTCGGTTTTCTTGTCTAGAAAAATGGAGGACGTAATACTGATATTCATAGGATTGTTTTGAAAATTAAATTACATAGCAAAGCACTGAGCTCAGGGACTGGCAGGTTGAGGTGCTTTATAAAAGTTGTTTGCCTCCCCTATGTTTTATCTGAAGCCAGTGGTTCTCAACACTCACTTTTCTTTAGAATCATTTGGGAAACTTTAAAAAAAAAAAATCAGTGCCTCTATCCCAACCTAAACCAAATAATCAGAATCTTTAGAGGTAAGACTGGTAAGGAGGGGGGGCTGTTTTTTAAAAGCACAAGGTGATTCTGTTGTCTCACCAGGGTTGAGAACCATTTTCTTGGGCAATGTATAAACAAAATGCTATTTGATAACACAGAATTTTTTCAAAAGCACCTTCAAAAAGTACACAGTATGACCACTTTTTCACAGAGTTGGGGTTTTAAAGAACGCTTATTTATAACTGACAGACGAAAAAAGTCAATAGGTAGTTACTGGATGCTCTCAGGGACTGAAGGGCATTCCAATAAGCAGAACTGTAGATAAGCCCAGTGATGTTGCAATGGAAAGAACAAGCTTAGACACCATTTCCATTGTTTATAGAAATGATGGTTTTCACACTATTATGGGCTGGATTACTGTGTCTCCCTCAGAACTCAGGTGTTGGAAGTTCTAACCTAGTCAGAATGTGACTGTATTTGGAGATAGGGTCTTTGCAGAGGGAGTTAGGGAAAATGAGGGCATTAGGGCGGACCCTTGTCCTATATGATTGGTGTCCTTATAAGAGAGGAATTTGAACACACATGTCCAGAGGGAAGATGATGTGAAGAGCCTGGGAGAAGAAAGCCATCCACAAGTCAAAGAGAGAAGCCTGGAACAGATCTCTTACAACCCTCAGGAAGAACTAATTCTGCCTTGACCTCTGGATTTGTAGCCTCTGCGACTGTGAGAAACATACATCTCTGTTATGTAAGCCACAGCAGTGTACTTTGCGGTCTGCCGTACTCTGTGACGGCAGCCCTAGCAAACCAGTACGTTCTGCTTACAGCGAAAGCGTGTGGTAGGTTCAGTGAGTGCATGAGGGAACAGCCACCTATCTCCACTTTATTAAGAGGTGTTCAGAAGGGAGATGGGTTTTTATAAAGTCCTTGAAGCTGTGTACTTCGACTGTTTGACGGGAAGGTAATTTAAGATATTAGAGAAGGCTGCCTGTGTCCAGGAAATGTGAATCATTGCGTCTGCTGGCTCACAGCCATCTCCTGAAGGAACTTCTCTTGCTCACAGCCTCGGTTGCCCACATAGAGCTGCTCCTTCCCCCCCAAGACTGCCCACCCCTCCTGCCTTAGCAGATTAGACTAAACTGACCCTTTCAGAGGAGATGTACTGGACCAAGCAGATTCTCTCTCCAGATTTTGAAATTGGGACACTGAGAACCAGGCCATTTAGCTCTAATGCACAAAGCTGAACAGTCATATTGGACTCCAGGGCTAAGGCCACTTGGCTGGGGCAAGTTCTAGAGGAGTCATGAAAGGAGAGTCCAGGGAGGAGAGGATGGCGTGAACATGCAGAAGCAAACAGTAGCTTTGGCTTCTTTGATTGAGCTAGCTTGAATGGGTTTCTGTACCACAACCAGAAGAGTGCTAAGTGGAATAGCATTAAATCAACAGAGAAAATCAGGGCCAAAGCCCTGCCCTAAGAGGTCACCAAAAAAATCCGCCTACTTTCTCTCTCTGGACGCAGATTCATAAAACTTCCAGGCTAGGAAGACCCTAGAGGGCAGCGTCAGCATTATCATGGCCAACATTTTCTGAAAAATTAAGGTAAACCCGGTCCCTGGCATGAACTATCCACCCTTTGAGATAGAGCACAATTGTAATATTACCTTCATTTGGAAGATGAGTAGAAATAGAAGTTAAGAAACCTGCTTTGAGTCATAGAGTTATTGTGGAAAATCAATGACAAAAAAGGGCCACAATTGTTTACCCTCCCTCCTCCTTTGCAGTGTGACTTGGCAGTTGCTCCCCTCAAGAGGTGGCATCTGGGCGAGCCCTGTGACTTGCTTTGACTCATAGAATGTGACAGGAATGACAATGTGTCCTTTCCGAGGCTAACCATACGAGGTCTTAAACACTGCTTCTCGGTGTCTTAGAACTCTGTGCAGGTGAAGGAGTCCAGGCTATTTACTACTGGAAGATGAGACCCACGTGGCCCAGTCACCCCTATGATCAAAAGCCACCCACCCACTGCAGGTATGACCAAGACCATCCTCAATAAGCCAGCACCCAGATGATCCCACTGACCGTAAGCCAACTGCCAGCTACACGAACGGATCTATCCTGGACCAGGCAGCCTCCGGAAGACCCACCTGCGGACCACAATGTGTGAGTGAGTCCAGCCAAGGTCAACCAAACCTGGCCCAGATCAGCAGAGCCACCCAGCTGACCTACAGACGTAGGAGCTAAATAACTGCTTGGGCTTTCAAGCCACTAGGTTTTTGTGGGTTTGTGATGAAGCAACAGTTGCTGATGCTGATTTGAACAGAAGACTGTCTGACTTCAACAGCAGGGAATGCTCTCAAATCCTGTGCACACTGTAGCCTGACTAATGCAATACCTTCCCCACTTCTAAGAAGGAGTGCCTGTAGCATCTTCATTAGATTTTAGGATTGGTCAAGGTGGGTTCCAAACCCCTTACCTTGTAGGTAACTGGGCAACTGACTGGCAGCTTAACGTCTCCAAACCTTGGCGTCCTCATTATGTTAACTTCAAGCAATACCAGCTACTTTGCAGAGACACCAGGAAGGTAAGATGAGATAGTATATCTAAAATGCCCAGGGTTTAGTGTGCCTCGTGAGTTTTCCTGGAAGACAGATGTCTGCAATGGTTCCAAAAGTTCTTGAAGACTGAAGCAGCATTTCCCTTTCAGGGTTGATGTCCAACCAACCGACAGGTTTAGGAATGGCTATCTCTTCTTAGAGTTAATGACCTTCGATGGCTTGTAACCCTTAGTTTTACAAGAATGCAATAACTTTTTCCTCAATTATAAGCATTTTTCTAGATCCCTGTTTCCAAAGTGAAGCCTACTCGTCACTGACCTGAGCGTCACCAGCTGCCTGGCAGGTTCATGGCCTTATATCAGACCTACTGAATTAGACTCTTCAAGGAGCAGCACCATTTTTTTTTCAGAGATAGTGTTGACATAGCCACTAACTTTGTCGTGAAAATAGAATACATAGCAATGATTGAACCAACCCAGATGACGCTATGATTTAAAAAAAATGTATCAACATGTTACTCCTTGAATAAATACTGGGAAATCAGTTTTTCCTGTTTTTCCTGTTTTGCATCTGTAGTCCCATAGTCCTATATGTGTAGTCTTATACTAGATGCAGAAATGGGAGGAGTGGAATGGGGAGAACATTACTAAGAGTATTACCTTGTTTTTACTGTTGTTATTATCAACAACATTCCTATTTTCACAGAGCAAGCATTCAGAGGAATAGGAAATGACTTGACCCTAAACTGACTTTGAAAGTTTGTTCAGTCTGAACCAGCTTTAGCCAGAATGTTTTTGTTTACCTTCGGAACTAGCCATTTGGAGAGCACTGTGGGAGTATTTCACTCAGGCAAAATTCTTGAGCTCACCTACTTGTAATTAAAAGTTTTAAGTGTCTTCTTTTGACATCTTCTCGGCTGATCTGTTTTCACAGTATCATGTTTTTAGACTTTGTCACCAAAAGTATAAAAAGGAAAAATAATAGCAGAAGGAACTACTACAAAAAAAGTGCCTTTGGAAGCCTATTCCTCTTTAGATGACACCAGAACTTAGAACTTTTGATTCAAAGCTCTTCATTTCCTACAAATATTTTTTTTTCACCGTTCCAAATATGGAAGAGGCTCTGAATAGCAAAAGCGCTGTGCTTTTTAAAAACCCGCTGGACAACTTTTCATCTCTAGCAGTACTGAAGTTTTGCCATACCAGACTGTGTATGACAAACTGCAAAACATATGCATAAAAAAATCTAGACTCTTCTAATTGTGCCAATCCATGGCTCAAAACTTACTTCTGGAGCCACACAGCTGTTGAAATCAGTCATATTTACAATTTTTACAAATGAGTTTATTTTAATAAAAACAAGTTACTCTGTGAGCATGATCTCTAAACAGATTTATGTGGGCTGGCACAATCTGCTATGCTAAACATATATTCATATTGCTTGGGTCTGCAAGCAGGTTTTTGTTTTTTTTTTTTGAGGGTGATAACAGTCTTGCTTTGTACAAGGATACCAAATAATTGGCAGCAATTCAGCCAAGGACACTGTTCTAAGCACTGTGCTATTGAAATTGTTTTCCTGGACAGAATTGCCCTGTGGTCATGGCCCTAAATTCGGAGGACTCTGGGCTGCTGGCATTGGGCAGTGAACCAGGCAAACAGCTTATAGAGAGAAGGAGGTGACTCTATAAACTGGTGCTAAGAAGATGAAGAGGAGGAGAAAAAGAAGGGGAAAAGGAAGGAGGGAGAGAAGAAGGGAGAGGGAGAAAGGCAGAGAGAGAGGGTGAGATTTGTATTCATCAGTCCATACCCTTCAAGGGATCTCTTTTTGTATTCCATCTTGATCTCTTCTCACCTCTCAGTTTGATTGATGTTTTTATGCTCTGTTTCACTTGGTTACTCGACTGCAGCCTCCTTGAAGACAGAAATATTGCCCGACTCAGCTTTGCATCTCCTACAGTGCCTGACGAACGCTGGTGCTCAAAAACCTAGCTGTTGAATGTATGAACAAAAGAATGAATTTGTGCGTCTTAAGTATTTCCTTTCCCCGAAAGAAGTCCCAAGCAGTTTCTCAGTGGGCACAGTACTGCCCCCTAGGGGGCGTCCTGAAATTTTGTAGGGGCAGTTTTTGTTTCGTAGTTTTCTTATTGGGGCCAGAGTATTGACATA
The DNA here is from genome assembly GCF_002007445.2 of Ailuropoda melanoleuca. Lineage (NCBI taxonomy): Eukaryota > Metazoa > Chordata > Mammalia > Carnivora > Ursidae > Ailuropoda > Ailuropoda melanoleuca. The sequence goes on along the minus strand of NC_048226.1, from coordinate 87,424,015 downwards.
GTAAAAAACATATCTTATTTTTATTGATGTTATTATAGTATTTTAGAATAAACGACTTTCTCTTCTTCCACCTTTATAACATTACACTGGTTTATTGAACTTATTTGTGTAGTTTACATTATCTGTGAATTTAATTCCAGGAGAGTAAAGTGGTGTTACATTTTTGTTGTAAATACAGGATGCCGAGTATGGTAGGGTTGAGTACCTCTGTCTATAAGACCATTAAGCTTTGCTTGCTTCTCCTTCCCAAAGCTCTAGGATTCTAAGATGAAACATAAAGAAGCTGATGAACATTGATTTCAACAATCAGGCTTCCACTTTAAGCAACTGCACATTTTAGGATTAATGGGGCTCAGGGGAGCATTGCTGTCAAAGCACGGAGGGTCCAGCGTCCAGGCCCATGAATCTGTGCACAGTAGCTTGAAGGGTGAGACGTTTCTCTTCGCTTTGGTTTGCACGTTTCATAATTTTGAAAGTGATGGGAGGATGAGGAGGGGCGGTGACGCCGTTCGGTTTTCTCCAAAGTCTGCGTCCTTGGTTGGCCCCCTCTGCGGGACTAGTTCACATGGAAGCTGTCCGAATTTGAAGACCACGGCTTGAAAAGAAAGCCCTTCAGTAGAGTGGTTCGCGAGGGGAGAAAGGAGGGCTTTCGGGTAGCAAAGGGTGGCTCGGTCTTCAACGGCAGCTCGAAGCGAGGCTGAACTGAACTTTCGGTGTCGGCGGGTGGAGCTGCGGTTTGTGGTGGAGCGGAGACCCGGAGGCGAGAAGAGGCGGGGCGGCGGTTGACAGAAGGTGGGGCTTCGGTCTGGAATCCAGACCGGTCTCGGAGAGGCGGGGCTTCTTTTGACAGTGGGCGGGGATTCCGACGAAAGGGCGTGGCTTGGATGGACTGCCCCCAAGAGATGGGGCTTAAGATGACAAGGGGCGTTTCTTGCGATCCGATGGTGACATTAGCAAGGCGGAGCGCCCAGAGGGCAGGACCACAAGTGACAGAAGGCGGGGATTGAGCTGAATAAAGACGAGGCTTCTGTTGATAGTGGGTGGACCTACCGCCGGCAAGGGGCGGGGCCGCTTCTAGACCTGAAGAAGGCGGGGCTTCTGCTGACAGAGGGCGGGGCTACCACGGGCCGGGGCGGGGCTTCTGTTGACAGAGGGGCGGGGCGGCCCCTACCTCCCGGTGTGCGCCAATCCAGAGGGTAGAGGCCCGGGTCGAACCCCAANCGAGCCGGCTCCCGGACGAGTGGGCCGGGACGCCGGGGGACTGCGGGGGGGAACCGGCAGCGCAGAGCCCGCGAGCGGCGCGCGGGCCGGCCGGAGGAGGGCGGCCCCAGGGCAGGGACCCCTGGGGCTCAACTCGCTGGCGGCGGCGGGTGGAGAGGCGGACGCGGCGCGGGGCGTCCGAGGGGGAGGGACCCGGCCTTCCTGCACCGGGGAATCGCCTCCGAGGGACTGTCTCTGAGGCTCCTTCGCGCTTTCGGGGTGTCTGCGGCCGTCGAAGGAGCTGGGGGTGGACTCCGTGAGGGAAAATCTCAGCCCCAGTCCTTACGAGAGCACTAAGGAACTTGGGACTGTTGAGGGGAGTGAAGACGGTGCCTCCGGGAGGTTGTGGGGTGGGGGGGGCGAGGCAGGGACGGCCGAGCCCAGCGATGTGGAGGGTCCTAGAGGAGGTCGGAAGGCCTGCCCTGAGGGGGCGCGTGGCCTCGTGGGGACTGCCTCTCGGAGAGTAAGGAGAGATCCTCTGGCTGGGCTGAACGCCTTGGCACTGGGGTTGGAAACCCGGGAAACCTTTCGGGGGAGGCTGTACCCCACTTCAGAGAAGGCTAGGCACCCATTTCGGGGCCAGGCGGTTCCCCCACTTTGGGGCAAGACTCAGAATTGAGTCCTTAAGAACTGTATTCCGTTTTGAGGAAGATTGGGACTTAGAAGTTAATTAAAGAGAATGGGAACGTTATCCGTCCCTTTCAGAAGGGAGACAAGGGAGGCCGACCAGGGACTCCTCCGAGCCTTGGGGCCTAACGGGAACAATCTCCTAATCTCGGCGGGGAATGAAGGGCTGGGAAGGAGGTGTGAGGGCACAGGGAGCGGGGTCTAATGATAGGGAAGAAGAGCCCTGGCGGATGCCCTTTCCCTGTGAATTTACACCAAAGTTCTAGGTAAAGGGACTTGAAATTCTTTGTTTCGTGCAGCTCCCTCCACGTCTCCTCTCTATAGGTAACAGTGAGGAAAGCAAAACCCCAGAGAAAGAGAAGGTTCCGTGTGATATCCTTGGTTTAGGTTAGCGAAGCAGCAAGCTCCGGCCAGGCTTCAGTGAGAGAGACTCAGGGTAGGGGAAGTAGCAAGCGGGGAAAGGGGTGGATAGAGGAGGACTACAGGGTAGAAGTGGGGCAGAGTGGGAATTCCACAAGGCTTTTCTGTCATCACACCCCAGAGCTGAAGAAAAACATGAGGAGCTAATCTTTGTGGGGGGGAAATGTAAAAAAAAAAAAAAAGGCTGATAGTTTTTAATGTGACTAGGTTGGAATTCATGTAACTTGAAAAAGCAATTCTCTTGGAGGTTAAGAGGATAACAGAAAAGGGGGAAATCAAGGATTGGGAGATACAGGGTTCACAGGGAGGAAGAAGCAGCTTTCCCTCCAGGAAGAGTGCCTGTTTGTGAGTTTGGAGTGTATCTGAGTACCTACCTACGTAAGTGAACCTTTAGTTTCGTCGGTATTGGTCATCGTATCTCGGTCTTTGTCTGAAAGCTTTAACTTGTGTTATATGGTGTTACATGAATTATCTTTGTGTCTGAAAAATTATCCAAAAAAAAAAAGTCGTTTGTTGTTATGCCATCAGTGAGGATGAATGGGAGTTGATTTTAATGGGGTTATTGGCCTTAGTATATCCATAGGTTTTTAAAAATTTCTTAAGTGGCAATTCTGACTCTTGATTTCAAGCAAAAGAAATATGGGTGCTGCCAGAGACAATGCATAACAGGATGTAAAAGGGCTCTCATGAATATTTTTTCCTCTTAATCTCTCTCTCCTTACTCTAAGCATTTTAGGACAAAACTGACTAATCTTATGCAAAATAAAATGTAAAGTGTTGGGTTCTTTCAATATAGAAATGATAGCATTTCACTTATCAGTGAATCTTTTTGTAGAAGTACCTCTCCAAATGCTTTATTTAATGATCAGGATTAAAGTGAGAAAAAAAGAAAATAAGACTTGGGTACCTGATGACAGCTATGATTCATACAGATTTCTTGAACCATTCTAGTATTTTTAAAAGAGCTTTAATGTCTTTCATGGAAATGTCTTCTCAAACACATTTCAAGTATAAACTAGTTGAGAGCTGCACATTTGGAGTATTATTATACATGTGAGCTATTCTTTGGTTTCCCCAAAGTGCATGTAGCTCTGGTTTTGTATTCAATTCTGAACAGTTTAGGCTGGATGAACCAGAGTGGCACTGATGCCAGATGGTTTGAAAATATGCTAAGGCTGAAAACATAAATGTGCTTGTGCTGTGCTTGTACTCATTAATAGTAGATGTCTTTCCCTTATACCGAGCTTATTATTTCACTGGATTTGGAGAACAGTTTGTGAATGATGTAGCAATTATTTCATCTTTGGTGATACTTGTAAGGTTTTTTTTTCCAATAAATGTGAATAAAGTTTTACAATTATTTTATTAGTGAACTTAATGGCATAGGTGAAGTGGTTCATGTTGGAGATTTTCTCTTTTGTATTATATTTTACATTGAAACTGAAAGGTGATGTTATAATGTATTTATATTTTCTTTCTAATAATGTTAATCGGGCACAAAAATGGGTTACTTGGGACTTAATTTGCTGTAAATCATGTCTTTATATTTAAATGGAAATACTCTTAAAATTACTAAAATGATTACAAAGGTAGCTGAGGAAATAACCTTTTTATGTACATTGCATCATTGTGCATTTGGGCTCAAGAGACTCTACATATTTGAATATTAGCGGTGTTAAAGCTTCAGTGCCTAAGCTAGGTTTTAATCTAATATCATATTCATTAATTTAGGGAGGTGTTTAACTTTAAGTTAAATTTCTTTTAACTTAAAATCCTTCTAAACCATCCTATGTAATCTCAAAAGTAATTTAAGTTACATTTAATTGAAGGGGGAAAAAACTGTGACGTTAGCCTTTGAATAATAGCCAATGTTTCCATAATATTACTGATCTATTTTATTGTATCCTTGTTGCTCTGATATATTTGTGGTTGTGAGTAACCAAATTTGAATGGCTGAAGCTGCTGATTTATATTACTAATCAGGATATACATTTGAGTTTACATTTTGGAGACTTGTATTTCATACAGTTAATTTTTAAAGTAAATTTTATATAAATGTTTATGTAGTTGCCAGGTTTTGACCTTAAAGGACACTTAATCTTTGCAGTTTATGTAATCAATATTCTATGATGTATTCAAGAGGTAGTAAGAAGGTCTTGTATATGTTTCATCTAAACAAAAATATGATGATATACTTTGGAAAAGAAGTTTTTATGAGCAGGTTAAGAATGACATTCATTCAAGGCAGTCAACATTTTTTACCTTTTTTTTTTTTTTAAAGTAGGCTCCACACCCAGTGTGGAGCCCAACACAGAGCTTAACGTCATAACCCCAAGCTCAAGACCTGAGCTGAGACCAAGAGTCTGTCTTGCTCAACCAACTGAGCCACCCAGGCATCCAAAGCAGTCAAAACTTTTATGCAAGATTTCTGTTTTCAGTTTATAGATTTAGATTTTTAAAAGCTAGTAGTCTCAAAGCCTATGTAAAAAATCAAAACATTAAAGTAGTAGCCATATACATATTATTTTAAATAAAAGAACTTTGTCATTAAATTTTAGTGATTTTAGATTTCCCATAGGATTTCTGACTCTCTTTTCGCCTTTCTTGAAGGTCTTTCTTTCTCTCTCTCTCTTTTTTTTTTTTTTTTTGGTTATTGTGAGGAGTGAAAGGAGATAGAAAGATTTTGATATTTCTAAGCACTTCACTTATAATTATGTTTTTCTTCTATACTAAGTCCATTCCTTTTTACCTTCTAATATTGTCAAAAATTTGATATTTCTAAGCACTTCACTTATAATTATGTTTTTCTTCTATACTAAGTCCATTCCTTTTTACCTTCTAATATTGTCAAAAAGAGATTTGTTTAAAACTTTGCTGGGCGTGGACTGTATTTGAAAGTGAGGGCATGGTGGGGGGGACAATTTCTCTTCATAACTACAATAAGATGATTCATATGAGAGCTTTGTTAGTTCTATGAAACACCTTTTAAAATGTGTTATACATTAATGATTCTCCTTGAAGCTAAGGTCAGAGGAAATATGTGTATGTTGGGGTGGGAGGTATAAATTATGATTGATTAATGTCTACCTGTTAAAGCCAACTTGTTCTAGCATTGCTTAATATGCTCAAAGGTATGAAATGGAAAATAAACTTGATTGATTGTTGCCCAGATTTTTAAAATATTTTATAATGTCTTAACATCTAGCAAAGTTTATGTGAAGACTTCCTTTGTTGTATAACTTAAAGTTAATATCTTAAATAGAAGTCAGAAAAATCTTACTGTGGACTTACTATGTGCCAGAAAATGTTCCAAACATGTTATTTTAAACACATGTTTCTAGAGCCCCATTTTAGATGAGGGGGTGACGGCATAGACAGGCTAAGTCATTTGTCTAAGACCACATAGATAGTAAGTGACAGAGCTGAGATTTGAACCCATGCAGTCTGGTTCCAAAGCTCAAGCTTTTCATCTTTATTTGCAGTCAATCTTCTGCCAAAACAACTCATCTGTTTTATTATATAATATCTATGGCTGAAATGACTAATTTATGAAGTTCATTCTAATCTTAAAATTTTAAAAGATACTTTGAGTTAGAGAGAAGTATTTTAAAATAATGCCAGTTTCAGGAGCTGGAATACCATCGGGCAAGTATTCTTTTCATCCAGAAGTATCAAGAAGCTCATTTGTTGCTTCTCTAGTTGCCTTGTGCCCTTACATGTCTCAGCAGCTCTTCTCAAGAGACTCTTCGTTCCGTAAAACATCTTGCAATTACTGTGTGATTCAAGAATGGATTCAAATAGGTTACCAATTTCCTATAATATTAATAATTCATTTTGGAAAATAACTTCCCCTCTTTGGCAGCTGTTTCCTATCTTCTCTTCTAGTCCACATCCTGTAGATGGATAGCTAAGGAGTTTCCAAACAAGGAGATACCAGGAAATGAAACTGTAGAATCCCAGGCTGCAGATAGTAGGATGCTCCACTGGGCCTACCAGGAAAATGCCCTTTTCCTTTTCGTGAAAATAGTATAGCTATTCAGCCTAAGCTTTAACTTAACCTAGGAGTATTTTACTGAAGGGTTGGTGTATTTACATTATTTCTTAAGAGCCTCTTCATGAACGTGTATGTAAAGACAGACAGAATCAGAGGATAAGGTATTTGGAAGAAATCATCTTCCTTGATATTTATTTGCTTGGTTTACAGAGTTTCCATGCTTAAAAAACAACAGCTAAAATTCTTCAATCCTTCAAAAGCACTATTTACTGTTATTTATTAAGAGAAGCAATTATAGTTTTTATTAAATTTCCCTGATTGGTTTAAGTACTCTGAATAGTATGCCACAACATTTTTGGACACATATCTCAATTTTTGGAGAATGATTCTCAGTTTATTTCATTGTACAGTCTGATGCTTCACAATACACTGATTGAAAAGCCATTTGGTAGTAGATTTCTTGCAAAAATGAAATAAACACAGGTCATTCTATTACATATCACATGCTTTGGGGCAGAGTACCACTAATTATTGGCTTGTTGCCAGCATTAATAATCCACTCCATTCCAATTAACACATTATAAATTAGGATATAGATATCAGTGGGTTTATGTGTTAAGCATATAAACATACACCTCCTCCCATAGTATGTGATCTAATGCATAGTTTTAGTTTAACTAAACTGTGTTTCATAACTTTTGTGTACTAATATTTTGCAATTTCCAATTTCTTCATCTCAGCTTTTTTACTACAGCCTGCATATATTCACATTTTGAAAATTTTTATTGAAAATAATATGATAGTGAAAATAGTACTTGGTTGTTTTATATAATATAAACAGAATTTGTTTTTAAAGATTTTATTTATTTATTTGACAGAGAGAGGCAGAGAGAGAGGGAACACAAGCAGGAGGAGTGGGAGAGGGAGAAGCAGGCTTCCAACTGAGCAGGGAGCCCAATACGGGGCTTGATCCCAGGACCCCGGATCATGACCTGAGCTGAAGGCAGACGCTTAATGACTAAGCCACCCAGGCACCCCTATAAATAGAATTTTTGAGAATATTTTAAATTTTGTGTTTCTTACTAATATTGGGTTTGGCATTTAAGTGATTCTTTTACAATTTCTATGAGGAAATTAATTTTTTTTTCAAAATTGCATTTATTTTTAAAAAGCCAAGGCATAAACTTTAAAGTCCTAAGACTGAATTATATCTAGGATAATAAAGTGATATTACTCTTTTTTTGCAGGAAATGGCAGATAGGTACTTCAGACCTGTTGGTAGTGATGGCCTGAGCTAAACACCTAATTTGAAGGGACACCCTCCGTGTCAAAGAACAGAATGCTGAAGAAGCTATGGCAAGTATGTGTTTCATTGTTTGGGTATAGTAAAAGTAAGATTCTGATTATGCTCGCTTTAGAGCCTATGATACTATATTTGGCTAATGTCTTAAAAGCTTTTCTTTAAAAAGCAGCCCTTAGTCTTGACACTTTGTTAAGAAATGTACTTTCAAACTTGAAAAATACAGGAGTATTGGCTGCTTTAATTTCAAAGGAAATTGCATCACACTTCATGATAAATCTATGTGGCATATTAATAATTGATTTTTCCATTAATATTTGCTGAAATACACCGTGTGTCAGGCACTGCATTGGTGCTGTGGTAACAGTGGTAAACAAGACAAACGAAGGTCATGAGGGCAGAGAACTTTAGTGTGGGGAAGTTGATCTAGAAATTTTACTGTTTTTTTTTTACCTGTATCCAGAAAAACGCTTCAAGACTTAAAAGAACAATTCCTGAAAATATATTTCCAATATATAGTCTATTAATAATAGTTAATTATAATTCTAAAAATTAGGGTATTGATGATTAAGTACTTTGTTTTAGGTTAAGCATGCCAGTATTTAAATATTTGAATATATTTGTACATAATTACTTTTGTATTTTATTTAACTGACATAAATTGGCTTTTATAAGAAGCATTAGATCACATACCATAGTGTTGAAATATTTACACTTCCATGCAATTGTTATTTTATTTTATTTTATTTTTATTTATTTATTTGTCTGAGAGACAGAGCACAAACAGGGGGAACAGCAGGCAAGGCAGGCAGAACAGGCAGAGGGAGAAGCAGGCTCTCCGCTGAGCAAGGAGCCCAACGCGAAACACGATCCCAAGACCCTAGGATCATGACCTGAGCTGAAGGCAGACACTTAACCAATTGAGCCACCCAGGTGCCTCTAGTCCAACTGTTATTTTAGATAATTCCAGAAAGTACTAGGAAAGATTTTTTTAAAAGATTTATTTATGTATTTTAGAGAGAGAGTGTGTGTACGCATGTGCACATGCAAGTTGGGGGGGTTGGTACAGAGAGAAAGAATCTTCAGGCAGACTCCCAGCTGAGTGTGGAGCCCAAACCGGGGCTTGATCCCACCACTATGAGATCATGACCTGAGCTGAAGCCAAGAGTTGGACGCTTAACTGACTAAGCTACCTAGGCACCCCAGATTCCATAGCTATTAATGTGATGGTTCAACTTTCATTTTTAAAAAATTGTTGAAGTCCTTACAAGCTGACGTTACTAATACTTATTACTATTATCTTTCAAAGTATTTTTAATAATTGGGGGCGCCTGGGTGGCACAGCGGTTAAGCGTCTGCCTTCGGCTCAGGGCGTGATCCCGGCGTTATGGGATCGAGCCCCACATCAGGCTCCTCTGCTATGAGCCTGCTTCTTCCTCTCCCACTCCCCCTGCTTGTGTTCCCTCTCTCCACTGGCTGTATCTATCTCTGTCGAATAAATAAATAAAAAAATCTTTAAAAAAAAAAGTATTTTTAATAATTGAATGATTATATCTTGAGTGAAACATGTAACAGTTATTTTATAAATAGGGAAGGTAACAGACAGATGAATGGTTTTTCAGCCTCTCAATGATAATCTCACTTGTAATCAAGAATAGCATTCTTGTGTTAGACTGTCTGTGAAAGATTTAACATACCTCCTTGAGAAAAGTAGGGGAAAACTATTTCCAGCAAAAAATTACTTTGGGGTAATACTACAAACCTTAATAACAAAGATAGGAGATTTCATTACAGTACTTATTTATGTATCACTCTCAATATGTTACATACCAACCTACATGCCAGCAGAAGGTAGAAAACCAGGATATTAGAGTTACAGAGACCTTTCAAAAGACATTTCACTCCTCAAATCTGGGGTCAGCTCTTGCCAGGAGAATTCTGTCCGGCTTGGATTCTTCTTTTAATCTTATTAAGGTTGGCTTTCTCAGGTGGAAAAAAAAACAGGTAGAGAGGATAGAATTTCNTTTATTTATTTATTCGACAGAGATAGAGACAGCCAGCGAGAGAGGGAACACAAGCAGGGGGAGTGGGAGAGGAAGAAGCAGGCTCATAGCAGAGGAGCCTGATGTGGGGCTCGATCCCATAACGCCGGGATCACGCCCTGAGCCGAAGGCAGACGCTTAACCGCTGTGCCACCCAGGCGCCCCTAGGTTACCATAATTCTTAAAAACATTTGCTGTGGATACAAATTTGGGTTGTCAAATTTCTCATTTAACTTTTTTAGGAACTTGACCATTGTTTCTAAGTATTTTTACATTTTGGCTTTGAAAAAATGCCTCAAGTGTATAAAGGCCAAAATGGTTTTGCTTTTCTTAATTAAAGAAAACATCTTCTTAGACACTTTTCTTTAACATGGTGGATATTCTTTGTTTTAATTTGACCCCATTATTCTTTATTAAAATTATTATTTCATGCATTCTGTGATTTTGGTGGGTTTGTAACTTTTAGTTTGAATACAAACATATAAAAATAAGTATTTTCAGTTGGCTAAACAGAACTCTGACTCAGAATAAGAAGTGAAACTAAATAGAATACACAGTTCTAAGAATTCTCAGTATAGGTATGAATACATATCCTAAAGGATTCTCAGTTTATATTTTAGCTAACCTGAGAACAGTTTTTAGCTAGTACCAGCTCAAAACTAACATAATCCTTAAAAATTATAGTTATTTTATGTGTTCATATTTGACTAAGAACTGGTATGAAAGTTGTTTTTATTCACATAAAATCTTACCATTATAATATGATTTTGTGGCTTACGAAGCAAGTAAATTATTGTCTGTTAATTATTTAATTTGAAGGATAAGACTGCCAGAAAAATAGAGGCATGGAAATTCAGTATAGTTGTGGCTCTGCTTAACTGTAAAAAATTTTAGACTTTTTGTAGCACTAAACATAGAATTTGAAACAATCTACTATTTATAGTGTATTACATTGAGAACTTATTTTTTAATCTCTTTAAAAATGTAGAACACCGTTAGAATATAGTTTTCTCCCGGACAGAAAAATAATGATTCTATGTTCAGATTTGCATTTGCTGTTTTTTACAAGAATGATTTTCTCCTGAATTTCACTGCAAGACTAATTCTGTGAATGAATTTATCTTCCTTGTTTCGTTCTTAAACAGTCCACTAATTTAGACATATACTACTCATACATAAAACTGATTTGTTACAACAGAATTACAGATGTTGGTTAATATTTGATGAATATTCATTGCTATATTTTAATAAATAGAATGTTCTATATATGAGGATGTTTTAATATTCTAATGACTAAGGTAGTTTTATTAGTAAGGATTTTACCATTAGGAGTAATCTACTAGAAAGTAAATGCAGTTGTTCTTTATAACTCCTCTATAAATGAGTGTTTAATGAGGTAAAATGTTATAATACACAATTTTAAAGGTTTTTTTTTTCCCCCAGCAAATATTAATGAGGCCTTGATAGGCAATGTGTTGGGCCTGGGGATATATAGTAGAGAGCTAAGTAGACATTCTTTCTGACCATGTAAGAACTGCTGTTAGAATTGTCCCCAATTTTTATACTGGTGATAAAATGAATTTTGCTTTCATTAAATGCTTTTCAGTAGAGAAACTTTGTTGTAATTATTTTGATGAATTAAGAATCATGAATTGTTTAAGGAGTATCCTACCCTCTGGAGAAGAGCCAGGATTCAGATAGAAACATGGAATTGGCTTGACCTAGATCCATATGGGGCCGATTCTGAGTGCTCTTGAGGGTTCATAGAACTAGTTTGACTTCTCAGACCATGGAACAGCTCCCAAAAACGTGTGGAATACACTTGAATGTATACATACTCAGGGATTTCTGCTTCCCCTGAAAAAAACCCTTTATGTAGCACATGTTTTTGCCTTAAAAATAGAAAGTAAACTTTGTTTCCAGCTCCAGATAAATGACCATCAGAATATTCTAGTCTATTTGCAATTTTAAGGCCTTGAAATAATTTGTTTGTTGTATTTTATAATAAAGTAATGTTATAATAATATTAAAATTTGTATATAGCACACACAAAAATTTCACTCATAATCTCACGTGAAAATTTTATTTCTTTATATTCTCATCTAGTTTTTTTCCATATGCCTCCATATTTTCCCAGTTATTTTATAACTAATTTGCAGATTTTGTTGTGATTTTTTAAAAAATTTAACAGTAAATGGATAAATATTTTTTCATATTCCTACACTTGATCTTAGCCAAAAGGCTGAGAAGTGATTTTTTTCATATTCCTTAATTACTCTTGATGACCATTTTTTAATGATCATATAACAGTTGTTGATCAGGTTGGGTTTTTTCATTTTGTTTTATTTTGTTTTTAATCATTTTTCTACTGAAAAGTTAACTGAAAATAGCTTTCAAATATAATTATATTTACAGTGCTGAATGCATTTAGAGCATAATTTTTTATCTTATTGGCAGTCTTCACTTTGTGTTTTAATTGCAAAGCCACCTAGCTAGCTACTCAATTGTGCAACTGAACTCTACCCCCTCTTTACAGGTAAATAGTGCAAGGTTCCCCAAATTGACTTTGAGCTCTGTTTTTAGTTGACCTTCAAGTAGAGGATGAGATGCCTGTCAGCTAATAGTGATTTCTGTATGGCAATTTTCCTGTCTCAGCCCCATTGCACTTTAATGGTAAAAGGAAATAAATTGGAACTACACCAAAGAAATTCTTATTCTTTTTTACTCTTTCTGCTTTTTCATTCAATTTGTGTGCCTTGTCAGCTGATTAAGTTGCTTGAGAGAGAGAGCAAGAGGATAATACTAAATAAGTGGTATTTCTTCATCTCCCAAAAGAGTTTTTCAGAGACTAGAAAATAACATTAATTAGGTATCTACTGTGTATCAGTGTGTGAAGCATTTTTATTTGATCAGCCTCTGAGGTGGATTACACCCTTCTTATTTTCTCCAGGGCAGCCTTTTCTGCTTCCTTTCTAGAAGCCTCCTGCAGTGGGCTCATAGAGCTCCTGATATTGGTCACAGTTATTTTAAGTGATTATTTACTGCCTGTTTTTCTTGCTCAACTAGTACCCGACAGACCCGAGGCAATCTGTCACGGTCATCACCTTACCTTATGGTAGTGCCTAACACAGTGCCTGGCTCATGGTTGACGTTCAACAGATAGCTGTGTGAATTTGTTGAATTGAAGAATCTTGATTTTATAGGTGAGAAAACTGAGGTTGATACTAACTTTTACAGTCACTGAACCACTGAGTGACAGAGGAGACTGCAGAACCAGTGGTTTGATCCTATATCATAGCGCCTTTGTGAATGTATTCCTGTGGGCCTGGGTTTCTTCTGTCGTAAAAATGGGGTGTTTGTACAGAGTGCCCTGCTTCCTCCAAAATCATGACCTTATATAATCAGGACCCTGAGGATGCCTTTGTTTGCGCTTTGGTCTATTTTTGAGCTATATTATACATTACAGTAGAATTGAGCAATTGGACCAAATCTTGAGGTTCTTTTGGGAATTCTCAGTCTCCCTTTAAAAATATGTTAAACAATATAGTGACTCTGGTTTTGTTAGGTAAATGTAAACAGTTTCAGGAGTAAAGTGGGAAGAGTGTTTCTCAGGTCTGTGTATTTGGGTATAGAAGTAACCTGAGCTTGAAGCCATCTTTAATACCCAAGATAATCAGATTTGAGTCTTTTGCATTACTGAAGACTTTTTTTTTTAAAGTTTCTCTTTTAAGTAGCTTGTTTAAGTTTATATTGCCAAAACCAGTGCTTTCAAAGAAAAACACACAATGGTGCGTATGCATCATTAGATTGTAAAATAACCATGAATATTTTGTAATTTTTTATGAATTTAGCAAAAAATATTAAGGCTTTTAAAATTTTTTTATATCTGCGTAAATTCTTATGAACTGACCATTCTGAGCTAATGAGCTTATAAGGAAGAGAAATAAAAATAATAATTTAGCAAATTCCTATTTTTAAGTGAGATAAAATGAAAAGTAGGCAGTTTAACGTAAGACCTAGATAGCCAAAAGAATAAAGGGGTCTTAGCTCCTCAAGTTGCTCTTCTGTGTCTCTTATTAGTACTGGCTTCTCTGTTCTATCCCTGGGTGCCCCAGCCCTGCCTTCCACAGTGAAACAACCTGAAGGACACGTTAAATTCACTTTAGATTAGTTTTCAAATTTCATGGCTCAGCAGTGGTAAGCTGAGAAGGATTTTTGGTGACACTGATACATTGTCTTAAAAGTAGTTAAGTTTTTAAGGCGCAGGCTTTCAAACACATCTCAGAACCCTTCAGAGGTAGAAGTAGGGTTTGTAGGATCCATGGGATAGGGTCAGGAAGTAGTTTAGTCTCTCTACTTCTCCAATTAGACAGCTGTTCTTTAATCTGTTTTGCCCCAAGGCTTCTCATAGAATTTTGTTTGAAGAAGGGGCTCTGCTGCTTACAACAAAAAGTTTCAAAACCATCACTAAAGAAAGGTAGTTTCAGAAAACAAAAAAAACACACAAAAAAACAAAAAAACCTATCTTTGATTTTTAACCATTAGTCTACTCCCAACTAAATATAATATGAGATTCTTGGAGAATAACAGTTACAAAATAGCTTAGTCCCTGCCTTTCAACAGTTCCCCTTCACTGCCAAAAATGTGGGTGCTGCTCATTTGTTACTCTTCCTTACTTCAGGCTATTTGAGGAATTCCCTGTTTCTAATGACAAAAAAAAATGATCAAACAGCTATACGAGCACTTGAACAAAATAGTTAAAAGCCTACTGAATTGAATAGGAGAGATGGCATTAGCTTAGTGTATAATATTCAGTTAAGAAATACTTTTAAATATCAGTGATTTCTTCATATTCAAAGGCTGTTTCGGGGAGGGGGGTGTTGAATGACACCTTTGAGAATAGGGATTCTTTGAAAATAGGATAGTATTATTACTAAGCTGATGCGTTTTATTTAATAATATGGGAAATTGGGGAATGAGGGATATTTAGGCCAACTTTCCATCTGTTGCTTGGATCCATCAAATGGACATGTAGTATATATTTGAATAATCCCAGTGAGGAGGATCTTGCCTCTTTCAAAGTCAGGGCATTCTTTCTTTGGACAGTTCTTTTTCCTAAAAATGTTTCTCCTTTTCCTGAGTCAGTATATCTCCTCATACAGACCGGGTTTTGCTTTATAATCTTTGAAGTAAACTTTTCTCCTCAGTTCAGCTAGGACAGAATTATACTAATAAGTGAAAATAGTTCTAATTTGTGGTAGAGAATAAATGAGCCCACTTAACTCATTTTATTCATTTTCCTTTGGTTTAGACTTCAGAAGCACACTACCTTTCATTGATGTAGCATTAAAATTTTATTTTAAATATTTGGGTACAAAATTATTAAAATGTATGTGTATGAGCATAATTAACTTTTTCTTGATAAATCATGGTCATTCTTGTGAATTTCAGCTACTCTTCTCTGTGGTGTTGCTCCCAGGGCTTGTTGAGTTTTNCCTATCCAGCTCAACTCAGGGGACCGGCTGAAAAAGGTGTCCCCTACTCCTCCGCCATCTTAACCTCCTATAATAGTTCAGTGAAGAGGCCTGTACTCCATTGAAAGGTAGAACTGAAACTAACCCTCTTTATTGAATTTTCTATTAACATATACGGTATTAGTTTCAGGTGTAGAATTTAGTGATTCATCACTTAAATACAACACCCAGTGCTCATCACAAGTGCCCTCCTTAATCCCCAGCACCCATTCAGCCCCTCCCCCGCACACCTCCCTCCAACAACCCTCAGTTTGTTCTCTATTGTTAAGAGTCTCTTATTGTTTGCTTCCCTCTTTTTTTTCCCCTTCCCCTATGTTCATCTGTTTTGTTTCTTAAATTCCACATATGAGTGAAATCATATGGTATTTGTCTTACTCTGACTGACTTATTTCGCTTAGCATAATATACTCTAGCTCCATCCATGTTGCTGCAAATGGCTAGATTTCATTCTCTTTGATGGCTGAGTAATATTCCATTGTATGTTTACACCACATCTTTTTTATCCATTCATCAGTCGATGGACATTTGGGCTCTTTCTGTAATTTGGCAGGGCATGTTGAGTTTCATAGGATGTTTTCCTATTCATTCTAGTTCAAGTTAATAAAAATTTAGTGAGTCCCTTGTTCTAGGCTTTTTGTATGCAGAGGGGATACAGAAATGAATAAGAAGTCAACCAAGATAGTTCAGCTGTAAGAGCATTAGACTGGAGATACAAAGGTCCTTGGAAGAATGAGACTCACCTATAGTAAGGAGGCCAGGAATATGGATAGGTTGTGGGACAGAAATGTAACACTCCTCTGCCACAATCCAATAAGTACTTGACTAGAAGATGAACCGAGGAGGAGGAGGTCAGATCCAAGTTAAAGGGAGAAGGTGATCTATAGGGCATACAAAGATCATCACAGCATGTGTACAAACAAGGCTCCTGGCATAGGGAACAGCCTCCATCGTGTGCCCCTGGAACAGCAATTGTGTCTACTGTGCCCAAAGCAGAAGAAATAAGAGTCAGGAGAGAGATGTCAGGAAGTTGAGGTTGAGGGCAGGTGTGAAGAGAACTACATGTGGCTTAAGGAGTTTGGGCTTCATTCTTCCAGCACTGGGGAAACTTTAAGTCAGGAGCCTGATATGATTAGATATGTTTTATAAATCCTGGTAGCATTGTGGAGAATGATTAAGAATAATGTTTCTGAAACTTTGATCATTCATATCTATCTTTGCTGCTTCTGTTGTACTTGGCTATGTTACTAGAATGATAAAACGGACCAGTAGGTGGAAGAGGGCATAACTGATGAATTGAATTTCTTATACATTTAATGGCCATAGTCTCTGAGTACCTGTGACTGCTTTTTTATAGTTTTAAATTTCCTCCCTTGTTAACAGATTATCATTTCACATTGATAATAGTGTGCTTGCCAAAGCAGACCCTTCTCATACTTCCCTGTCAATATAGAGCTGGCTGAAAAATCGAAGTAACAGGCCTGGGAGCTGACCATGAGTACAGTATGTGACCTTCAGTGATTTGGCTTGGAGACATGCATTTTGATCCTTAGAGGATTTTTTTTCCTGATTCTGGTCTTATTCTAGATCTTTATAACTGAGCTATCCAACAACTTCATGTAAGTGAAATATAACTGCAGTTTGTTTAAAAGATCATAATCATGCATTTAAAAATACTTTTAAATTTATTTTAATGTAGGTAATTGGAGCTGTGCTTCAAAAATTTCAGCAGTTCAACAGTATTTTATCTGCCAACAATAAGCTCTTTACTTGATTGCACCATGAAAAAGCTGCTAATGAAACTTGTTGAACATAAAAATGGACTTGAAGAACCAAAAGCCATTGTTTTCAAATGAAGAATACTGAACAGTTCTAAGCCTCAATGCTTTTTAACCACCACTGAGATTTTCCTCATAACATCAGAATGGCAAGCAGGCGAAAATCCACAACACCCTGCATGGTCCTTGCCAGTGAACAGGATCCAGACCTCGAGTTGATATCAGATTTGGATGAAGGTCCTCCTGTACTTACACCCATAGAAAACACCAGAGCAGAGAGTATCTCAAGTGATGAAGAAGTTCATGAATCTGTGGATTCTGACAATCAGCAAAATAAAAAAGTTGAAGGTGGCTATGAATGTAAATATTGTACTTTTCAAACCCCAGATCTAAATATGTTTACTTTTCATGTGGATTCAGAACATCCCAACGTAGTGCTAAATTCATCCTATGTTTGTGTCGAATGCAATTTTCTTACCAAAAGGTATGATGCACTTTCTGAGCATAATATGAAATATCACCCAGGAGAAGAGAATTTTAAGTTGACTATGGTGAAACGAAATAACCAGACAATCTTTGAACAGACAATAAATGATCTGACTTTTGATGGTAGTTTTGTTAAAGAGGAGAATTCAGAGCAAGCTGAACCTACGGAAGTTTCTTCTTCAGGAATATCTATCAGTAAAACTCCGATCATGAAAATGATGAAAAATAAAGTGGAGAACAAACGGATTACGGTTCATCACAACTCAGTTGAGGATGTTCCTGAAGACAAAGAGAATGAAATCAAACCAGACCGTGAAGAAACTGTGGAAAATCCAAGTTCTTCAGCTTCTGAATCTAATACAAGTACTTCCATTGTAAACAGAATACATTCAAATACTGCCAGCACAGTCGTGACCCCAGCAGCTGTTCTTCCTGGGTTAGCACAGGTGATAACCGCTGTATCAGCTCAGCAGAATTCCAATTTGATTCCCAAAGTCTTAATCCCTGTTAATAGCATTCCTACCTACAATGCTGCATTGGATAACAACCCCCTTTTGCTTAACACCTACAACAAATTCCCTTATCCAACAATGTCAGAAATTACTGTTCTTTCTGCTCAAGCAAAATACACAGAGGAACAGATCAAGATATGGTTTTCAGCCCAACGCCTAAAACATGGTGTTAGCTGGACTCCTGAGGAAGTAGAGGAGGCCAGAAGAAAACAGTTCAACGGAACAGTACACACTGTACCTCAGACCATAACTGTTATTCCTACACACATTTCCGCAGGGAGTAACGGTTTACCATCCATTTTACAGACATGCCAAATAGTTGGTCAGCCTGGTCTGGTCCTTACGCAAGTAGCTGGAGCGAACACCTTGCCGGTAACAGCCCCTATAGCCTTGACCGTGGCTGGGGTTCCAAATCAAACAAATGTACAAAAAAGTCAGGCACCTGCTGCTCAGCCTGTTGCAGAGACAAAGCCAGCAACAGCAGCAATCCCACCTTCTCAGCTCGTCAAACACGAAACCGCAGCGGCAAACCCTGATTCATTTGGCATTCGGGCAAAAAAGACTAAAGAGCAACTGGCCGAATTAAAAGTCAGCTACCTTAAGAATCAGTTTCCCCACGATTCAGAAATTATCAGACTCATGAAAATCACAGGCCTGACTAAAGGAGAGATTAAAAAATGGTTTAGTGACACGAGGTACAACCAGAGAAATTCAAAGAGTAATCAGTGCTTACATCTCAACAATGATTCCTCCACCACTATTATTATAGACTCCAGTGATGAAACCACGGAATCCCCCACTGTTGTTACTTCACAGCCTAAACAATCCTGGAATCCTTTTCCTGACTTCACTCCCCAGAAGTTTAAAGAGAAGACCACAGAGCAGCTCCGTGCCCTTCAGGCGAGTTTTCTGAACAGCTCCGTACTCACAGATGAAGAATTAAATAGGTTAAGAGCGCAAACCAAACTTACCAGAAGGGAAATTGATGCTTGGTTTACAGAGAAGAAGAAATCAAAAGCTTTAAAGGAAGAGAAAATGGAAATAGATGAAAATAATGCAGGTAGTTCCAAAGAAGAAGCTGGAGAAACTTCTCCCAGAGATGAATCTGGTGCACCGAAGCCAGGGAGTACAGGCAAGATCTGTAAAAAAACACCCGAGCAGTTGCACATGCTTAAGAGTGCTTTTGTCCGAACGCAGTGGCCGTCACCAGAAGAGTATGACAAGTTGGCCGAAGAAAGTGGGCTTGCTAGAACAGACATCGTCAGTTGGTTTGGGGATACCCGTTATGCTTGGAAAAATGGAAACCTAAAATGGTACTACTACTATCAAAGCGCCAATTCAAGTAGTATGAATGGTCTGTCCTCCCTTCGGAAAAGGGGGAGAGGGAGACCCAAAGGAAGGGGGAGAGGAAGACCACGTGGACGGCCAAGAGGAAGCAAGAGAATGAACAACTGGGAAAGGGGGCCATCACTCATAAAATTTAAAACTGGAACTGCAATACTTAAGGATTATTACCTGAAGCACAAATTTCTTAATGAGCAAGACCTTGATGAACTCGTGAACAAATCACATATGGGCTATGAGCAGGTCAGAGAGTGGTTTGCAGAAAGACAGAGAAGATCAGAGTTAGGAATAGAATTATTTGAGGAAAATGAGGAAGAAGATGAAGTTATTGATGATCAGGAAGAGGATGAAGAAGAAACAGATGATAGTGACACTTGGGAACCCCCACGACATGTGAAGCGGAAGCTTTCTAAATCAGATGACTGAAATGTAAGTTTTTAATCTGAGTGTATGTTCATCAACCACATACAGTTAGAATAGTCACCTTGTATCTGACACCTTCACTTTTGACAGTTTTTTTCTAAAATGGTTTTCCTTTTAGCTAATAAGAGGACTAGGGACCGTGACTGTGGCCAAGAGATACGTGATTATTATGTGTGGTCTGATTATTATGATTGTTACATTTATTATGTAGAATTTAATGCTGCTTTAATTATTTACTTTTTTTATACAAAATGTTTTTTCACTTTGTTTTAAGGGAAAGTTACCCATTCTCGGAGAAGGGAGACTGGTGGTGGGGGGGATTCATAAATACTAAAGATAACTAAAATGTATTGCTTGCAACCCTCCTTCACTAAAGCTTCATTTTTTGCATATTTAAGGAAAGAATTCAAAAATGAAAACTAAAAAGAAGGGGAAAAGTGTACTGAAGGACAGACTTACCACAAGGGCGAGGATTGCTCAGTTTTAGGAAACTAGGTGAAAAATGGGTATCTTTTTTCATTCATTGTATTGCCCCAAAACTATTAGGTTTTTAACTAGAGTTTAAAATGCTGTATGTGTTAAAAATATTCAGTAATTTTTTTGTTGAAAGCCAAAGGTCTGTTTTAGGCTCTGTGTAAATTCGTATTTGCTTAAATGGCATCTGTTTTTGAAAACTGTGATATAAATTATTTCTGTCTTAGAGATCAAAAGGTAAATAACAGATTTGATATTAAATTAACTCGTTGCCTAAAGTGTCTTCTCATTCTTTGTTAGAAAACAAACCTGCTATCAGCAGAAACGCTGCATTTGTTAAAAAATACGTCTCTTGCTATAAAAGCGCAAGTAAACATGCTTTAAATCTGAAAGGTTTGGCATGTTCCTTAAATTTTAATTCTTTTGTAGATTGAATCAATTAAAATTTCACTGTATACCTGATTTGGAGTTAGGACTTCAATTCTTAATACTTCTGGAATTTAATAACATAGTTCTATTCTTTCCTACTCTCTGTTTTAGAGTATTCTAGGATAAAACTATAGTCTATTGAGAATAACACACTTGTCACGAAATGTTTGTATATGTCTATCAGTAGTCCAAAGCATTTTATTATCAGAAATTACTGTGGTGTTCTCTAGCAGTAAAAAAGGAACCAAGACATAGATCCTCATTATCGTATGAGCATATTTACTTACTTCCTTAGCAGTTTGCATCCCTACCCATCCTCTACTTTTATGCTCTGTTATTCTGCACAGTATTTCCTTAACTCCCCCATGTCTTCCTCGCTGGCTTTATTTATTTTGCTAAACAATTATTTATAGAGAGCTTAATACGTACCAGGCGCTTTTCTTATTGCTTAGCAGTCCTTTTCCAGGCTTTCTTTTCATTAACATATTTTTTCAAGCAGAAAAACAGATGAAACTAAAAATGTACCTATTTTAGAGTAAATCTCACTGCAGTTCATAGAGCATAATGTAAGTCACAGGAAGTTAGACGGTTTTGCGCAACTTTATCCTAAAGTACCACCCTCTATTTCCTAATATTAGAAATTTTCAGGACAGTCTTTCTTCTGACCCAGATCCATAAAATATTTTTAACAGGCATTTTTTTTATTGCTAAACGCAAGAATTCTCACTCGGCCAAGATTAAATCAACAAATGTGTTGCTGCAGTGAATTGTCCCTGTGGTTGTAGTAACCTCAGCAGTGATTCTGGAGGGAGCTGCAATCTTCTAAAAGTAACGGGAACTTTTTTGCACATTTTTTGACTTTAAGTTTGTGTGGATAATTCTCATGTTCTATATTGATACGCTGATGGATACTATGGTCAAAAAAATCATACAAATCTACAGTTTTCAAAAAATTATATCATATCTGTTAGACATGCACTTTCATGGTACATATTCAGGCATGCCTTTTAAAATATTCAAAAGTCTAAAATTATAAAACACATTAATTATCAAGTTACTATTGGCTTAACAAAATGTTTCATTTTACAAAGGATTCACCATAAGTTTCCTCTTAATAGTTATTTCTTCACTTAAATATGGTTCAGTTTACCAAAAATAAGTAACCAAAACTTTTCCAAAATAGTTATTGCAAAAAGTGAAATACATATATATCTTTTGCACAAGCCAGACTTGTATATATAAATAGAAAAAAATACAAGAGCCTTTAAATTTCAGTCTGTTTGTTACAAAAACTGACAGTGAAATATGTACTTCCTACCAGTAATTGTTTTTATAAATTATTACATATAGGTGAAAATGTCTATATGCAGAACGTATACATAGGAGTTGCACACAAACTGCAGTGCTTTATATAAGATGTATATAGCAAGTGAGCTCAGTGTTAATAAGCAAATACAGAGGATGTATTTTCATGGCTAATTTGTATAATTTTTGTTTCGAAAGTGGTGAACATTAAAATATGGTTTTCTTTAAAATTTTAGTTTTTTATTATGTTTTTCTTTTATAGCTGCCTAAAATGTTGGAGGAGAATCAATTCTTCAACGCAAGATGTCTGATTTACTGTGAATGGGCCCAATCTTTGATGACACTGAAAACGTTTTGGGGCATACACATTCTCAAAAAATAGGATCCAATACCCAAAAGAAATGGAACTTAATGTTGTGCCAAAGTTAAACTACTGCATTTGGCGGAAGTTCTGCAATGTAAATAGAACACTAATTAAACAACTTGTAAAAATTAGAATTTTAATATAGTACATTTTTATTCTGATATGATGGAGATGTTCTGATTCTTAGACTTTCTGAGGGGGTTTAATGACCACTAGAGCTTGTCCTCATATTTTGTCCAGCTTAATATACTGTATGTCTAGTGAGATGGGCCTTATTGCCTGTATTCTTTGATATGTGATTAAGCTCATAGCTTTGAGTGACCAAACATTTTACAGAGTAAAAATTGTTAGAAACAGGAGAAAGAAAAACCGGATTTATTTCTATGTCTTATTTATCAGGCCCTGCACTAAGATTAAAATTTTTGTATGGGCTTGGACAATTTCAATGTAAGTGAAAAAAAACAGCCTATTGACACATGTTGAAACTGTAAGATTTTGTGATATCATTGGCCCTTAATGATTGGATCTTTAATTGAACACATTCATGGAAACCACTATTACTCTGTAATACTCTGTTCATTTTTTTCATTAGAAGCTGAATTTGCTTTGTATTAAACTAAAGATAATCAATACTGAAGAAGGAAAAGAAAATGGCATGAGAATTTGAATAGGGTGAAACTCTGAAATAAATATTTTACCAAAAATGTGAAGAAGAACCATATAGTAAATATATACTTAGTGTTTTCTTACAATCATATAGAAATCAGAAATGTTTGTACAGGTATCAGATCAGAATTTTCAAGAGTTATCTTTCACGGAAATTCTACTTTATGTAGCAATTTCAGTGAAGAGAGAAAAAATTCTGAACTGATCATAATGAGTTAAAGGTTAGCTTTTCACTTAAGAATCATGGGAGTGTTAACTGTTAACTCTTGCCATATCAGGAGACTGAAAGTTCATACTAACTTATAAACTTTGTAAAAGACCGGTGCTGTTCATTCACGTTGAGAAGGACCCTCTTTTTGTGACTATAGGATCGTTTTTCAAAATGTGCTTTCTTCATAGAAAAAATGTTCAGTTTAATTAGCTCTGGATTTTAAAATGTTTTTCTGAATGACCGGATGTAGTGGGCTTGGCCAGTTTCTCTTGTCTAATTTAATGAATAATATTAAGCTCTTGTTTTTACCTAAATGTTTGTCAGCTAATGAAACGTTATGAAAAAGCCTTGAATATGCATGCTGCTTTCATTTTTATAAACTTTTTATTTTTTAACTATAGCTTTATTAGTAATTCCAAAATGCTGCAATTTAGCTGATTTCTTCACTCAGACAGCTGGCTTTGTGGGTGGCTTTTTCATACTACTGTTAACTTTTTTAAGAAGAAGCAATGTAAAGACTGTAACAATTTAATGCACTAAACTGTTCTTTCTTTTACACATTTAAAAACTTCTTAAAGCACTCTGTATTATAATGATTAAATCGCTCCCTTTTTTAAACCATTGCTAATGTGGTCTGAGTTTTATTTGACAATTTTCATATTTTCAAATTTGAAATGTCAAGTATTGGAAATGAAACCTTTGAATAATACACTTATATTATGTTTCCCTTGCAATATGTCAACTTTGTATAGCCGTAAATAACTAGTAGTAATTTTCCCCCCTGTCTCTTTCATAAACTTGGCACTTCATTTGGCTCTGATGTTTGCTAACTTTTAAATATATTTATTTGACAGAGCAAAACCCCTCTTCTCCCGGTTGATACTATCTCCTTGAATACAGAATAAAAGTTAGCAGCGACTAGTAGTTTTCAGTGATTTTTTTTCTTTTATTAACTGAGTTTTTAAAAAACGGTGGTAAAATACACATAACAAAATTTGTTACTCTGTTTTTAGGTGTATGATTCAATGGCATTAATTATGTTCACAATGTTAAGCAATTATCACCACTATTTCCAAAACTTTTTCATCATCCCAAACAGAAACTCTATAACCATTAAGCAATAACTTTGCATTTCCCCTTCCCCCCTGCCCCTGGTAACCTCTAATCTACTTTCTGTTTCTATGAAGTTGCCTATTCTTGATATTTCAAGTAAGTGGAATCCTACAATACTTTTCCTTTTGTATCTTACTTATTTATCATGTTTTCAGGGTGCATTCATGTTGTAGTATGTATCAGAACTTTGTTCCTTTTTTTTTTTTTAACTAGGCTCCATGCCCAGTGTGGAGCCCAATGTGGGGCTTGAACTCACAACCCTGAGATCAAGACCTGAACCAAGATCAAGAGTTGGACGCTTAACTGATTGAGCCACCCAGGTGCCCCTGTCCCTTTTTATAGCTGAAAATTATTCCAGAATGTTTTGTTTTGTTTTTTGTTTTGAGTATAGTTGCCAAACAGTGTTACATTAGTTTCAGGTATACAACATAGTGATTCAACAACCCCATGTGTACATTTTGTTTATCTATTCTTCCATTGATTCTTCTGTTATCTATTCTTCTGTTTATTCTTCTGTGATAGACACTTGGGTTGTTTCTACCTTTTGGCTAGAAAAATGCTGCAGTAAACATGGGCATACAAATATCTGTTTGAGTCTCTGTTTTCAGTTCTTTCAGAGATATATCCAGGCGTGGAATTGCTGAATCAAATAGCAATTCTGTGCTTAATTTTTTGAGGAGCTGTCAAACTTTTCCACAGTGACAAGATGTTTTCCACAATGTCTGTAACAATTTTACTCCACCAGCAACATACAAGGGCTCCAGTTTCTCTGTATCCTCACCAACACCTTTTATTTTCAGTTTTTAAAAAGTGTTATTATAACTGTCCTAATAGGTATGAAGTGGTATCTCATGGTTTTGATTTGCCTTTCTCTAATGACTAAAGCTGTTCTGCATCTCTTGTCTGCTTATTGACCATTTGTATATTTTCTCTGGAGAAGTAAGTATGCGTTCAAGTCTTTCGCCAAGTTGTAATTGGGTTGCCTTTTGTTGTTGCATTTTAGGGGTTCTTTGTATATTCTAGATGACACCTTTATCAGATATATGATTTGCAAATACAGCCAATTCTCATTATCTACAGATTCTGTTTACAGAAATTTGACTACTCACTAAAATTTATTTGTAATCCCAAAATCAATATTCATGGCACTTCTGTGCTCATCCACGCACATGTGAATGGTGGCAAAACATTTGAGTTGCCAATCTGCATGTTCCCAGATGAAGTTAAGAAAAAAAAAAAAAAAAGCAGTGCTTTGCCTCTTATTTCAGCTCTCAGATTATAGAAAGCATCCTTTCTGTGGTCTGTTAGTGCCACTTTTAAGTATTTTTGTGTCTTTTTTTGGTGATCTCGCTATTTAAAATGACCTCCAAGTGTAGTGCTGGAGTGCTGTCTAGTGTTTGTAAATGCAAGAAGGCTGTGAGGTGCCTTATGGAGAAAACACATGTTAGACAAGCTTCATTCAGGCTGAGTGATAGTGCTGTTGGCTGCGAGTTCAATGGTAACAAATCTATGTATATTAAATAAGGTATCTTTAAACAGAAAAACACATGGAACAGGTTATCTATTGATCAGCTTATGAAAATGTTATGATCAAAAGCTCCCAGGATCTTAATCCTAGGAGCATTTGTTCAGTATCCCCTAATTCAGTGTTCATGGTGACTTTATAGAACATAACTATTGAGAGGAATGAGAACTGACAATATTTTCTCCCTTGTGTGGACTATATTTTCATTTTCTTGATAGTGTCATTTAATGCACAAAAATTTTTCACTTGTGATGAAGTTCAATTTATCTATTTTTGTTATTGTTGTTTTTACTCACGCTTTTGACGTCATATCTAAGAATACATTGCTGGGGGCAGGGGGTGGGTACCTGGCTGGCTCAGTTGGTAGAGCATGAACTCCTGAGCTCTGGGTTGTGAGTTCAAGTCCCGTATTGGGCCTAGATTACTTAATAAGAAAAAATCTATTGCCAAATCCAAGGTCATGAAGATATACCCTTACATTTTCTTCTAAGAATTTTATGGTTACAGTTCTTATATTTAGGTCACTAAACCATTTTGAGTAAATTTTTGTGGTGTGGGGTAGAAGTCCAACTTCATTCTTTTGCTTGTGGTAATCCAGTTTTCCCAGCACCATCTGTTGAAACAACTCTCTTTCTCTCACTGAATGGACTTAGCACCCTTGTCAAAAATCAGTTGGCTGTATATGTGAGGTTTATTCCTGGACTCTGACTTCTATTCCTTTGGTCTATATATCTATCCTTTTGCCACTGCCACACTGCTTTGATTGTTTTAGGTTTATAGTAAATTTTCAAATCAGGAGTATGGGTCCTTAACTTTCTTCTTTTTCAAGATTATTTTGTTTACTAGGGGCCCCTTGCAATTCTATATAAATTTGAGGATTGGCTTTTCCATTTCTGAAAAAAAGTTATTTGAAATTTGAATTATAAACTATGGAAGCAATTATGTTGAATCTTTAGATTGCTTTGGGTAGTGTTGACATCTTAACAATATTTAGTATTCCTATCTATGAACATGAGATGCCTTTCCATTTATTTAGGTCTTATTTCTTTCAGCAAGTTTTGTAGTTTTCAGTGTACAAGTCTTTCACCTCCTTGGTTACATTTTACTTATAGATATTCTTTTAGATGCTATTGTGATTGGAATTGCTATCATAATTTGTTCTTCAGATTGTTTATTGATGGTGTATAGGAACAACTAATTTTTGTTTGTTGATTTCGTAACCTGCAGTTTTCCTGAATTCATTTGTTAGCTCTAGTAGTTTCCTTGTGGATTTAGGATTTTCTATATGTTGGATTATGTCCTCCTTAAATAGATGTAGTTTTACTCTTTTTCAATCTGGATATCTATTATTCTTTTTCTTATGTTGAACCATTCTTGTATTCCTAAAATAAATCCCACTTGGTTATGGTGGGAGGGCACTGGCAGGGGCTGACGAAGGAAATGGTGAGCTGGGACTTGGTAAGGTCGGGGAAGGTTGCAAGATGAATGAAGGATTTGGGGGTGGGGGTAGAGGGGCAATGTGGGAGGCCCATTCCGGAGAGGACCAGCCTGGCTGCAGAGCAGGATTCAGTTAAAGAAATGAGGTAGCGAAGGGATAAAACCTTTAGAGGTGATAGATATGTTCATCATCTTGAGTGGTTGGGGGGGGAGGTTTCACAGATATATACCTATGTCAAAATTCATTTTAAATATGTACAGTTAATTGTTTGTCAGTTATACCTCAGTGAAGTAGAAACAAGAACACTAAAAAAACAACAACAATAAAACAGTATGAGTTAGTTTGGTAATAGACTGTAGATGGCTTTGAATGCCTAAGGAATGTATAGTTAGTAAGGTGTCAGGCTTTTTCAAAGGATCTCTAACATCTCCCTTGGGGCAGGAAGGAAATTAGGAACCTCAGACAACCATCTTTGAGGCCCGGATAAAACTTCCTCTTGCTTCATAGAATGTCTGGATTTCTGGGTAATTCCAAAACCAATTTACAAACAACCAGTCTTCCCACCATTGGTTAAAGCCTATGGTCAAAGATAATATTTTGGTGTTCTGGAAGGGAGTATCTTTGAGAAGCAGAAATAGACACTGAGCAGGGCTCAAGACTGGGAGGGGTGTGGAGGTCTGTAATTTCTAAGTATAGTGAGAACAGTCTTGTACTCTGGAAGCACCCCTGGGTCTGTGGAATGATATCCCCAAGAGACTAGAGTCTAGCCCGGGGGCTCCCAGCCAAGGCTAAAGTGAAGACCCCAGCACTCTGCCTGGCACAGTGACTCCAAATTCCATAGACCACATATATATGTCTACTTGGCTTCCTGCCACCTACCAGTCCCAGAGCCGCCCCTGAGCCACCAGGAGACCACCAGAACCTCCAGCCTTCAGCTCTCTGAAATGGCAAGGACATCTCACTCTTTGGCCAACAGAATCTCTCGGCCAATGACCTGGAATGGGGACACAGAGTGATGCATGTAATTTTCTTCTGGGGGCTTGAATTTCCCAGGTTTCAGAGGCCATCTTGGAATGTGTGCAAGCAAGGCAGAGAAAGCCATTCTGCAGAGACACAGAAAGAAGAGAGCCCCTAAGCCTCCAGAACATGAGGCAGGGAGAGTCAGCCTCAGATTCAGTTCTCTATGTCTTCATGAAACCCTGCCATTTTGGTTCTGGGGGCTAATTAAGAACATAGACTTTGATGTCAGACAAAGTTGATGTTGAGTCTGGTCTCTTTTTACTCACTACCTGGGACCCTGGGTAAGTTACCTCTCAGAACCTATTTTCTCTGCAAAAATGGAAATAATAATGTCTAATTCAGAGAGAGATATTGTGAAAATTAGTTAAAATGAAGCTAACGGTGTCCACAGCACAGCCTAGTACATAATAGATGCTTAATAAATGTTGGTTCCTCCCATCCTTCTCAGAAAGGACCTCAATATGTGACTTAGAATTGAGAAGTGCTCCTGCCCTCTCCTCCTGCCACTTCCTGTCCATTCAACAAGCATTGATGGAACAGCTCTGGGCTAAGGCCTGTCTGGGGGCTGAGTTTCCAAGAGTGAGAAAGATACCATGTCTAACTTCCAACAGTCCACAGTGTGGTAAATGCCAGAATGGGTAAAAGCATGAAGGAATTAAAGGAAAGAGGAAGGAGAGCTGCCTGGAGGAGGTGATATCTTGCAGTGGGGAACTCAATCACACCCTTCAATCAAAAATCAGATTTTTATAAATAAAAATCTATAAAAACAGATTTTTATCACAACCGACACTCAGTGTGGGGCTTGAACTCACGGCCCCAAGATTAAGAATCTCATGCTCCACCGACTGAGCCAGCCAGGCACCCCTTCTTTTTTATTTTTGTATTTTTTTAATTGATTATTTATTTGAGAGAGAGAGTGAGCGAGCGAGTGCGAGCATGAGCTGGAGAGGAGCAGAGGGAGAGGGAGAAGTAGACTCCCCCGCTAAGCAGGGAGCTGGGCTCCATCCAGGACCCTGGGTTCATGACCCTGGGATCATGACCCGAGCTGAAGGCAGACGCTTAACGGACTGAGCCACCCAGGCACTCCCATGCCCCTCTCTTTTTAAAAATGACATTATCGAGACGCCTGGGTGGCATAGTAGGTTAAGCGTCTGGTTAAGCACCTGCCTTTGGCTCACATCACGATCTCACTGGGATTGAGTCCCGCAGCTCCCTGCTCATGGGGGAATCTGTTTCTCCCTCTGCCTGCAGCTCCCCTTGCTTGTGCTTGCTCTCTCTCTCTCTCTGAAAAATAAATAAAATCTTAAAAAAAAAAAAAAAGAAATGACATTATCCTAGGGCCTCTCTATCAAATGAGGCAGTGATTTAAAACTTGGGGTCCAGATGCCAGGTCCTCAATACTGGTAGGGGCCTTTGAGATGTTTTCATTATTGCCAAAGGCCCAATGTTAATCACGTTTAACCTTTCCCCAGGCTTCCTGGGGTCCATAACAGTTACCTCTTTGTTTTCAACTAAAACCCTAACACACAATGAGGCAATGCTGGTAGGCTCTCGCTGGGCAGAAGCTTGTATTGGCTGTTATATAGGACTTGGATTCAATTTTTTAAAGGAAAATGAAGCACTTATTAGTTAATTAATGCAGTTTTATTGTGTGCACAAATCCTCCACAACTTTGGGGGAAAATAACTGAAAGGGTCCTTAGTGGTAAAGAGGCTAGAAACCCCCGAGGTCAGGAATCCTGAGTTCAAAGGACAAGGAACTGTCTCTTATTCATAAGCTGCCATTCTGTGGCTTCTTGACCCATGCAGCAGAATATCTAGCTCGGGTAGTTGGGCCAGGAGGAGGCTGCGGTGGGGTCGGGCGGTGGGAGGTGGGGGGCACAGGAACCAAGAGGACAGACATTCCAAAACTAAACAGCCTTAAAAAAGAAAAAACTGAAAAAGGTTCTCTCTGCTTGCCTTTGCTTTGTTCTTTGCACCTGAAACAGGAATTTTGAATGAATACATTTTACTTGCTATCTGACGGGCACTTTATGCGCATTATCCTAATCAATGCCATTTCACAGATTGAGTCACACTGCTAGTGAATAACTGCACCAGGATCAGGAACCCAGGCAAATCTGGTGCTTAAGGCCCTTTCAACACTATGCTGTATTGCCTTTTCTGCTAGAACAGGGCATATTAGGATTAGGGCAAATATCTCTACTCTCTTTAGACTCCATTACTTCTGGATGATGATATTATGGATACCTATTTTTCTTCTATTTTTCTATAATTTCTGAATTTTTCCTAATTAGGACTATTACATCTCTGATGGGAAAACAAACTTTTCTTCTCCTCCTCCTCCTCCCCTTCCTCCTCCTCCTTTTTTTTAAATGACCCTTCTATGGGTGAATGAATCGGTAGCTAATGTCTGGAGGCTGCCCTGGTGAAGTCTTCCACTCAAGCCTGTTGGATATATGGCCTGGTTCTAGACTTGAGGAGTGATTAGCTGAGAGATGGATTTTGAAACGTTGGGGAGTGGATCAGGCTCTTCCAGGGTGAGTTTGTGGAACAGAAGATTGGCTTGAAGAAAGAAACTTGTAAGACAAATGGTGGAAGAGAAACGGGTGAGCAAGGAGAAACAGAAGGAAAACCAGGGAAAACCTGCTGTGTAATATGTCACAATAATATTGTACTGTGCGATATTGGCCGGTATTTTGTCTATAATTTCAAGTTTACCATCTCAAGGAATATCTTGAATGCATAAGAACCTTAGTAAATGTTAGTTTTAGACATCTGGAATTCGATGTTTTTCTACCGGTAGAATTAAAAGTCCTTGAAGGAGCATCCAGAGTAAATTTCTGTCCTCCATTCTATAAATGGGTGAGTTCTCTGGTCTTTATTATTGGTGGCGGTGGTGTCTCTTTTCCAGAGACAAGGGGACTAGTGATTGATTTCTGTATTTCTCAGCTCTTAGCCACGTAAAAATTG
This sequence comes from Ailuropoda melanoleuca, assembly GCF_002007445.2. Taxonomy (NCBI): domain Eukaryota; kingdom Metazoa; phylum Chordata; class Mammalia; order Carnivora; family Ursidae; genus Ailuropoda; species Ailuropoda melanoleuca. Next base: position 87,392,781 of record NC_048226.1, on the reverse strand, counting down.
GTCTTAAGCAAGTTACTTAACCTCTCTCTAAACCCCAATAGATTCATTTGCAAAGTGGGAATCACTGCACCTTTCACAAATTGCTGGGAGAGGATACAAAGTGCAAAAAACGTGTTTAACACAGTGCCACGTACGAGTTTTTAAAAAAGCTACCCTGGAGTCAGTGCTTTTTGATGCGTGCAGGTAACGATCTCTCTGTCCATCTCCTGAAACAAAGCAGTCAAACATTCCAAACCCGGCTTCGATCAGTGTGTCAATCAGATAAAAATCTAAGTTCCACCGTGACTCCACGCCAGCAGCGGACCAAATCCCGGTTTGGGCGCCCCCAACCCCAGACTACAAGTCCCAGCATGCCGCGCTCTGGTCCTGGCGGCCCCGCCCCTTCCGTGTTGGCCCCGCACGTGGGCGCTGCTCTAGACACCACCCCCTCCCGGTGCCGCGGCGGGCGCGCCATGGAGACCGGGTGCTGGTTGCTGGGCGGCGAGTTCGAGGACTCGGTGTTCGAAGAGAGGCCGGAGCGGCGGCCTGGACCGCCGGCGTCCTACCGCGCCAAGCGCTGCGAGCCGCAGGTGAGAGGGCGGGGCTTCTGGCCCCTCTTCCGACGCCCGGCCTTGGCCTCCGCGGGTCCAGGGCAGGGAGCGCCTCAGACGCCCCACTCCCGCGCCGCCGCCCACGGAACCCAGGTTGTCGTTCTACGGATGCCCGCCGCCTTGCCAGGCCAACACTGCGCCCCCGCAGGCCTCCCCTCCCGTTGTCCTCCCCCTCCCCCAAGAGGCCGGGGCGCTTCAGCAGCCCCACCCGGTGGGCCTGGCCCGCTGGGCCCCGAGCTGTCGGCGAGTAACTCGCACGGGGCGTTTGGCGGGTGTTCCCAAGACTCGCTGTCCTGAAATCTTCAGTAACTCCTTGCTGCCTCACTGATTCTGCAACCGGGCAGTCAGGGGCCTCCGAAATCCGGCCACCGCCCACTTTCCAAAACTTGTCTGCTTCCCAGACAGCAACGTGCCACCCACGGGCCTGCCCTTGTTCAGTGAATTGTCCCAGCCCACGTCTGCCCCGCTCACATGGTCAGATCGTTCAATAATCTGTTCTAGTTCTTAGAGCACACCTTGAATGCCGCCGCCTCCAGGAAGTCTTTTCTGATTCCTCCTCCTAAGCAAATACGTTTGTCTTTGAGCGCCTCCTCCCCATTCAATTTGTATTACAGCACTTGCCAATAACATAAAGCTCTTCCACCCGAGTGCTAAATGATCGCAGGAGAGTGGGGGCTTAACTTTATGTCCTCCAGTGCCTGGCAGTTTTTGTCCATTAATAGGAACTCCATGAATATTTTGAATTGGTAGAATATTGCTTGGTGTTATTGCATGTATGTAAATCTCATCTCACGTATAAGAACTACAGTACTATTTATCAGAAACTTACCTGTTTCAGCCACTGTGCTAGGTTCCTTTACCTGTACTGTCTTCATTTTGCCTTAAAACTGTTGTATTTAGGGGTCGCCTGGGTGGCTCAGTCGGTTGGGCGTCTGCCTTCCACTCGGGTCATGATCCCAGGATCCTAGGCGCTCTGTTCAGCTGGGAGCCCGCTTCTCCCTCTCCCTCTGCCTGCCACTCCCCCTGCTCTCTGTCTCTCTCTTCAAACAAACAAACGAACGAACAAAACAAAACAAAACAAAAACCGTTGTACTTAAAGATGTCAGGTGCTCAGTAATTACTGAATTATGTTTGCTTATTTAACTTCCTTTTCTCCTTATCACATACATTCTTTCAAAGTTACCTGTAGTAGTTGATCAAGTAGACTAAAAACAGGAGTGGACCTGGGAAGTCATGTGGTGCAGCAATTAAAAGCCGTGGTTATGAGACAGGACCCTGCACTGCAGCCTTGGCTTTATCACTTGCCTTTCGAAGTGTCAATTCCTTATTTGTAATTTGGGAAAAATAATATTTGCTGGCTCACACGGTTGTCGTGGAGTGAAATGGGTGAGATACTTGGTCAGGTGTGATGTGCTGTACACTTACAAAGTAAAATCCAAAAATCACTTGTCTTTAGGATTTGTTTGGTTTCTGATGCTGTTCATGAACTCAAGGAGGCCTTATTCAAGTCATGTTGATTTCCATGGGTGCAAAGCCAGGAGCTTGGGTCAGGAGACTTCTGTTGTCCCTGCTCAGATTCTCTGTGGGTCAGAAGTTGGCTTTATCCACTCTGGCTCATAGTTCTCCCCTCCTTCCTCTTACCAGAAAGGAGAATTTGAAGCCATCCCTGTCTGGATGGTTGCGGACCTGCAGGTTATGTGGGAGAATAGAAACAGTCATTTGAAAGCCAGTTTTTCTTGATCATTTCCTGGTGGGATTGTGAAAATTTCATCAAGGTTTGCAGTTGGGCAGTTATTATTCAGCAAGTTGGGGTTGGCGTTGTGACTGGAAAGCAGTAGAGCATGAGGAAGAATTATGGGCTCAGAACATAGACTTGTTGACTTAACGCCATACTTCAGGGACAACAGAGAAACAGCAGTTACTAGCTTTCTTCGCTGTGATGGATCAGATGAAGGAGAGAGACTATTTTACTAAGTAAATAGGAGGGCAGTGATACCCAGGCAACACTTTTAGAAATAGAACCAAGCAATTTGACCACAAATGCAGTTGCATTTTAATAGCGTTTACCTGGGGGTGGACTACGTTTAGCCTCAGTGTGTTCCGTGAGGAAAAGGGAGATTGAGCTACTGCTTTGAAGCTGGAAAAACTGGCACACAGACTGCTTTTTGTTATACCTGTTTTCTCATCTTAATGTTCTTTACTCACTAACCGAGAAATCCCAGTCTTGCTTTCCTGTCTATCAGTAGAAAAGTGAATAAAATATTGCAGATGGCCGTTTCCTCAAACTTCTCTTCTCCAGGTCTTTGGTATTTGATTGCATGGAAACCTCCTTTCAGCCTTAGTTTCAGTCTCTTTGGTTAGATTCTACTTTCTGCTTTTACGACGTGTTCATAAAAGGGCTATAAGTAAAGGTAATTCCTCTTTCCTTTGTACTTTCCAGAAAGGATCGTCAGTCCCGGTTCCATCCACTCTAAAAATGTCTCTACAGGGAAACCTGTCTCAGTCTAAAGAACCAATGGGAACTGTGCTAGTTAAAACGTAGCTTCCCAGGCACCACGACCCCATCTTGAAATGCTCTGTATAGAACCGTATATGCCTGTGCTGCTTTTTCAGTTGAGAGGTTTCTTATTATTGGTATGTGTATGACTCACAATAATTTTAATGAAAACTGAGCCATCGCTGACATTGTCATTCTTCTTGTTGGATGTTTTCTTTGAGTCTCATCCTAAAGAAGTATGTCAGTTTTTTGAGGTTTAATCAATTATGTATGGGAAATTGCTTCTAGTTGAGTATGAGGGGGGAAAGCATAACTTAATTCTCTGTAATATGCCATTTTCACAATTTCTAGTGGTTTTATGAAGAAATAGAGAGCAGTGATGATGTTGAAGCCCTGACTCTGAAGAAATTCAAAGGGGACCTCGCCTACAGACGGCAAGAGTATCAGGTAGAATTCAACATATATAAGGTGACGCTACTTAACATAGGCTCTTGTTCTGTCAGTTACAGTATATTAGTTTTGAACGTGTTGTTTGTGGGGGTGAATTTAATCTTCTGTGATAAGTGTTTGCAATCTCAGGAACCCAGGTTTCTGTCTTTTTTCTACATGGCTCTATATCATTGGTTTTGTTTCCTGTGTCTACAGTATAGGGATCTTTTTGGGATCCTTGCAGGTCTGTTCCCCCAGGTTCTTTATCTTCTCATTCTGCGGGAGCCTCTAGCCCAGATGCCTCATGGAGTCACAGGAGCAGAGCACCCCAAAATGTGTAAGAGAGGGGAAGAACAAGTAGATACCAGGTTGCTTTACACATAAAATTTCATTTCTTCTTCACAAGAGTCTTACTGTTATCTTGCTGATGAGAGAAGGAAGGTTGTATAGCAAATTAGTGGCAAAACCAGGATTCAAACCCTGGTCTGTTTGGCTCCAAAATATGCTTCTTCCTACCATACGGTGATATTTTCCATGGTAGTAGCGGTTATAGTCTCCAGCCGTTTCTTTTAGAAAAGAAAGCCTTTTAGAAAAATGTACTGACAAATACTGAAGCCTTCCATAGTTCATTGTAGAGTCAGTTATAATAATACCCTGTGCCAAGAAAAAAAAATCATTCCTGTAACTGAATCCTTTTTTCTATATTTTTGCCTCTCTTTTTATCCCTTCTCTTCATTTCCTTTATTTAACAAATAATTGGCAGAGAGCACTGCAAGAGTATTCCAGCATCTCTGAAAAACTGCCATCCACGAATTTTGCCATGAAAAGGGATGTCCAGGAAGGCCAGGCTCGGTGTCTGGTTCACCTGGGAAGGCACATAGAAGCATTGGAGATCGCTACAAACTTGGTAAGTGGTTTCATTGCTTATATTCCTTTTACTTTCCTGGGATTATTGAATAGTTTATTTTCTAAAAACAAAAAACAACTTCTTGCTAGCCGCAAAATCTATGGGTTTGGATAAGTAGAAAAAAATCTTCAGTGGTGTAAGAACTTTAGAATGATGAACAGTTCGGAGCTCTAGACAGTCAATTTTTGTCATATTTTTTCTTGCCTGTGTTATGCTCAAAATTCTTCATTGCCTGAAAATCTCATTTGTAAAAAACGGTTTTACTCTTGTTAGGAGTAAACGTTCAAAGTAGGAGGATCATTAGTAATGTTTTTTTCTTTAATTTTTTTTTTTTAGATTTTATTTTCCAAAATTTCTACAGTGAACATGGATTACTTTTGTAAACAAGAAAAAAGTTACCAAAAATCCCTAAACATACTGAGCCAAGCTTAACAGCCTTTTTTATTCTTAAATGGAATTCACAGAATCCCTTTTTTAAGGGATAAAGAAAAGCAGTTATTTGCAATTCTAGATTCTGCTTGTTTTTGTTTTCAGATAAAGGCATTTTTTTATTTACTTCTGGTTTTTCTGTGTGTAAATTTTATATGAGTATTGGTCTACGTTGACCAATCTTAGTTTATAGATGACCAGTTTTCTTCCTCAGAGGGAATTAATGAGGCACCCACACACTGATCTTGAGCCCTGCGGATCAGGTTGACCAGAAGTCAGCCTAAAGTATGCATGCAGGGGCATGTGCCTGGGTGGCATAGCGGTTAAGCGTCTGCCTTCAGCTCAGGGCGTGATCCCGGCGTTATGGGATCGAGCCCCACATCAGGCTCCTCCGCTATGAGTTCCTTGTGTTGCTTGTGTTCCCTCTCTCACTGGCTGTCTCTATCTCTGTCAAATAAATAAATAAAATCTTTAAAAGAAATAAATAAAGTATGCATGCAATTGAACTGTCCTCCTCCATCTCATTAACTAGGAAAAATCCCTAAATTTACTTGCCAATGGGGTTCATTGCCTAGGACCTCAGCCTCTTGCAGTGAGAGCAAATCTTGGAAATTGTCTTTAGAACGTGGAAAACAGCTGTGTCTTGTTCTTCTTTTTCTCCCCTCCAATAAATGTGGGTTAATTCTTAAGCCAGAAGGTAAGATTACCTTGTTCAGGAAGCACGTGGCACAAGCAGTGAACTTGGTGGGATCTAGCAGCGTTCATTCTTGGTCTCCCGGGTCTGTGGATTAGCAGCAGTGATGGCCCTTTCGCTACCGTTTTCTAGACATCAGGCACCCATCCTTGGTTCCTGTTCTGTGCTCTCCTGTCACCTCTCTCTTCCTGGTATCTCTTGCACCTTGCCACTCTGCTCTTCCCTGCCTAACCTACAGAAGGCAGTGGCAGTGGCGTTAGTGTCTGGATCATTCCTGTGGCTCCCTCCAGCGTAGGAAGTCTGTTCCTGAGGTTCAGAGAAACATCTGTTGCTGTCAGCAGATGCCAGGTGTCCAGAGCTGGGGATGTGGCGAAGCAGGAGGAAGGACCCATCAGAAGACCTTCAGCTCCCTGCCGGGACTGAGAACTGTCCATCAGGCTTCTAGGTACCGTGGTGGGGAAGGAACCAGCAGTACAGGCCAGTGCGTCTCACCCACCAATCTGCATAGTTTCTCAAGGCCTGGCACCTCGTGTTTTGTTTTATTTTATAAATTTCTTCCCTACTTATAGACTTTTCTCTTTTGTTATTAGCTCTGGCCTATTTCTGGGTTTGTCTCGGTAGTTATTGTCCTTTCGCATTCTGTAGGGAGACAGGTCGGTATAGAGCATGGAATAAAATAGCTCGTCCTGGAGTGCCCATCAGGGTATGAACACTTTATGCTCACAACTTCTAATTCGTCTCTCTTCTTAATGATTTTTGGACAAAATTTGTAATAGAACTCATTTCTATTTTATTTCTTATTTAATAATTAAACAGCTTACAGGAACTGATATGCTCCTGTGATAAGCTGTGGTTAAGGACATTGCTTTCTGACGGTAAATGACTCTTTTAAATGTGTGCCGTCTACAAACATTGACTTTAGTCCCACCATGTGCCTGGCTCTGGGCTCAGTACTCCGGTGACAGATGGAACATATCCATACCCTGCAATACACTGTGCATCTAGAGGGAGAATCCTAAACCAGCTAACGCAAACCAGCTAACGCGCACCAGCTCTTCTAAAGTACCTTTCATTCTGTGCCTTCTGGTATGACTGACTGTAGCCCTGCTACTTGCTAGCTGTGTGGCTGCAGGCACGTTCTCTGACTTCTCTGTTGTGACTCAGTTCCTCCTTCTATGAAATGGGCATAATGATGGAATCTATTTTAAAGGATTGTCATGAGGATTAAATAAGTAAAGTGCTTAGAATAGTGCCTGGCATTATGCTCGAACTCCATGAACATTCATTCTTGTCGTCATTATTGCATTTCAGAAGTAGTTGCATTATTCTGGAAAAGATCACACAAAGTCATTTACATGGAATTTAATTTCCAGAGAGTTATTTACTATTTATGCTATAAAAACCCTCCCATCGAAATCATGGTTTATATGTAACAGCCTCTACCCCAACATACATTCTCAATATGAAATGTTCCTAAACAGCGTAAAGCACTATGGAGTAGTCCTGGAAGAAAGGTAGCATTTCTTAAAGTCTATATGTGTTATTCTCCTTATAAATAAAAGACATGAAGATGTATTACTCAGTTACTGAACATCTGTTATGTTCGAGGTGCTAAGCTCTCCACTAGGAATTCAGCATTGAACAAAAAAAACATTTGGGGGAAAAATGAGAGAAGTCAAAAGGCAAGAAACGGATTCTTAACTATAGAGAACAAACTGATGGTTACCAGAGGGGAGGGGATTGGGGGTAGGGGGATGGGTAAGCTTGGTGATGGGGATTAAGATGTGCACTTTTGATGAGCAGAGGGTGAGGTATGGAAGTGTTAAGTCACTATATTGTACACCTGAAGCTAACATAACACCTGTATGGTAACTCAATGGAATTAAAATAAAACTTAAAAAGAAAAAGTTGTAGAAGTTTTCTGAAGGGAAAACTTAAGAATTTTATGTGTGGTCAGAACTGATTGAGGTTGAAATAAATGAGTTTAAAAAAGTAAAAACAAAACAAAAAAACCCCTTTTGGAACCTAATGGTCTATCAGGAAGGACAAAATACGAAACAATAGTATTAATAAGACGACATCTGTTCTGTCATTACAAAGGTGCAGTATCACCAGATAGGTCGCATGGAGCTGTATTTTCTGTGTTCTCACTTAATATAAAAATATTTAGAATTCTCCCCAAGCTTGCAGTCACTGGTCTGTTTCTTCGGGCTGCATCCTGGGTAGTTTTCCTTGCGTTTCTTGCCCATTGTAGTTGTATGCAGGAGCTTGGTCTGGATACTAGTAGGCCAGGTTTTCTTTAGGCTTAAAATTAACTGAAAGGTAATTTTAGTCGGCCATCTGCTCTCCACAGACTAACGTAGAAAAAGAAGCCTTGTTTTCCCTAACCCACAGGGCTTTTGCCATATGGCAAGTTAGGCAAGAGGTGGCAGCTCTGGTTAAAGAGACTTGAAAAGCATTTTCTGATCAGAAGGAAACCAAGCAACCCCTTCTGGCCAAAAATAATTGGCCTTGGTAATGGTTACCAGGGACGGCATTTGGATTCAATTATGATGCTTCATGAAGCACTGAGAGCTTCAGGGCTATCCTGTTTAAGATGTCTAAGCCAAGTCAGATTTGGAAATGGAGTCCATTTGAATCCTCAAGGAAATTACCATTTGGATTTTTAGAAAGCCTGGAATATTAAAATGGAACCATTAGCCCAGGGTAAAAAAAAGTTGGCTGGGTCTTTCAGCTATCTGGCTAAGACAATAAAGATTACAATAAAAATGGAAGATAAACTGACATTTATGATTTGGCTGCTGAATTTTGTCAGGCCACTGTCACATGAATTATGCTATGGTTCTGACGGGATGTTTGGGAATGTGTGGTGGTTATTTTGGTAGGTAGTATGTATTTCTCTAGGTTTACAGCTTCAAACAGTTGTCTCTACTTGTAGCTACTGAAGATACCTCTAATTTACAACATACACAGCTTGGGTTTTTAGGCGTCTCCATTTTTACTTGGAAAACGTCTGCAATTTAAAGTTTTTAACTCTTGGGCACCTGGCTCGCTGAGTCGGTGGAGCGTACAAGTGTTGATCTCGGGGCTGTGGGTTCAGGCCCCACATCGTGTGTATAGAGATTGCTTAAAAATAGTATCTTAAAAAAATAATCAAGTTTTTAACTTTCTTTTTCCTCCTTAGGAAAATAAAGCAACTAACACAGACCATTTAACCACTGTGCTCTACCTCCAGTTGGCTATTTGTTCAAGTCTGCCGAACTTGGAGAAGACAATTCTCTGCCTACAGAAACTAATTTCTTTGCATCCTTTTGATCCTTGGAACTGGGGCAAATTGGCAGAGGCCTACCTGAAGCTGGGGCCAGCTCTGTCAACATTGTGTGCGTCATCTCAGAAACAGAACAGTTTCACCTCCAGTGACAAAACTATCAAATCCTCCTTTCCACACTCAGGAAAAGACTGTCTTTTGTGTTTTCCTGAAACCTTGCCTGAGAGCTCTGTGTTTTCTGTGGAAGCAAGCAGCAGCAATAACCAGAAGAATGAGAAAGCTCTGAAAAACGTTCAGAACTGCACGGCAGAAAAGAGGGAGGCAGTGTCACTAGAGACTCAGATGAAAGCATGTGCCTCTTTTATACGAACCAGGTAAATGAAGAATGGATTCAACAACACACGGTATTAGGCCCAGGACGAGGGTGTTACTTTTCTGATTTTAAGCTTCAAAAAGTCCTAGTATAGATGTTTGGCACGTTTTTGAGATTTTTTTCCCTGTGGTCTGGTTGGAATCCTTTGAACATGTCCTTTTAGTATGTAAGATTTAGAAACAAAACCAGATTTGTCCAAGAATATGATTTGTATCAATACTAAGATAAAATGTTAAAATTGAAAAACATTAAAATTAGGATAAGAAAATTAAATGTATAAAGCATTGACAAAGGGGAAGAGGTATTTTAAACAAGGAATTTTTCACTCATAGGTTCCACAGAAATCTAAAGACAAAAATTTGCTCTTGTGTTTGAATCACTATTAATAATATGAATAAACAGCGTTTAACTCATTCTACAGAGAATTCCCATGGTTTAGGGACTCCAAACACTTTAAATCCATAGTAATAAGAGTTTAAGGGGGAAAAAAAGTTTAAGGGAAAGGGGAACATACACTTGACCAAATTCTATAATTTATGAAACAGATTCTCTTAGGTCTCAAATGATGCCAGAAGAGTATTGTTGTTGTTGTTGTTTTTAACTCTGGAGAATTATAGAAATATTAACAGTGAGGCTTACTGAGAAGTGGTATCTATGAAGCAAATTGGAAACTTTATTCAGCAGATGTTTAGTGTTGACTGTGTTACTTTAATTCAGAAGTACGTTGAACCACTGGTATGCCGGGCACATGCTCGGTGCTGGAATCATAAAGATTGTTAAAAAGAGGCCCTTTGAAGGGCGCCTAGGTGGCTCAGTTGGTTGAGCGTTTGACTCTTGGTTTCAGCTTGGGTCATGATCTCTGGGTCATGGGATCAAGCCCCAAGTCGGCCTCCCCGCTCAGCTGGATTCCCTCTCTCCCTCCATTCCTCCCCCCTATTCATGCTCTCTGTCTTTCAAAATAAGGAAATCTTTTTTTTTTTTTCTTTAAAAGCCCTTCCTTACACCACTCAGTGTGCTGCGGAAAATACACATATAGTCAGTGACAGGTGGCACAGGCGCTAACGGGGTATTAGTAGTGTGAGCAGACCCCTACAGGACAGGTAAAGTGAGCGGTTCAGTGTAGCAGGAAGAAGGAAACCTTTACAGGGGAGTGATGCTTCTGGCAGATATTTCTGGGCACCTTCATCAGCTATTGAGAGAAATGTGTACTGGAGCTTTATATGCGTTATTTCATTTTAATCCTTACCTCTCTCTGGGGGGACGTTGGGATCCCATTGTAGAGACTAGGAAACTAACTTAGAATTATGCCCAAAGTGGCGCAGCTCTGAAATGCTGCCCTGATTTGGACCCAGGCCTTTGATTCCACAGCTTGTGTTCTTTCTGGGGTATTTTGCTGACTCTGGAATATTCCCCAGATGAGAAGATGCATGCTAGGTGAAGAGGCAGTAAGCAATCCACTGGGTGGAAGGACCAGTGTTGTGCAGTGTCATTGCACAGACTGCTGCAGTGACAGCAGTGTTGGTGGTGGAGCCGGAGAGGTGGGCTGCAGACCACAAGCCAGGATGATGGAGTGAGGAGGAGGAGGGGTTTTGGAGTCCGATCTCATTGTAAGGAACTTAATAAATTGTTCCTGAGTGAACGAGTGTGGACTCCTCCACTTGCTAGTGGTCTGACCTTGCACAAGTTACTTTGACTCTCTGCTCTCCAGTTCTTTCGTCTTCGTCTTCTTGGAGGAAAGGGGACATGCCTTCTTCGTGGGGTTGTTAGAATTCAAGGATCCGAAGCTCTTGGGGTAGTGCGCAGTATATGGTAAGCATTCGGTGAAGGTTGTACTTCTATTAGCAGATGTTAAATGTCATCTTAAAGAATTTGGTCCTTATGTTGAAGGCCTGAATAGTATTTGAGGTTTTAAATGTCCAAACGGTGTGACAAGAGCTGTGATTTCGAGAGAGAGATCTGGTGGCTGGGAGGAGATTTTGGAGGAAGGAGTTGGGATCTCGAGACACCAGTGAAGGAGCTGTGAAGTCATCGGTGGGTGGTGACGAGGATCTGACCTAGGGTAATGCAAGGGTAATAAAACGAGGAGATGGACGTCACTGCAGGATGGAATAGACAGAACTTGGTGACCAGCTGAGGGTATGGGAAAGGCAGGGAGGGGAGGAGGAGCAAAGATGTCCAAGACGAGTCAAGAGTCTACCTTGGATGGTGGCACCGTTTGCTAAGACAGGATACATGGCAGGAGGAGCAGAGCAGACTTAAGGTGGAAGTAAAGATTTTGGTTTAATGTGCTGAGATTCAAGTGCCTATAGGACATCCAGTCGGAGCTTTTCCCTCGGAGGAGTTGAGCTCAGAAGAAGGGAGCTAGAGATAAAGGAGTTTCAGGAGGGAGATTAGCAGCCAGATGACGGAAGTCAGGTAGGATCGATTCTGAGGAGGGGCTTTGGAAGTGAGGAGGTCATTTGCAGCCTTTGAGAAGGTAGTTTGAGTAACAGTGGGTGACCAGGCATAGGGCAGAGGGCTGAATGAACATGAGACAGAAGAAGCAAGTGTAAGCTGTATTTTCTAGTACTTTCAGGAGCAAGAGAGGGGAAAGCAAGGATATCAAAGATAAAAGGGGTCACAAATGTACGTGCTTCCAGAGGCCAGGTAGGTAACATAAGCAGGTTTGAGTGAACTGGGAGAATGTGGGTCAGAGCACGCTCTCCTACCAGACTCTCCGGTGACTTCCTGTTGCCCTTACATAAGCGTCCTGCTTCTTTCCATGGCCTGCGAGATATTGACCTGGCCTTTCCTTTCATCTCATTTACTAGTTTTTGTTGTTGTTGTTGTTGTTGTTGTTTCTCTCCATTCCAGCCACAGTGATCTTCACAATTTTCAAACACATCAAGCTAATTGCTGTGTCTGGGCCTCCTTCCCTGATATTCTGGTGGCTGGCTCATCATTAGGTCTTAGCTCGAGTGGTGACTCAGAAAAGTCTTCCTTCATGGCTCCACCTGAAGCAGATACTTGATCCACCCTGCTTGGATTTTTTTAATTTTTTTAAATTTTTTTTATTTTTTGCACCGCACTCCTCATTACCTGAGGTAATCTTGTGATCTGTCTCCTTCCATTCTTTGATGCAGGAACCTGTCTGTTTTGCCTGCCAGTATCTCCCAGTGCCTAGAGTAGTGAGTGTCCATTCAGGACATGAAATGAGTGAACAAGAGAGCCGAGTGCTTGTGGGAATAGCAATAAGGACCAGTGAGGCCTGAGGGAAACTGGAAAATCCACACATTCAATATTTTAAGATTGATTGATTGATTCATTCATTCCTTTGAGAGAGAGAGAAAGAGAGAACGTGTGAGTGGGCCGGAGCCTGGAGAAGGGCAGAGGGAGAGGAAAGAGAATCCCAAGCAGACTCCCTGCTCAGCACAGAGCCCGATGTGGGGCTCGATCTCACCACCCTGAGATCCTGACCTGAGCGGAAATCAAGAGTTGGCTGCTCAACAGACTGAGCCACCCAGGCACCCCCACATTCAGTACTTTAAAAAACAATGGAGAGAAGGAGCCATGTGACAAGGACGGGAGGGAGGAGGAAAGGGAAGACCAGGTTATGCTCACGATGGGAAGTTAGCGGTGAGGCTAGCGGTGAGGCAGTTGCAAGGTGGTCATCAGAGGGTTGTCAAAGACTTGACCCTGCTTTGGGTAAGTAAAGTATGCTGGAGGATATAATTAGTCCTCGAGGTGGAGTGACTGTGCCTTGAGGGGATTTAAAGGGTCACAGAACACTGACTTCAAAGGAGCACATCCCGACACTTTGTGAGGAGGAGCCTTTGATTAGGAAGCTTGTCCTTTTCACTCCAAATAGTTTGTGCTTTCAATCACTTGACTTCTACAGGAAGCCCTTTTGAGGTTTTTCTCCCTAAACATTTCTTTGAGAAGCATTGGTCTAGGAAGTTTAGAAAAGAAGATTCTCCAAGGCAGTTTGCTCAGTTTGCTCAAGTGGGAAGCTTTAGGGGTTTAAATGAAGGTGAGTACCTTCCTTTAGCCCGGTAGGACTTCCATCAGCCCAGTACCTGTGCCCTCTGCACACATTTCCTCACTGCGTTCTCTTACCTGTTGCCCACACATTGGGACTTACTGTTTTTCAGGCTCTTGCTTCAGCTCACCCAGTCTCAGCAAACATCATTTGCTTTGGAGAGGAACTTAAGGACTCAGCAGGAAATTGAAGATAAAATGAAAGGGTTCAGCTTCAAAGAAGACACTTTGTTGTTGATAGCTGAGGTGAGTGTTCGTATAAACCCTAGGGGTTTATGTGAACCAGGGCATCAGAGGTATTTTTCCTGGCTCTGGTACCATTTTTTAAAAAACAGCCAAATCTCCTCTATTAAGGGACTTTTTCCCTGCTTTACGTGCCTTTTGATCACTTATTCTGTGAAAGCGGCCTCTTCGTCATCTTTCTCCTGCAGCGTGCTAGAGGCAGGGGCTCTGTTTCATTTTCCTGTCGGTGCTTGTTAGTACCTGCCTGCTTGCACATCATAAATGCCCAATAATTGTTTTTTGAGTGTTGTTTAAACGAATGAATGACTATTGGCATTCTTGCAGCGTTTCTGTACGTTTTTTCCTCCATTTGTCCTCATAACACTCAGAACGGCCTGTGGGACAGGTGGGGCTGGGAGCGAGGCTCATAAGGGTTGGGACCTGCCTAAGGTCAGATTTTAAGCTATAGAGCTGGACCAGAGCCCAGCCCACTACAAGTCCACTTTCCTTCTGTTCCACCTTTCTACTACCTTGATGGTTGCAAAGAAATTAAAATGTCAGGGTTTGGTTTTGTTTGTTTGTTTAACCTTCATTAGTTTTTTTATTTTTTTTTTAAAGATTTTATTTATTTATTTGACAGAGATAGAGACAGCCAGCGAGAGAGGGAACACAAGCAGGGAGAATGGGAGAGGAAGAAGCAGGCTCATAGCGGAAGAGCCTGATATGGGGCTCGATCCCAGAACGCCGGGATCACGCCCTGAGCCGAAGGCAGACGCTTAACCGCTGTGCCACCCAGGCGCCCCTCATTAGTTTTTTTAAAAAGTGATGTTGAAATTACTTACGATCGCATTTGGAGATAATGTTTGGATTTAAGTTATTCACGCTAGTTCCTGTTAGTATGTAACTGAAACTTGACAGTTCAGGTACTCTTCCTGTGAATTAAGTCTATATCCATATCCATCCTAACGTCATTCTTTCAAGAAATACTTTTTGCGTATCTAAATTGCCAGGCTCCTTTCTTCCTTCTCTAAACTCCCACTTGGACCCCTTTTCTCTCTTATGGGACCGCACTCTCCTGTCTCTTCTCTGAGCCTTTTTCAGCCTTTCCTTTGAGCCCACAGACATGCTCAGCGGATAGCCTATCCCTCCTAAGTTTACTGTAGCCTTTCCTTAGTCTTTGTTTTCCTTCCTCTTTCTGGTGTTCATAGCTATTGGCCACCCACTTTCTGTTTCCTCTTCCCTTTACTTCTAAGTGGCCGTATCAGTCTGATTTTCTTCTATATTCTTAATATTCCTCTGCCTCTTGGAACTTCCTAGTTTCCTCAGTGTCTTAAATAATGACATTCTCAGAGGTTCCACTTAGGTTCTCTGTTCTCTCTGCCATCTCCCACAGAAATCATAACCACACATGGTTTCAGTTGTCACCACTGGGTTGATTACCCTCTAGTCTGTATCTGTAGTTCCATCTCTGAAACACTTGTCTCACATCTCAGACTAGACACCTCCTAAGTGACTAATCTTTAGTGATGATTGATGATCTTACTGTCACTGCAGGTACAAAGTGTCTAAAATGGAGCTACTCAGCAAAACGCTTCCTGGTCAGTCTTCTGTCAGTATCTAGCAGAGGGGAGTCAGGGAGAACCATTTCTTCGTTGTAGAGTTTGTTTTTTTCATCAGTCCTGTCTGTCATTCTTTTATCCAGACCTGGGAGCTCGCTCGCTGTGGGCTGTTCCTCTCCTTCTCACCTCTAGCAGGCACCCAGCCGCCCTTCCTTCAGGTCCACCTTCCATTTCTCTTGCACCACCAGCACCCTTGTCCTTATGACCTCATGCTTGGCTCACAGTGACCTCCTGGCTTGGCTCTCCTCGCTTCCTTGCTCTCTCCCCTCAGATCTGTCTGAGGTTTATCTCACAGCATTGCTCTGAGCATATTACCTGCTTGCTCAAAAACTAAAGCGTGTCACCATCACCTCAGAGGTCAGGTTTGGTTTAGGTGCCTCCATATGATATCCAAGGCCTTTCAGAGAGTAATCCCAGACTTAGGACCTCGTAATTCCTTTCACAAATCTTTTGCGTCCTGTAGACTGGTCTGCCACATCTAACAAACTTGTCATGGGTTTTCTCATCCCCACCCACTTACTGTATTCCCATCCTCAGAGACTCCGCTGAAGTCCCACATCTAGGAAGCTTTCCCTGAACATCCCTGTCTGTGGCAATGGCTCCCTCCTTGAGCTTAAGGAGAGTCAGTGCTTGAATAGATAGCACTTTGCCCCCGCCCCCCAAAATACAAGAATATGTCTTATCTTTTCAACTAGATTTTAGGTCTCCTTATAAGTAAGGTTATCCTTACAAAGAAGACATCCTTACAATATGTCTTAAACATCTTCATACTCTTTACCATGCTCAGTGTATCATGGACCGCGTGGAATAGTAGTTCTCCACCTGGACAATGCATGTGGAGTACCTGTGGAGCTTTTTTAAGAAGACAAATGTCTGGGCCCCCATTGGGATTATAATGTACATTTCATTTTGTGCTCTGTTAATCTTACTTTGTGACATAAACATAACCCTGTGTCCTTAAATATCCCTTGATTGCATACTTTTTTTTTCGTTTTACCGTTGTTTTATTTGAGTTAGGATCTAGGGGCACCTGGCTGGCTCAGTCAGTAGAGCATCCAACTCTTGATCTCAGGGTCGTGAGTTCAAGCCCCACGTGGGGTGTGGAGCCTACTTTAAAAAAAAAAAAATTAGGGGCGCCTGGGTGGCACAGCGGTTAAAGCGTCTGTCTTCGGCTCAGGGCGTGATCCTGGCGTTCTGGGATTGAGCCCCACATCAGGCTCTTCCGCTATGAGCCTGCTTCTTCCTCTCCCACTCTCCCTGCTTGTGTTCCCTCTCTCACTGGCTGTCTCTATATCTCTGTCGAATAAATAAATAAAATCTTTAAAAAAAAAAATTAAAGGATCCATATAGGAACCATATTTGGTTCTTTTGTCTCTTACACTCTTTTATTCTGTAACAGCTCCCCTTCTCTGTTTTTTTTTAAGATAAAAAATATATGTAACATAAAATTTGCTATCTTAATCATGGTTTAGTGTACAATTCATTAATTACACACACAGTGTTGTGCAACCATCAGCACTATTTCCAAAATTTTTTCATCATCCCAAACGGAAACTCTGTAACCATTAAGCAATAATTCCCATTCCCCTTCCCCCCCTCCCTCCAACCCCTAGTAACCTTTAATCTACCTTCTGTGTCTATGAATGTACCTACATTAGCTATTTCAAGTAGTGGAATCCCATAATATTTGCCCTTTTATGTCTGGCTTATTTCACTTAACATAATGTTTTCAAGGTTCATCCATGTTGTAGCCTGTGTCCAAACTTCATTCCTTTTTATGGCTGAATAATATCCCACTCTGTGTACATACACCACATTTTGTTTATCCAGTCCTCTGGTGATTGACACTTGGGTCACTTCCACGTTTTGGCTATTGTGAAGAAGGCTGCTGTGAACATTGGTGTACAGGTATCTGAGTATTCCTGATTTAAATTCTTCTGGATATATACCTAAGAGTGGAATTTGCTGGGTCACATGGTGATTCTGTTTAAATTTTTGAGGAATCGCGAAACTGTGCATTTCACTTTATATTTGTTATTTTTACCTAACGTGACATGATCGTGACCCTGTATCTTTATTATTTTTTTTTTAAGATTTATTTATTTATTTTAGAATGAGAGAGAGCACACGTGGTGGGGAGGGGCAGAGGGACAGGGAGACAAACACTCAAGCAGATCCATGTGGGGCTCGATCCTACAATCCTGAGATCACAACCTGAGTCGAAAGCAACCATTGGACACTCAGCCGGCTGTGCCACCCAGATGCCGCGACCCCGTATCTTTAAATACTGTTTGAATATGTATTTTGTAATGGCCGGATAGTAGTCCAGTTTATAGCTTTTGATGAGCTATCATTTATTTACTTAAGTCGTCTATACTGAACATTTAACAAATATTAAGTATTTTAATAAGACTTTGCAAAAAAAAAATCAGTGTATTTATTCCTTTTAGAATAGATTACTAGGAATAGAATCACTAGGTTAAAGTACACAAACATTTTAAAGACTTGAAGCTCATTTCCAAATTGTGATTCAGAAACTCTGTTTCAAGTTACATATCCTGTATGAGAATACTGATTTGCCTTCTCCAGTCCTAGATATTAGGTTGAACCATGTGAAATTGTCAATAGTCGATCATTTTGACCTATAAAAACAATATTACACATATTAACTTATTTTTCAAAATCTGTGATTTGATTGGTAAAAAATGGCACTTTTTAGTGTTAATTTGTTTGATTACTCTTAAGGTGAACGGTTTTTTCATATGTTTATTGGTCTTTTATATTTTGTGAAATACCTAGTCATGCTTTTGCTTCGTTATTCTATTTGTATGTTTCTGTTTTTCTTACTAATTTTTTTAAGAGCTCTCTCTATACTAGGCTTACTAACCTTTTATATGTGCAGTATTTTCTGAAGTGTATGATTTTTTTGGTATATAGAAGTTTAAATTTTTTTATATGGTCAGATATTTTTGCAGATATTTTGACCCCTGCGAATGATGCACCTGCTAATTCCTCCTTTTGGAATATTGCATCATTTGGTTATTACTATTATTCAGTTCTCTTTTTTATTAAAAAAAAAAGACTTTTGGTGTTATATCCCAGATTTTAAAATACTGCATTTCATTGAGTCCAAGAAGTCATCAGTTGTAAGACACATCATTATTTGATGGGCCACTAAAAGAAAAGTAAGAAGCCATTTATGCTGCGACACGCCCGTGTTGTGAGGTACCTCTTGATGTCAGAAATGTTGAAATACAAAACAAAATTGTCTTAGAATTAATGAAAACACCAAGCTTTAATAAATGCTGACAATTGCCTGGTTAAGCTATTCATCTCATTAGCTCTTGCCTAATACAAGTAGTCTTTGATATTTAAAGTCAGTGGAACCCCTTCTTTGAATAGGTCTCTAATCCATTGTAATTTGAGTATTCATGAACACATTGGATCTCAGGTTTTCAGGAAACTTAGATATCATCTAGTCCAAATCCAAGTAACTTAAATTCCCTTTACAGCACCCCTGCCAGATGGCTCCCTAACCTTTTGTGCCAACGATATGAAATGTGTTGAGACTTAATTTTAGTTCGCTGTCCTTACCAGAGATGAGCTCACTTAGTGGGTTCGGGTGCAGGCTCTCCACAACTGAATTTCGGCACGTCTTACTGGAGAAACCAGCACAAGCTCTGGGCCTGATTCTGACCAGTAGGGAGCAGTGTTGTGCCTTCAGAGGGCAGCCAGCGCCTAGGGTCCTTGGGGTTGGTGCGACAGCATCTCCGGAGGGATTGGGTCTCTCTGGGTCAGGCAAGGGTACTCGCCTGTTTGCTGCCTTGGACTTGTTTGGAGCAGTTCTGAGAGGAAGAATCTGCCCCCACCGCACCCCCAGCAGCAGTATTCGGCCGGGGCTCTGCTTTCTGGTTATTTTATGAGGAGGGAGAAGCACTCGCAGATGCATGCTTGCCAGCAGAAGGTGATCTTTGACTTAAGAATGTTGACGGGGCACTCCCTGTAGGAGGAAGAGCTGCCACATTCGTATTCCAGTGACTTGTTCACCCAGGGGAGAGAGGAGGAGAGTGGGGTGTGCTACCTCTGTCGTCCTTGGGTCGCTGCTTCTGAACAAACGTCTTTTCAATACGTTGGGATTGTCTCCTGGCTGCTAAAGTATTTCTGCTGGTTTTCTCTTTCTCCCTTCGCTCCCCTCCCTCCCTCCCTCCTTCCTTCCTTCCTTCCTTCCTTCCTTCCTCTTCCTCTTCCTCTTCCTCTTCCTCTCTCTTTCTCTCTTTCCTGATAGGAAACCCTTTACACTTGATGAATAGCATACTCTTCCGCTCCACGTCTGCTGCCCCTTTTATTGGGACAGGTTTTTTGTTTTTTTTTTCCCTCCTGCTGCAGGTTATGGGAGAAGATATCGTCCCAGAAAAAATAAAAGATGAGGTTCACACAGAGGTGAAGTGTGTTGGCTCTGCAGCCCTGACTGCCTTGGTGATTGCATCTTCGAAAGAATTTGAAGACAAGTGGTTCAGAAAGATCAAAGACCACTTCTGTCCCTTTGAAAATCAGTTCCATACAGAGATACAAATCTTGGCTTAGTGGTCCCTTTAAAAACAAAAGAAAACATCCTGCAGTGTTTTAATTGTCCTTGTTCACTTCAGACAGATTCCACTGCTAATCATGGAATATAGTGAATTTAAAATGATCATTTATGTTTTATAAAAACAGCTTCTCACAGATTATTTCTACTGTGTTCAGTTTCTTGATTTCTTGGTAGATTTTTGCCATTCACTTATCTTAGACCTGCTCTTCCTTTAGAAGACACCTGGTGGGAAGGTGTAGAAGGGGCCCTTAGAGTTTTTCAAACAGGCGCTGTGTTATAATCGGCAGTAAAAGTATCCACATTGCTCAGGTAAACCCATCAGGAAAGAATAAGAATGTTGAAATGTAAAAGTAAACCATTTTTAAGAGGGGCGTATCAAAGTCTGCAGAGGCTCTGAGATTTTGTGTACGGGCCCAAATGAAAGTGCGCGTGGGTGGACTGCGTTCTGGAAACTCAGGTCTTCTCTGACGGTTGGTAGTCAGCACTCTTGCCTTGGGCCACAGAGGATACTGTCTCTTTTGTAAGGCTGTTTGCTGTGCAAACATCGTGATGAAAAGATGGTCTGGAACGAAGGGCAGTTAGTGCCTTGCTCCCCCGATGCACAGAAACGTGAGGCCCACGGGGCACTGTCGTGCAGGGTGGGTGACGGTCCTGTCCTTGCAGATGCACGGATTATAGTCACGGTCTCTAACATCTTCAATACAAAAGGCCTTTACCTTACATCATCTGGAATGGAAGAGCTCCCTTATGAGGAGAGGGATTTAATAGTCCACCAAAAACTTCATCAAGTGTTGTCCCACACGGCGTTTTATTCTTCTCAGCGGAGGGGTAAGAATTCCAGCCCTGGGCGAAGAAGTGGCGTCCCCAGGATTTCCCTTCTGCTTCACCTGCTGCTTCACCGGTTCCCAGGCCCCATCCCCAAACAGACTGCTCTATTTTGACTGCTCTTTAGTACGTATGACAGCCTGACTAGCAATTGTTAAGTTGTCATTTATCTCTAATGGGAAATGAAAGATTGGTATGATTAATAGACACTGTAATTTTTAGGAACCATTAAAAAGCATGGAAACCTCTCAACAGCTCCCATTGCCCTCCATCCACTCACGGAGTCATGAACAATCACTATGGAGCCCCTGTTACGTGACAAGCATTGTGCAGTTGCCATGGAGACACTGGCTGTCTGGGAGTTTATGGTCTAGTTGCGAATGGCCCCTCAGGATAGAGCCCAAACTGCCAATCCCTTCACGATAGAGCCTTTGGCTCCCAAGCGCTCTCCGTCCCTGCTCCCCAGCTTTAAATGCGCTGTAGCTTTTGTATTTAGGCCTTCACACTGGCAGTTGGGTCTGGCACCTCTCCCCGCCCCCCATCAGAGGGCTGATTCTATTCACCTTTCAGGTCTCCACTCCCTTACAGCGTCCCAGAAGTCTTGACCTCCAGGTGGCAGTAGGTTTCCCTCTTTCGTGCTCCTTCACTATTTCCTTCCCATCTTGGTTCTTGACTACTCTACTGTAATTGCTTGCTTGTTTTCATGATAGACTTTAAACTTCATAAAATCAGGGACTAGGACTGTCTCTTTCATATCGGTATCCTTGGGGCAGAATACCTGGCATTTCATGAAATCCTTGTTGAATTTTTGAATTAACTGGCTAGCATCTTATTTTGTTTGCACAAAAATTTAATCCCCCGAAGATCCAACACAGTGCTGAGGCATTCGAAGCACCCTGCCTGTTTCTCTCTCTGGAGCTAACCCCCTTTCTCCTGTTAGTCTAGGCTTCCTAGAAATGCCCTTTTCCCTCTAGTCTGGCTTGGCTTCCCCTCTTGATCCTAGTGCCCTTCTAACTTTGTCCATGCTTTTAGCTTTCAGCCCTCTGGCTGTCCTCCCAGATCCATTGTGCTGTCCTGAACCGCGTGAGTGGTCTTCGTGAATCTTCCCATACGCCTGCCCCACCTCACTTTCCTGGCAGCAACATGGTGACGTGTGTGAGAAGCCTGCACTGGGAGGCTTGGCTGTAATGCAAGGTAGGAAAGGGCACTCAGGAATACTGGGCACCTCAGAGTTTCATCACACACGTCATCTTGATCATTTCCAGCACAGATGGCGAAGGGTAGGGTTAACCGAGCAATGATTATGCTAAAGAAAAATCTCAGGCCTGCCTACTTAGATACTCCGCCCTCTTGTCAATGAATGAATCACTGGGACGGTGAGCAAATGTGAACCACAGAGGTGACTGCACTCCAGATGGTTGGGGTGGGACCCAAGGGCAATTCTTGCCTCTTGCGACTCCCAAAAGGCCTGTCTTCAACATTTTCTCCCAAGGAGGAATTTGTACCAAGTATTTGAACTGGTGAGAGTCCTTTGTCCTTTATACTCTTACACCTCTACAATCTTCATACTGTGGCCAAAGGATCTTAGAAAGATTGTTATCAGTCTGGCAGTGATTTCCCAACTCATTCATGAAGACTGTGTGGGAGGCCCTGCGTGGTCTGGCCCTGGCCCACTTCCCCCCAGCTCACTGATTTTTCTCATGTCCTTGGACTCCAAGCATCTTCCCACCCAAGCCCTTTGCCCATCCAGTTACCTCTGCTTGGAACATTCTTCCCTGTAGTCTCCCAACCCTGCCATAAGCCTCCCCTTCCTACAGATCTCAGCTTGGGGGGGGGTCATTCTCAAACAAGGTGTTCCTGATCCCAGACTTGCTCAGGTCCCCCTTTAAATTTCACAGTGACTGTGCTTTTTTTCACAAACGGGATTTTATATATATATATATATATATATATATATAATTATAATGGGATTAGAATTTTTAAAAAAATAGAGGACTGGCATCTATTTGGGACTCACCTTGTCCTTTTCTCCCTCCTTGGCAGAGTGACTTCATAACCTAAAACTTCAGTGTTGTGTCTGCTTAGCCCTTGAACTAACAACCACCCCACCCCCTATCTCTGGGAACTGCCCTCTCACCCACACAGGTGGGTACCTGGCCACCATATTTGTACTCAATGACCCTAACTAACTGGAGAAAGGACGGAGGATTTACCTGGTCATAGCTCGACCAATCAGAATCTCCCCAAGAGATTTAGAAATCAAAGACTCTGCTCCTGTGTCTGAAACTAACAAGGTCAAAACCTGGGGGTGTCTGTGTTCTGTCGAAGCGGACTGAGGAGCAGACAGCGCAAGTGTACAGAGAGAGGGAGGAAAACGAAGGAGATGCCCAGGTGCCCAGCTACTTCCTGATTGCAAAGCCTTCCTGTTCTCTAGCCCTAGCTACATTCTTGGCTGAGGTCGCCATGAAACACCTGGAGTGTGGTGGGCAGAATAATGCCCCCCCAAGGATGTCCATGTCTTGATTCCCACCACCTCTGAATACGTTAGGTTCTATGGCAAAGGGGAATTAAGGTTGCTAGTCAGCTGAACTAAAAATAGGGAGAATATCCTGGATTATCCAGGTAGGCCCAGTGTAATCACTGGGACCTTTGCAAATGGAAGATGGAGTGTATTAGGGCTCTCCAGAGAAACAGAACCAACAGGAGATATCTTTAAATCTGTAGATACAGATCTATGTGTATAGAGAGAGAGAGAGCCAGAGACGGAGATTTATTACGAGAGTTGGTTCACATGGTTATGGAGGCCGAGAAGTCTAATGGCCTGAAAGTCAGGGGGCTAATTGTGTATGTCCTCATCTGAGTCCCAGAGCCAGAGAACCAGGAGTACCAATGTCCAAAGGCAGAAGAAGGATGTCCCAGCTCAAGCAGAGAGCAAATTTGCCCTTCCTCTGCCTTTTTGTTCCCTTCAGGCTTTCAGTGGGATGAATGGTGCCCACCTGCATTGGGGAGGGTGCTCTTTACTCAGTTCGCCAATTCAAATGCTAATCTCTACCTCTCTACCGGAGACTCTGAAGACACACCCAAAATAATGTTCTACCAGCTATTTGGGCATTGCTTAGCCCAGTCAAGCTGACACGCAAAGTTGGCCACCACACGGAGGCAGAATGGGTCAGGGTCAGAGAGATACTATGCTACCGGCTTTGAAAATGGAGGAAGGGGCCATGAGCCAAGAAGTGCAGGGGGGCCTATGGAAGTTAGAAAAGACAAGGAAGTGGATTCTCTCTCCTAGGGTGTCCAGGAAAGACCACAGGCCTGCTGACACCATGATTTTAGCCCAGTGAAACCCATGTTGGGGTTCTGAAATAGAGAACCATAAGGTAATAGATTTATGTTTGTTTTAAGCTGTGACCTTTGTGGTCATAAGTTGACTGCTTGAGCTAGTTCCAGTTTCTGTTACTTGCAGCCAAAAACTCCTAATACAGGCCACTTGGGTCCTTTCAATCTTGGTTTTAGAATAAGACTTTGTTTCTCAGAAGGCTATTTCTTTTATACGTGACTTTCCTTTTTAAAACCTTGATAGAACATTATAGTAGAGGGTAGCAAATAAGAAACGCAGCACTGCTTTCAAGGGCTTCCGTTCTCTGGAAGAAGTAATGGGACAGCCACATGAGTAATAGACAATGGGCAGGAGGGAGGTCTGGGGGTCACAGAAGTACAGAGGAGGGCTGGGCTTTCAAAGAAGTTGCATGAAGGTGGAAACATTTGAGTCGGACCTTGGGAAGGGGAAGGGTGGTAGCAGGCTCTGTGGGGAAAGAAAGGCAGGCACGTCGGGTTTCTCAGTAGGGAGATGAAAGGAGCCACGGCCTGGAGGACATGAAGGCTGGTCGTCCAGGTTGGCGGGCATGAGGGGACGTGGGTGATGAGGCAGGGCAGGTAAGCCAGCCTCAAATCACGGAGGCTCATCCATGCCGTGGTAAGAAGTTTGACTACGCTCAGGGGACATACCAGCTATAGGAAGTTTTTGAGCAGGAGAATGGCTGATTTAGGGTTTGGACTGATAAATCTGGTCTTACTTTCCAAATGTTTAAAAGTCTTTGAGCTTCATGCAATATGTGTTTTTTGGGTCTAGGAAGGCCCCAGATGTTAGCACTAACAGGGAGGGTCAAGGTGGCCTCAAGATACCCAACATTGCCTCACATGCCTGAGGGAATTCACATTGCTGGAGAGTTTGCTACTCTTTGGGGCTTCCCATTACACTTCCCATTACACAACTCCAGCCAGCCTTTGCCCGCTGTCCAGCACGCTCTTCCCACCTTTCACATCGTTGACGGCTTCTCCACTTCCAGTCTCCACTCCTGTCTGCCTCTCTTACTTCCCTGCCCCCTTCCCTGCCCTCTGGCCCCTCTCAGACCCACCCCCGCTAAACCACAGGTTAGCAAGACACAAGCACTGGAGGCAGCGAGGCTCTCGACACGGTCGTGCAAGCTCTGTCAGAGCAGGGAGCACATCTGCTTCCATCCATATTGGCCACCCAGCTCCTGGCACCCTGAAGGGCCAAACTTGTGATGAAATACATGAATCCAGGCCCTTTTGGCATGGAAACCAAGGCTGGCCACCCAGGACTTGGGCTAGAATAATTCAGCAAGGAAATGTGAACTGGACGTTTCTTGATGCCGTGCCTGCAGGGAGGGTTCCCAGAACAGCTGTGCCGGGCTCGCCCCTCAACAGCAGGCTGCACTGCCATGGCCTGCGAGGAGCTCACACGTGTGGATGTTTGCAAGACAAGGCAGGAAGCGCCGTTCTCGAAGAGCAGCCACCAGAGGCAAGCCCCTGACTCTGCTGGCTGAGACGCAGTTTGCATGGAGGAGGGCTGTCGGGAGAGGCCTAGCTGAGCTGACTCAGCTGTCCGTTGTCCCTGGGGGGGGGGGGGCAAGCAGCAGGGGTGGAAGGAGCAGCCCAGATGGAGTGGCCAGGCCCCTCTGGCCACGTGGGCCTACATGGGAGGCCTGCCTGTTGTGGCTGGACTCCGTCCACCGTACCATACCCCCAAAATTGTATTTGGAAGCCCTAACCCAGTCCCTCAGAATGTGACTGTATTTGCAGATAAGGCCTTTAGACATCT
This sequence comes from Ailuropoda melanoleuca, assembly GCF_002007445.2. Lineage (NCBI taxonomy): Eukaryota > Metazoa > Chordata > Mammalia > Carnivora > Ursidae > Ailuropoda > Ailuropoda melanoleuca. The sequence goes on along the minus strand of NC_048226.1, from coordinate 87,367,201 downwards.
GGCACCAAAATCTGTATTAGGGTTCTCTAGAGCAACAGAACTGCTAACATGCGCCTTTATACCCGCATCTCTAGCTCCGCCTGCCCGTCTGTCCGGAGAGCTCTAGTAGGTGAACTGGCTTATTCAGTGATGATGGAAGCTGACGAGCCCCAAGGTCCGCAGGCTGAGTTGACAAGCCGGAGACCGGGGAGAGCCGAGGCTGTAGCTCCAGTCCAGAGGCCAACAGGCTCAAGACCCAGGGAAAGCCACTGTTTCGGTTTGAGTCTGATGGCAGGCGAGACCTGGGTCCCGGTTCAAAGGCAGAGTCAGGCAGGAGGAATGTTCTCTTACTCGGGGAGGGTCGGCGCGGCCAAGCACTGTGCGGACACCCTCACTCGCCACACCCTACAGAGGAGAGAAGGCTCTAGCAGCTCAGTCAAAACACAGGGAACAACAAGAAAGAGGTTGTGTGTCTGCTCGCGTGTGTGTGGTATTTATACTCGCTGGTAACAGCTTTTCTGACACACATACGCTCTTCAGGAGGAAGCTGAGAAAGTGAATGACAGTGTCTCCGTGTCCAACAACTTCCTGGACCAGGTCCAGAGAAGGAAGCGTTTGAAGCTGGGGCTTGGCACGTCTGTGACAGGCCAGCAGGGTGGAGGTGGGGAGCCACGGCAAGGTGAGCACAGAGCCGGGAGAGGTCCTTGGCGCGGAGCGTGTCCCTGCAGGAGCAGAGCTCCTTGACCCGTCAGCGGGCTTCGCTGTGCGCTGGGACCAGCCCGGCACCGAGGTCAGGGCCCCTCGGGCCCACAGAGTATCCCCGGCCTCTGGGCTCTCCCGGTGCAGGTAGGGAGCTAAAGGATCAGCGTCACACGTGAACACAACAGATGATTCCAGGAGACGCTTGGGGGACTAGCTTCCAGTCGGTCCTGGCTGGTAATCCTAGTGGAAGATGACGTGATCCCTAATCCCTGGTGTGGGGCCCGTAACTGAACCACCCCCGCTCCGCCATGCCCCCTGGACAACACCGTCGTACTGCTTCTCCCATTCTCTCGTGTTCTTCATGGGGGTGGTTCGCGTGGGTGTCGCGCCTCGGCCCACTTTGGAGCTCTCCGGAGTAAATGTGAGTCTGGGTCTCTGCCTGGCGTGAGATGGGGACAGCACATCCAGGGTGGGTGTCGCATTGCTGCTGTTGAATTCTGCGCTGTGGTAGAGACGCCGTATGTCTAGGACAGTCCCCAGCAAGCAGGGCTGCGAGGCAGGTGCAGGTGTGATTCTAGCCCGGAGCAGAATTCCAGATGCAGCAAATTGGGTTTGGGAGGATTGGAAGCTTGGATAAGGATTTGTCTGGATTTTCAGTCACCCCCTTGCCATGTGTGTAAAACCCTCCTGCTGTCTGGTGGAAATTGTGTCTTGGGGTGAGAGCCCAGGGCTGGGGCCCCTTGGGAATCCAGGCCCATAAAGGAATGGCCCAGCCTACGTGAGCGGGTCCCAACCTCGTATCAGGCTAGGCTGGTTCATGGTGCAGTAATCAATGACCTCACTCTGGCTTACATAACAAAGGTATATTTCTGGCTCATACTACTTATCCACTGCGGGGTCGGCGGGTAAAAGTGGGGGGTCCTGCTCACCACAGTCTCTTGGGAATCTGGGCTGGCAGGAAGTGGGGGCTCCATCTGAGGCGTGCTCCTGCATGGCCACCTGCACCCAGGCTCTTAAAGGTTCTGCCTGGAAGCGACCCTCCACACTTCTGCTCACAGTGTGCCAGCCACAGCGAACCGCGGCTAACTTCCCAGCAGGCAGGGGTCACACGCGACAAGGTGTCCAGAGCAGGAAAAGCAATATTTGTGAGCCCCTAAGAAGGCCGTGGGGGGTGGGGGGGGAACCTGGCTGGTGGAGAGTGACTGGGGGCAGGAAGGCTGCTCCTCTCCACTCGGACTAGGCCAGATGCAGGCCGAGGCAGAGCAGGCCTGGGGGCTCTTGGTCCCTGGCAAGCTTTACCTTCCTGAAGCTTTCTCCGCAGACTGTGGAATCCAGTTTAGAACCTTCAGCAGCACCTGCCTGTTCTAACCTTGTTACAGTGGTCAGCAGGAGAACAGCACATCAGGGCTAGGGTTTAAAGAACCTTCAGAAACCAAAGGGGTTTTTTTTGTTGTTGGACTTTCAGGAACGAAGGAGGAAGAAAGTGAAATGAGGACAGGAATACTATTTAAAAGAAAACAGAGGCAAAGACACCTTCGCCTTTGCCAAACACTGGACAAACACAGGGAGGAGCTGAAGGGACGTACCCTCTGGAGAGCGTGACTTGGGATGCCACCAGCTGCTGGGGTTCCGAAGCCAACAGGAGGAAGGGCTGTGTCCTCCCAGCCCTCCATGGCAAAGGCGAAGCTGCTGAGCCAGAGACGAGCAGCAGGAAGACATTTGCTGAGGTGAGTTGGTGGCAGGAGGAGGTCATAGAAACAGGAAGATGCTTGTGGGGCTTCTGTGCCTGCTTCCGTCAGGCTGAACAGCCTGGGTCCCAGCCCTCCCTCCACCTTTAATGCCCTTGTTCGTTAGGTCTCCTTAACTGTCACTTCACTGGGAAGTGTCCCCTGACCTCCACAGACTGGGCTGCCTGGCCTTCCCTGTGCTTGCTGGATTCCTTCTACCCCAGCTAGGCTGCGCCCTCGAGATCTGGGACCACCTCCAGAACAGACAGCGTGCTGTGAATCTGACGGTGAAAGAATGATGGCGCTTGTGAGAGCCCAGCATCCTTGCTTCAGGTGTCAACAAGCCTGGGTCTGACGGCAAGGGGGCCGCAAGGTCAATGCTGAACCCACCCTGGCTGCTTCGGGCTGCCCTGGGCACTGCTGCAGGGCCATTCCCAGATCTTGACACCGTAAGCCCCTGGGACTGGCCCAGACTCAGGGACCTTGAGACCAGCCCAAGGCTCCCTCAAGCCAGAACCTGAGCTGATGAACCGCCTTGCCCAACTCCACCCCCTAGACACCTTGGCTTGCCCCATCCCTGGGGGCTGCAATTGCAACCGACCCCACACAGCTTGGAGTGGCACATTCTGGGGCCTTATCCCTAATTCAACGGGCCAAGGGGTACCTCACTATTATGCCTTTACCGCCTTTCCCAGAAACATCCCGAATGTTCTCATACCTTTTGTAAAGTGGGACATTCCCAGGCACTGGGAAACAGGAGTACCTTGGTCGCACCCGCAATCTATGTCTTAGTGCCTCAGTTTACCCATATGTAAAATGGGCTGCATCTGCCCCATCTTACATTACAGAGAGTCAGGAAATATTATTATTAAAGTGCTGGCTGCTTTCTGGAAGAATAGGACTCTATTTTCATGCTTTTGTCCTCTAGCTCCTTCCCCCCCCGGAACTTTCTGGAATGTGCTCCATTGACCAAACTAGAGGGGGAACCCCCAGGACTGGTGGGTGTTGGCAGCTGAATGGTCGCAGGCCTGGGAACAAACACAGGCAATGAGGTTGTCTGAGCACTTTTAGTTCAAAGGGAAGAAATTTCCAGGCTGCTAGTCACTGAGGTGGGGTCCTTGGGCCAGACAGTCCAGGCATGCCCAGCCCGGCCCGGCACTGGGGAGGGCTGCTGGGGGAAGCGACCCATCAGAAATGAGGGGAGGCTTGGAGAAATGGCCTCCAGATGTGGGCCGTCCTGGGCACCAAGCCAAGCTGCTCGAGCTGCAGCCGTGTGGGCCTGTAGGCGTTGAGGTTGCTGTGGGGAGCTGGTGTGCTGTCGTGGGGCCTCGGGGGGAAGAAGTGGGCCTGTGGGCTCAGGGCCCCCCACGGGCCATGGTGGGGCTGCAGCCTGGGAGGGAGAGGGGGGTTTGGGGCCAGGGGACTGCTGGGCCCCGACGAGGCCGACAAACTCTGGTTCTGGGGGTTGCTGCCCGTTGAGGGGCTGCTGAAGGGGTTGGAGGACGTGTGGTCGCTGGCAGAGCGGCTACTGCCGCTGAGGCGGCCAGGCGGGGGGCTGCGGCCTGCTCTGGGCTGCAGGGGTGCCAACAGCCTGGGGGACTTCGGGCCCATCACGGGCTTGGAGGAGGCGTAGAGGTGGCGGAACTCCTCGTCAAACAGCTCCACCGCTGGGCCCGTGAACTTGGAGAGGATGTTCCGGTGGACGTGTCCGCAGAGCCAGGTGAAGCTGCAGGGAAAGGAGAGTGAGGGGTGGGAGCGGGGCAGCCACGCCCAGCCCCTGCAGGCCCTGCTGGGGGAAGGAGGCTGATGGCAGGGCTGGGGGGAAGGACTTAACATTAGCCCTCCGCTCCTCTGGCCTGCTCATTTCATCCCAGCAGAACCCCTGGAGGGCCACCTTGGGACCCCCTTCACAGATGGCAAGACTGCAGCTCAGCTCAAAAACCAGCAAACGTTTGCAGGTGACCAAGAGAGACACCAGATTGAATCTCTGGCCTCAGGGCTCCCTCCTGGTGCTCTGCTCCTGCATGCCCCCCCCCCCCAAGCCCAGAAGGCCTAAGTGACAGCTGAGTCCCAATGTCCCCAACTCTGTGCTGATGAGTCCCCTAGCTGCTGAAGTCCCCTGTGAAATGCGGGAACACCTGCCTCTTCTAATCAAAGGGGGGTCTGGGCAAGGCAGCTGCAAAACACAGGCTGCTCCTCAGGGGGAGGCGAGGGAGAGTCACATGCTCTTCCGGAGGGACACAAGGCCGCCCGCAGGAAGGGGAATGGCACAGCTTGAGTGCACTGTGCCCAGACACCCCCGGAGGTGGGCAGAGGCCTCAGCCCTTCCTCCATCTACTGGTTTTAAATGAACACAAAATGCTGAAGCCATTTATGCATTGCTTTCTATGATTCCTTCATTTAACCAAATTCCTTTTTATCTCTGATGGAAAAGTCTCCTCATTAACCTCCCCCCCGAACACACACACACACACACACACACACACACACACACACACACAAACCCAAAACTCTTGAAAAGGCCTGGTGACAGCACAGAAGACCCACCAAAAGGGTCAGGTTAGAGATTCCTTGGTTCCTAATAATGGGAACCCAGGCATGGAGGGCAACGTGGCAGGATGGTCAGAGGGAGACACAGTCACTGCGGGGGACAGGAATGACCCCCACCCAAAGGTCTCAGCACCCCCTTCCCCAACCACCGGCCTTGCCACTGAAAGGCCTGGCCCAGCCTGCAGAGTCCCTGCTCTGTGAGGCAGGGTGGGGCCCAAACAAGGCTGGGCCAATCCTGGGAAGAACAAGGAGGCTTTGTTTAAACCTCCCCTCCCACCCAGGAGCCACCCACACACCCCAGAGAGGTGAGCAGCTGATGCTGAGCCTAGGGCCAGCCAGGTGACAGGGAAGGCGGCAAACATGGGGACAGCAGGACTCTTGGCTACACTAAGAAGTCAGTTGCCCTGTGTTGTTTGGAATCAGACTAGATTAGGCCAAGCAACTGCATGCTTTACTCAACAAAACAGGTCCAAGGGTGCCCTGGCAACTTTTCTCACTCCCACGCCCCCTGTGCCCTACACCCCAGTGGCCTCTGCACCCTCCCTTGGTGTGCCTGTAGCCCCCGTGCACCCATGCACCGTGCTGGGGTTCCCCTCCTTCACACCCTGTGTGGCCATCCATTCCATGCCCTAGCGTTTACATTTTCTTGATGACCACCCGCGGTAGGAAATACACGTCATTTCTATTGCTTTTTGGCCCTTAGTACATGAAATTGACTTTGTCACAATTTTTGGCTCAAGAGCCGCTCTCATGACTGGTCCACTGCTGGCCCGTTTTAATTTATGTGGCTATTTGCTTAGTTATTTTAAATAATATAATAAGCACCAACGAACCCACCACCTAAAATAAAAAGCTAGCATCTAACCATATGGTCCCTCCCAGCAACCTATTTTCCAGGTCCCCCCAAAAGAGGCAGCCGTCACCCTGAATCCTGTGTCGTAGTTCCCATACTTTCCTTTCTCTGTTAAAAAAAATGTTTTGCTCTTCCCCAGCGCTGCCTGTGGCGGCGGCAGCCATCTGTTACTGGGCATCATGGCTGCCCTCAGACCTCTGGTGAAGCCCAAGATCGTTAAAAAGAGGACCAAGAAGTCCATCCGGCACCTGTCAGACCGTTATGTCAAAATTAAGCGCAACTGGCGGAAACCCAGGGGCATTGACGATAGGGTGCGCAGAAGATTCAAGGGCCAGATCTTGATGCCCAACACTGGTTACAGGAGCAACAAGAAAACAAAGCACGTGCTGCCCAGTGGCTTCTGGGAGTTCCTGGTCCACAATGTCAAGGAACTTGAAGTGCTGCTGATGTGCAACAAATCTTACTGTGCAGAGACTCTCACAATGTCTCCTCCAAGAATCACAAAGCCATTGTGGAAAGAGCAGCCCAGCTGGCAATCAGAGTCACCAATCCCAATGCCAGGCTGCGCAGCGAAGAAAATGAATAGACAGCTTGTTGTGCATGTCATATTTGTGTTAATAAAACCATAAAACCACCAAAAAAATGTTTTACGTATTCTGGAAATAAACTGTATTAGTTGTTTTTAACATATATGTAATATTTTGTGTTTTTTTCATTTAATATTATATTGCTAAGATTCATCTGTGTTATCTCTTGTCGCTGTACCTCATTCATTTTTGATTGCTGTAGAATATTCCACTGGCGGCCAGATCAGGGTTTATTCATCCATTCTCCCACTGACAGGCATTCAGGTTGCTTTGGGGTATTTCTGTTGTGACCAGTGCTATAATGAGCATTCATACACATATCTTTTACTGACCTGTGGACTCATTCTCTTGGAACTGCTGGATTATAAACCAGGTGAATAGTCAGCTTTAGGAGAAAATTCCAAACTCTTTTGAAAGTCACTATATCAACTTACAGTCCCATCAGCGATGTAGAAAAGATCCTGTATGTCCAGCATTTGGTGTTGTCGGTCTTATTTTTTTGCTAGTTGAAAAGGTATAAAGTGGCAACTCATGTTAGCCTGATCTGCATTTTTCTGGTCACTGAGGAGGCAGAACACCTCTTCATGTTTTCACACGCATTTGCTCCTGCTGAAATGCCCGCTCACGCCTCCCACCAGCTCTTCCTTGTGCTGCTTTGCTCTGATGATTCACGGGAGTTCTTTGTGGTTCTTGACACTAATCTTGTCAGGGCATCATGAAAACCTGCTCCCACTCTCTGTAATCTGACTTCTCACTTCTTTCAGATATCTTTCAATGAACCGAAGTTCTTCACCATAATATAGTCGGAGTTAGCAATCTTTTATAGTCAAGGCTTTTTTGTGTTATGTTTAACACAAAACAGGGGTGTCTGGGGGCACCTGGATGGCTCAGTTGGTTAGGTGTCTGCCTTCAGCTCAGGTCATGATCCCGGGGTCCTGGGATCAAGCCCCACATCGGGCTCCCTGCTCAATGGGGAGTCTGCTTCTCCCTCTCCCTCTGCCCCTCTCCCTGCTTGTGCACACTCTCTTTCACTCAAATAAATAAATAAATAATATATTTTTTAAAGAGGGGTGTCTGTGTTAAGACACCTAATCCTTATCTTAAGGTCTAAAAGATACTCATCTATTCTTTTCTACTAAGAGTTTTAGAGTTTGTTTTTGTTTTTCCAATCATCTATTGGAAGATGATTTTTTTTTTTTTTTGGTGTCTGTGTGAAGTGGAATCCAATTTTCTGAGTGAAGAATTATTTTTTTCCAGTTTCTCCTTTCCCCACCGCTCTGACATGCCCCATCATGGGAGGTCTGTCTCTGGGCTTTCTGCTCTGTGCCATCTGTCAGCTTGCCCGCTCCTCCTCCAGTTCCAATCACGTTGCCGTGATTACTCCAGCTCCATGACACGTCCCAATCTGGGGCAGGGCTGGTCCTCCCTGCCTGTTCCTCTTCAGACTTACCTTGGCTAATCTTGGAGAAATACATTTTACGTCATGACCTACTCACATACACAAACACATACATCACCACACGACAGTTTCCAGAACACTCCTGACCTCGGTGTGCCCTCAGTATGTTTATTCTATCCTCCTTCATTATAAAAAAAAAATTCTAGGCATCATCCACTAAATTGATTTCATATCCTGCTAATGGATAATGATGAACAGAGGTTGAAAAGCTCTATGGCCAGACCTTACGTGGACTTTCATTCATTTATTCATTCATTCATTCAGCAAATATTACGGTCATATATAATGTTCAGGCGCTGGATGAACTGTACTTCATGCCAGGAATGCAACAGAGAAGAAAACAGACCCAATCCGGGTTCTGACGTCATATTTACAATCTTGGCTGAACAAGTCCACAGAGAGGCTCTCTAAGAGATGATCTGGAAACTGTAAGATAAGAAGTTAGCAGGATAACACAGCAGGAATGACCTCTCCGGCAGAGAGAATACGCAGCAAGTGCAAAGGCCCCGAGGCCTAAAAGAGCATGAACGACCTGGAGGAACACAGTGTGGCTACAGCACTGGAAAGGAAGGAAAAGCCTGCTGAGACAGAGACCATGGTAAGCATGATCTTTTTTCTTCTCTAGGAGCAGTGACAAGCATGGAAGGACTTTAAGAATGCAAGTGATTTGATCTGGTTTATGTTTAAAAATCTTTCTGTTCTTTCTGTTCCCGGTAGAGAAAGCCCAGAGGTGAAAGTGCAGGTCAGGGCAGGAATGGATTCAGGGTCACCCACCAAGGCCCAACCCCAAAGGCACCGACAGCAGAAGTGGGGGCTCCCTCCTGGGTGACCCCAGGGCACCTCCCTTCTTAGCTCAGACCTATCTTAGAGCACACGCCACACTGCTCTGTGGCCATTTACCCAGTTTTTTGATAACTAGAAGAGCGCTGTGTCCCCTGCCCCTGTCACAGTGTCTGTGCTGGGGTAAGACTTTCTACGAGAGCTTGAATGTTGAAATGCACACCCCCCGACCTCACCCCCACCCCTCAGCTGAAGATGTGGACAGAGCTCTTCAGCTTGGAAGAATTGTATATGACCGGGGCCAAAATATCTGAAGTCCAGGGACAGCTGCATTGAAAGAATGGGATGGAGACTTGTGTTTTGTTTTAACTGGAGACAACCCTGAGAGACCCGGGGAGAAGCGTCTTCTGCAAGGCTGGCAAAAAGATCACCTCTGACTGCTGAGTGCAAACCAACTTATAGTTGTCCCGCCCTCTGTCGAGGAGGGGGGACTCTTCAGTTCTCAGGAATGGCCCTGCATGTCCTCAAGCCCACTGCCACCCTCCTCCTGGCACCCCCCATATCAGGATGACAAGCCCAGAAAGCACTGGAGAGCTGGAGAGCCTCGTCAAGGAAGCTGGTGACCCTGGGTCAATCATCTACCCTCTCCATACCTCAGTTCCCCCGTCTGTCCATTGGAAGAATAATGCCTTCCTCAAAGTGTTGTCCTGGGGATTAAATCCTTCCTAAAGGTCTGATCACACCTGGCCTAGGGCCTGACACAAAGCTCAGCAAGGTTCTGCTTCCTTCTGCCCCAACCAAGGGCAAGCTACCCGCCCTCCCGCCGCCCCCGCCCCGGCAGGATGAGCTCCACGAGGGCAAATACAGACGAAGATGAAGAGGCATATTTCTCCTGCTTGAAAATAAGAGGAGACACTCTCCTTCCTCTGCATCTTCCTTTCAGAATTTCTTTCTCTGTCCCCAAAGACAGGAGGGATCCGAATAAATAGGCCTCGCTACATTTCCCCAGTAACTACCTTTAGCTCATACCCTTTGGCCCCACCACATTTTCCACAACTTCCCATGACTTTCTACTCTTCATCATACCTCATATAAAAATGCTCAGGCTTAACCATTGCTTAGGATCATTTCTTTATGGAGGCGCCACGCCACATAAAACTTACAAATAAATCCATATGCTTTTCTCTTGTTAATCTATCTTTTGTCCAAAGTACAGGCCCCAGCCAGAGGACCTAGAAGAGTAATAGGAAAAAGAGGTTTTTCCTCCCCAGATAGTGGATATGGGGTTTTGTTGGGAGGTGATAAAAATATTTTGGGGGGCGCCTGGGTGGCACAGTCATTAAGCGTCTGCCTTTGGCTCAGGGCGCGATCCTGGAGTTGTGGGATCGAGCCCCACATCAGGCTCCTCTGCTGGGAGCCTGCTTCTTCCTCCCCCACTCCCCCTGCTTGTGTTCCCTCTCTCGCTGGCTGTCTCTATCTCTGTCAAATAAATAAATAAAATCTTTAAAAAATATATATATATATTTTGGAACTAGATAGCGGTCACGGTTGCACACACAATGAATGTACTAAATGCCACTGCATTACAGATTTAAAATAGCTAATTTTAGATTATGTGAATTTCCCAATAATAATAATAATAATAATAATAATAATAATAAAAGAATGAGAGAGAATTCCTCAGCTATGGTGGGCTCCTGACTCCAGGCTTGGGTCTTTGGGTCTGGAACAGCTGCCCAGACAGAGACCTCACCCTTCCCATCCTGGTGGTGAGCTAGGTCTAGTGGCAGCTTAGATAAGGTCAGAGGTCAAGGTCAGAGGCCTCAAGTCCTGACATGGGGTTTGAGGCTGAGCTCCCACCTGCAGCCTTATGGCTTGATGCCCAGAGGTGTTTGTCACTCTCCAAGGAAAGAATAAAAGTTGAAAAGGTGGCTTCGGCCACTTGGGGAGGGTAGCTCAGGCTCTTACAAAACACTCGAGTGCTGGATGCAGGGCCCAAGGACCAGAAGCACACGGGCTCCGTCTGCACAGGTGCCCCAATGAAGCAAAACAATGAGGAAGTTGTGGGTGGAAATGCACCTGGGGCTCAGTGACCCCTGGAAGATGGAGGTGGTCCTCAGGACTGCCTGGTCTCAGAGCCCCTCCTGACAGCAGAGCTACGAAACAGCTTCTTCCCCCTGCAGACGGACAGCACCTCATTCAGCTCCGGTGCAGTCTGTGAGCTAGACATCACAGGCCCGCCGCGCAGCCGCGGAAAACAAGGCCCAGGAAAAGGTGGAGAGACAGACCCAGAGGGGAGCCAAGGGGAACTTTAGCTCAGCCACCCTTTCCCAGGCCCCCTCCACTCCCCCCATCTCTCTCTCTCTCTCTGTACTGGTGCTGCTGCTGCTTTTTTTTTTTACTTAAGTAATCTCAAGCTCCTGACATGGGGCTTGAACTCACAACCCCAAGATCAAGAGTCACATGCTCCATTGACTGAGCCAGCAACAACTGACTGTTGTTTATCTCCTTGGTTTGATGGGAGCTCCAGAGGGGCACCCCAGCCTTGAAGCATGCCTGGTATGGACCCAGTGGGTCTCTACATAGCTGTTGAATGAAGGAAGGAACAGAGAGGTGCAGTGACTTGCCCAAGGTCACCCAGCCAGGAAGCTACAGAGCCAGGAATTGAACCTCTGCTGTCTGACTTCTAGCTTAGGCTGCTGCCGCGGCCAGTCCCTAGCACCAGCCTTAGGTCCCACGGAATTTGGACACACTTCTGAAAATAAAATAGGACACACACCTACACACACAGCCCAAAACAAATTGCATAGCTTTACCATTATGCCTGAGAAAGCTAAGGAGGGAAAAAAAAGAGTCTATGTCTTATTGCAATCTGAAGGGAAACTTGGAAGTGCCTCTCTACCCTGAAGCCCCCACCCCCACCCCACGAAGGGTCCAGATGTCCCCCTTCTGCCCAGGCTGGTCCTGCCTCCAGCCTCATGTACGTGATGAAGTCCCAGCCTGGCCGGAGCAGCACTCTGGGAGCCGCTGGGAGGGGTACGTGCCTGAGCGGCCGGGGGCTTCTCTGCGCCGGGCTCAGCCTTGTCCTCCTCGAAGCCTTCGGCAGGTGAAACCCAGTGCTTACCTGTACGATCCCGACAGGACGTATCTCCAGTCCGAGATGATGAACTTCTCCTGGATCTGGCCGGCGAACTTCCGGCCTGATTTGGCACAGTACACCTCTCCTTCCACACTCCGGATGGAAATGTTCTGTTGGAAGGAGAGTCAAGGCGTCGCTCACTAATTACGTACGTACTGATACACATTTGCCTAGGGAAACATCTGGAAGGATGCTCAGGAAGACACAGGCAAGGGTTATCTCTAATTCATAGACTCACCGGCTATTTTTATTTTTCCCTTGGCTGAATTTTCTAAATTTGTTTCATTGTCCTGACATGATTTGAGTCATGGCGGGGCGGGGGGTGGGGAGGGAGGAAAAGGGAGATGGTAGGATTTAAACAAAGTGGCAAACAGAAGAAAGACAAGGGCCTAATGCCCATGGAGCCCTCTGTCTAGGCTCCCAGGGACAACAGAGGTCTGGCAAGCCCAGCCTTGCCTTGTCAGTGGCTTTAGTGACTTGAGTCCCTGACCCCAAGATGTTCAGAGGGAAGTGCAGCCGGAGGGGTACCTTTGTGGAGACCTCAGTGGACCCTAGATTGTCCTAAGGAAAGGTGTGTCCACAACCCAAATTATGGCCCCATTTGTCCCTTCCCCCACCCAGGAACACCTGCTGGCCCAGCCCTCATCAGCCAGAACCCTTGGGAGTTGAAAAGGTGGGTAAAGCACGGGGATCTCTGAGAAAAGGAGGATACTACTGGGATCCCGGGAATGTCCCCGGTGGCTGGGCAGGCTCTAGGAAGAGGATGCCCAATGCTTCCAACAGCGATTCCCAGCCTCTCCATAAGCTCTGTGACACACTGAGAGGAGGACCACATCCCACCGTCCCTTGGTGGGTGGAGGACAGGCAGGCGTGGCCGGTGTGGGCCATGAGTGGCCTATGCTGACTCTATGCACCTGTTGTGATCCAGGTCAAGCAGACCCAGTGATCACAGGACCAGAGGCCCGCTGCTCCGGGAGGTGCCTGAACTCAGCTATGTCCCAGGCAGTGAGGCAGGGAAGGGCAGGAGAAAGGGGGGATGGTGGGGTCTCCTGGAGGCTGACCTGACCGAGCGAGAGTGGAGTCACCAAGGGGCCCCCCCATCCTCCAGATGGTGGGGCCTGCTCATAAACACGGGGTGCTTTTACACTGGGCCTTGGATTCACTGCCCTAAATTTGACATGACTAAATGAACCCTTATCTCTGGGTTTCTTTTCTCCTTGCCAGAAGAAGGAAGTCAGTGGGGAGTTAGGTTCAATCCAAGAGGATCAGTTTCCTGTTGGGGCCCTGGAGTCCTACACACGGCCGCTGCCCTGGCCTAGGAAGTGTGGCCACGGGGTTCCTTCAGCTGGGAGGACAAGAAGCATACACAGCAGACAGTGCTGCTCACAAGATATCCAGGCGCCCTTTTGGGTTCCCAGCCCCCATGCATCTTCGTGAGGCCAAAGGGCTGTAAGCAGGAGTGATGGAAATCTCTTCGGGTCAGGTCCTGCGGCATCCTCCTGCTCTCTCCCCGCCTGCTGCTGCCATCTTGGAGGCCATGTATTCCTTATGGTGTAGCTACAAGATGTGGGGGCTGTCTGTCCTACACTGGGACTTCGAGCAAGAAATAAACCTTCATTAGGTTAAGCCATTGAGATGGGGGTGGGGGCTTCTGTTAGCATGGCGTAAGCTAGCCTATCCTAATACAAAATGTCTTCTGGGCGCTCACTGGGAGCCCCTACCTTGAGATGGCTGTCAGAGACCTGGACTTTGTCACACATCTCTTGGAAGAGCTTCACACCTCCCTGGTCCAGGAGCACACAGACAAACACCCCGCGCTTGTTGGCCGCCTCTAGAATGTCACAGAAGATCTCCACATCCGTGAACACATCCATCAGGATGGCCAGGACCTGAGCCAGGGCAGAGGGGTCGAAACAAAAGAGTCAGGGGCCAGGTGCTAACTGGTTTCAGCCGAGCTTCCTAAGTCTCGCTCGGCCTAAGAGAGCCATTCACATTGCTGATGCTCTGGAGGAGAAAGCAGGAGGTTGGGTGGGGGTGGGGGGGATTCTTCCAGGGCAGCATTCGAGGGAAAGCTGGAGTGGAGGCCTCCTCCCTGACACCAGCTGTCCAGCCCAACCACAGACCGTCTGGCCTCTCGGTCCACTGCTGCAGTGCCGCATGCACGGGAGGAAGGAACCAAAGGCAGAGAAGCACAAGGAGGGGAAGAGAAGAACAGGGGAGGTGGTCAGGCAGGTTCAGAGCTGAGGGATGGATTTACCGACATGGCTGCTCAGCCATGTGGAGCTCGAAGGCCCTCGATGGCCATTGGTTTTCAAGTGTTTTTAAGCCACGGAATACTGCCTCTAACAAAAACCCTGTGGAGACCCTATAATGTTGACTAGACAAGGCTGAGGTGCCCCAGTGGGATGAGAAGGGAGTCCTGCTCTGCCAGCAGCTACTGCCTCCTCTGTCATAACAGAAGCCTGGGGAGGAGAGAGCCCTAGAAATCCAGCAAAGGGGAAGACTTGCGTATGCCTGCCTGCCAAGAACTCACCCCTCCTCTGGCCAGTAGCACCCACTCTCCCTTTAAGGAATCGCCTCCCCTCCACAAGCAAGGTGGTTTGGGCGGGGCCGTTGCCAGGCACCGGATTGGGCACGGGGGAGGGCACATCACTAAGGCCAGGCCAATGAGAGCACGGCATCCCCCGCTGGCTACAGAGATTGGTCCAGGGCTGCTCACATGCCTAAGTTAGTCTAATGGGAGCCGGCCCTGGACTTGTGCTGGGACTGGCGGAAGGGAGGTGTTCTTGCTGCTGAGGGCGCTCAGCTGGTAGAGTAAGAGCTACGGCTGCTAGCAGCCATCTTGCCGCCACGTGGGGACAGCCTGCCTGAAAATGAAGTCAGCCCCCGCGAAAGCAGCAGCAAGCACATTGCCAGCAGCATCATTCGAACATCTGGTTTCAGTCATTCTCGAAGCCAGTCCTACCCTTGACCTTCCCACTGTAGATGTCAATGAATGCTCCTCTTCCTAGCCTTGTTTGGGGTTGTTTCCCACGGTATTTTGATTTATAAAAAGAAATGTGTATTTGGTCTTTGTCCCTGTTTCTGGCACCAAGCTCTGAAAACACTTGGAATTTCCTAAGTGGTGAGAGCAGAGAGCGAGCGAGCGAGAGAGATAAAGGTCCTTTGTTATGTTAATGAGGTGACTTCAGGATGGGGGCTGGTTGCCAGGGGAACCAACTAAGCGATTAGAGGGTTGGAATTTTCTGTCCTTCCCACCCCTCTACCCCAAGGAAAGAGAGAGGGGCTGGAGGTTGAATCAACTGCCAATGCCAATGATGTAATCAATCCTACCTGTCAGTCACAAAGCCCACCGAAAAATCCAAGAGGATGGGTTCAGAGCTTCTGGGTTGGTGATTTGGGGAGAGCAGAGTGCTCAGAGAAGGCATGAAGTTCCATGCCCTTCCCCATACCTTGCTCTGTGCATCTCTTCCATCTGCCTGTTCCTGAGTTCTATCCCTTATGATAAACTGGTAATCTAGAAAGCGACATGTTTCTTTGCTGTGAGCCACTCTAGCAGACTGATTAAACCCAAGGAGGGGGTCGCTGGAGTCGCCAGTCTGAGCTTGGGACTGGCCTGGGTTGGGTTGGAACACCCAGCTGGTGTCTGAGAATTGCTCGGTTGTGAGGGACCCCCACACAGTGGAACTAGAGCGGAATTAGACAGCTCTCACCCATTCAGAAGTCTGTCCTAATACCCAAATCATGGCCTAATGACAAGTGGATATGGCAGCCATCAGCAATGATAATTATAATGGTCACATAAAAACTGTAAGACGTGGCGAAATGTTGAAGCAAAACTGCTGTATGATCCATGCTCAACACAGGTGTATTATCAATGAATGAATTCAGGGAAAAAGGAAAACAGAGCACAAAATGATAGTCTGTCCAGCATGACTACCAGTGAGGGAAAGTGGTGTGTAGACACATAAGCAAGCACAAAGCCCAAACTAGCAGTCAGGTTTGGACTGGGCACTAGGACAGTTTTCAACATTACCTATAATAATGTTCCACCATTTTTCTAATAATTACTATATACTTATAGTAATTCTCTATATATGGTATATAGAGATATATGTGTATATACAGATATATAGCTATATGGACCATCAACATCTGGGAAGTAGCCAGGACAAGGTCATTGAAACAGACAAAGGAGATGTCTGGTACCCACGTGGAGCTGACTTCCTGCCCAGATGATGTGAGTGTCTGGACAGAAGTAACTGCCCAGGTTAGAAGTCAAAAAAAGAAAAGATGTTCTAATAGGGAGGCCACGCTCCTTTAGACCATGGCCCGGCTAGCACATGATTGTCTGTACACATTTAAACTTTCGGTGCCAACAACAACCCAGACCCTCTCCACTGGAAGAGAAACGCTTCCTCCTTGAGGGCGGTATAGGTGAAAAGCACACTTTTCTCTCCCCAGGAGGTCAGCAAATCCTCCCTGGTTGTGTTCCAGAGAGTCCTTGCTTCCCAGAGACAGGGCTGGTGACAGACGAAACAGAGAAGGGATCATGTTTGCAAATAACCCCTTTGTAATTGAAGGGATGCTTGGAAAAACAGGCTCACGGTGCAGTCTAGGTTTATCCTGTTGGCCACCTGTTGGGATTGGCTCCCGGCTGGATTGACCCAAGGCCCATAACCTCTTCAGTCCCCTGTGTGGTCGTGCTACCTTACAGGGTGTCAGGGGATGAATGACGGCCTCCCGAAAGATATGTCCGCAGCCTAACCCCCAGAACCCGTGGACGTGATCTCCCTTGGAAAAAGTCTCCACAGGTGCAATTAAGACTCTCAAGATGAGATCATCCTGGATTCTCTGGTGGGCCCTGAATCCAATGACAAGTGTCCTTGTAAAAGACACCCGGGGGAGAGACAGGGAGAAGCGGCGGGGGGGGGAGGGGGGGCACATGAAGACAGAGGCAGAG